>NC_029787.2:40959449-40988537 GCF_000816755.2 Arachis ipaensis | reverse complement strand
GAACTAGAAAGAACTAAAAAGATAATATCTAGAAATATCTATAATATCTAAGAATTAGAATTATCTAAAAATTATAATGAATCAATTTGTGAAGCCTATAAATAGGCCATCATAAAACTCATTGTAACTAACTAGCAAAAGCAAATTTCACTAGTCTTTGTACTTTTTTCTTAACTCATCAATAATATAATTATCAATTTTCTCAAACCATTCATGCAAACTACTTATTCATCAAAATTATTCTTGCTACAATATTGAAATCCATAATATACTAAATCAACATCAAACTATTTCATAAAACTAACAGTGGCATCAAAGTTACGTTCGGTCATCTACTAGGCGTAAAATTTTTTTTTCTAACCTGTCAACTATATATATATGACAATCTCAACCATAAATATTCTCATGCCCATATTGTCAGAAGACAATTATGAGGACTAGCATTCTCAAATGAAAATCTTTCTACAAGCACAAGACTTCTGAGATGTTGTCCACGAAGGGTTCACCATGCTAGAGAATTAAGAAACACTTTTCGTTGTAGAAAAGAAAAATTGAAGGAAGAAAAACAAAAAAAATTATATTGCTCTATATTTCCTCTAATAAGTTATAACGAAGACAATCTTCTCAAGGATAAGAGAAATATCGTTAGCTAAAGAAGTGTGGAAAAACTCAGAGCAAGAGTTCAGAGGCAACACAAAGGTACACAGAATTCTCCTCCAATCTCTAAAGAAGCAATATGCAAATATGAAAATGAAAGATTTTCAGAAAATAAAAAGTTGCTATACAAGATTAATGCACTTAATAACTGAAATGAAAGCTTATGGGAGGACTTACTGATAAACCCATATTTTATGATATATTTTATGCTTAGTTTGAGTGATTTATTCAATCCTTCACCCACTTATTCATATTAATTGCATGGTTTTACTTTTCCTTCCTTATTATGTGATGTATGTGAAAAACATGTTTCCTATGCTTTAAAATTAATTATTTTAATTACCTTTATTTCTATTCAATGCCGTGATTAGTGTGTTGAGTAGTTTCAGATCTTCTAAGGCAGGAATGACTCAAAGGATGGAAAGGAAACATACAAAAATGGAAGGAAAGCATAAAACTGAGTTTGTGAAGAAACTGGCAGCCACGCGATCGCATGGGCGACGCGGCCGCATGCCAGCACGAAAAGGCATTGACGCGGCCGCTTGACTTACGCGACCGCGTGACAAGGAAAACTCCGAATGACGCGACCGCGTGACCCACGCGGACGCGTGACAGAGGTCACGCACCAGAAATTGCAAAAAACGCTCATAGCGAATTCTGAAGCCCTTTTTGGCCCAAATCCAAGTCCAGAAGGCATAGTCCAGAGGTTATGAAGTGGGGGAATGCATCCATTCAAGGAGAGTCTCCACTTTAGTTAGTTTTCATGATTTAGATTTAGTTTAGAGAGAGGTTCTCTCTTCTCTCTTCTCTCTTTAGGATTAGGATTTAGAATTAGGATTTTATTCGCTTTCAGGACTATCTCTTTATCAGGTTCAATATTCCCTTTTATTTACTTTTGCAATTTAATTTATGAATTCTTCCATGTTACAGATTACTCTTTTGAATTAATGTTATTTGAGGTATTTCAGTTTAATATTACTTTCTTTTATTTACATTATTGTTATTCCCATCTGAAGACATTTTTATTCCAGTAGATTTACTTTTCTCCTTTTGGTCTTGGTTAAGAAATCAGTAACTCAGGAGTTATCAAACTCAAACATGATTGATAATTGTTATCTTTTTAATTAAATTGAATTTCAATAATCCCAATCTTTTCTTAGGAAATAAATAGGATCCGAAGCTCAAACCAATTAATCCCTTGACCTTCCTTTATCTTAGTAAAGGTTAACAAAGTGGAATTAAGATTCAAATTCTCATCATCATTGATAAGGATAACTAGGATAGGACCTCTAATTTCTCATACCTTGCCAAAAGTTTATTTACAGTCATTTATTTATTTTACTTGCCATTTAAATTACTTGTTCTTCATTTACTTTAATTGCTAATTAAACCATTCGCTCCTCATTCTCAAAACCCCAATTTACAATCTCCATAACCAATAATAAGAACATACTTCCCTGCAGTTCCTTGAGAAGACGACCCGAGGTTTGAATACTTCGGTTATCAATTTATTTAGGGGTTTGTTACTTGTGACAACCAAAACGTTTGCACGAAGGGATTTCTGTTGGTTTAGAATCTATATCTACAACACGACTATTTTTATAAAATTCTTTACTAGCAAAAATTCCAACGTCAAAATGGCGCCGTTGCCGGGGAACTGCAATCGTGTGCCTTATTATTGGTTATTATAAATATTTTTCTTTTACTTGTTATTTGTCTTTATTTTCCCCTTTTATTTTTATTAGCCATTATGAATTCTCACCCTTTTCGCTTTGAGTTTGGTTCTAATGTTATTGAAAGGAATGAAAGTTATAACAGGAACATGCATCAAGGTCAGAACAATCAAAGATGGATGGAGCCAAGAGGATCTGATCAACCCTTTAGGCAACAACACCCTCCAAGATATCATGGACAAAGACCATTCTACAATGCATACCAAGAAAATAGACGTGGTGGATAACCTTGTAATTACCAACAAGCCCCACTGTGTGCTTATAGACCATCCTCTCAACATAACTCCGAACCACCACACTCACAAGCTCCTTTTCACCATTCACCACCGTATGATCCTCATTTACCCCGATTCCAATCAAATTACTCCCAAACATCACCACTTCCCCATGCACCATATCCAAATCTATCACCCCGAGAATCAAAGGTTCGCCTCAAGGAAACAGTGGCTCGACTTCAAACAACCCTTTATCAACTGGAGCAAGCAGTAAGTCAATTATCTTCTAGGCGTTCGAACATTCAAGAACCTCCCACAGCCCCGTGTGGACAATCTAACGAAGAGCGTAGCATGAAGGAAATACTAGAAACTCCAGTGGACAAGACAGAGCATGGCTTCATCCTGGAACAAGTAGAGGAAGCTGTCATTATTGAAGAAGAAGAGTTGGTTGAAGACTTAGGAGACGCTGAACCTCCATGGGAATCCAAGGTTGTGGAGCATTCTGTCAAGGATGTTACAATTGATGCTAAGAGGAATTGTTCACAATCCCCAGAGCAAGTCTTTCATGAAGAACTAGACAGAATAACCCAAGAAGCAAGTCTCCTTGATAATGATAATCTCAAGTCAAGTTCTTCTAGTAATGAGCTTGCATCCGCGAGTGAATTCTCTGAGATCGAAGGATCTTCCCCAAGTGACTACGAAGATGATATGGAGGTAGATTTCTCTCAACCTCCAGTCTATGACTTAAGTGATGAGGAAGACATAGATGGCTTTGATCAGGACATAGATATGTTTGAAGAATCTTGCAAAGAAGTGGAGAAATTCACAGAAGAGCACAAGGGAGTAGAACTCACAGAACCACTGGAACAACCTATCCCAAGGCCATTACCACCCAATACAAGTTTCAAGTGGGTACAATCCTTAACCTTTAACTGTGTTTTTCCACTTGAATATGGTTTGCTTGAAACAGATGGCCAGCTTAGAGCTCTCTGCGGCTTTAAGAGTAAAAGGGAAATGGCTCGTACTCAAAGCTGGTGCACAAGGTTCAATAAGGTTCCACGCTTCGACTCGAAGTGCACGGATTGGCATCATGATCAATCGGATGGATCTCGGAAAACGTTTGGTTATTCTGGTGAGAATCTAATTTCTAAACCGCCCGGATGGAAAAATATAGATCAAGACGAAGGCGGATTTAAAAGCAAAGTTTGGGATCCTGGAATCTATGCTGACAATCATCACCCCGGGAGCCTGAGAATCTGTTTGAAGCTGCTCAGAAGCTTCACATGCCTAGTTTGGGATCCCGGAGGCTATTGGCATTCCAAGCATTGGTGGAGATTTCTGGATGAATTTAAGCATAAGCCGCCATAACAGGAAGCTCATCCAATGTCCAACTTAAGGACTTTAACTAAAAGTGCTAGGTGGGAGACAACCTACCATGGTATGATCGTTGCTTTTTCAATTTTTTTTATTTAGTTTTATTTGTTTTCAAGTCTTATTTCATTTTATTATATTGAACCTAGAGTTTTGTATCGCATTCATATTAATCATTGCATTCTGCATACTGCATAAAAAAAAGGTGCGTGACGCGACCGCATCATTCACCCGGCCGCGTGATCTGGAGATCGGCATAAAGATCCAATGTCCAGAAAGTTAGGATGGAATCGTGCGGCCATTGTGCGTTTTGCACAAACGGCCCACGCGATCGCGTCCCTGATGCGATCGCGTCACTTGCACAACATCAATCCCATGCGACAGCGTGAGCGACGCGATCGCGTCGCATGGATTACACAACACCCCAAAAGGAGACAGAGAGTTGCGCTGAAACGACGCTGGATTCGTGCGTTTAGCACAATTACCAGCGACGCGATCGCATGCCCCAGGTGATCGCGTCATTCACTCTTTTAGCTATTCCATGCGATCGCGCCACCCACGCGATCGCGTCGACCCCATTTCACTCCAGCCACGCGATCGTGTGGATTCAAATTTATAACCCTCCAGTCACGCGAACCCTAACATTCGCCCCCTAAACCCATCTCCTCCCTCTCTTCTTCTCCGATCACACCACCACCACCCAGCCACCATCACCGAACGACCGCCACCCCGCCGACCACCCAGACCCCGCTATTCTGTTGCTGTTTATTTTCCGAGACAATCCAATTTTAGCTAGAATGCTGCCCAAATTTCTGTAAAATATTTTCATTCATGTCTTGGTTTTGCCATTTTCAATTGTGCTTTCCTTAGATTTCACCAAACCAATTCATGAATGCCAGGGCAAGCATTCTTATTCTCTGATTTCCTGGTTCATAAATTGCATTTTTGATGTTTGATTCTAATTTTTGCTATTTCTATATCTATCTGAATCATCATCAACCTGTTTTCCTTGTTTGGTTATGAGTTACCCGTAGCTTCTAATTATGAATGCTTGTTACTTAGAAACTTATCCTTATGCACTAACTCACTAATTTTAACTTCCTGAACTCTTTTTCAATTCTAACCAAACTAACCTTTCAAAACATCTCTTCTGGTTTTTCACTTTCTTTTAACCTTCTAACCATGGCATACTGATAATTTTTTTCCTAATTAACATGCCTTCTATTACATTTTGGATTGTGAATTCTTCCTTTCGAACTTTTAATTCCTATACAATCCTTAATGCACATTTACTTAACTCATTTTCCTTATCCTATTGCTCCTTTGCCACTTTGTGTTTCTTTTGACTATTTGCCTATTTGTTTTCCTGTTTTATTATATCCTGGTTTTCTGTTTTTCAGGATGTCTGCCACCCAGAGAAAGGGAAAAGCAAAGACAACTACTGGCAAACGTAAAAGAGGAGAATCCGCTATGTCCATCCTGGATATCATGCACGATGACTCCTGGCGGGAGAAAAATTTTACCCCACAGGAGAAGACTGACCAGCTACTCCCTGCTAATGATCCAGTAAAGTTTGCAAACCGATACAGTGAGCTGAAGTATCCGGTGTTTGCAACCTCCAGGAACCTATACCTAGAGAGGACTTTGAAGATCCCAGAAGAACTCCAGCAATACACCTCTGATCAGATCAAACAAAGAGGCTGGTTCTTTCTGGAGAGAAACCTGACTGAGGTCAATGCATTTTGGGTTAGGAAATTCTACTGTAATTACTTCAAAACTTCCCTAGATGCAGTGAACCTAAGAGGGAAGCAGATTCTGGTCACTGAAGAGGCCATTGAAGATGTTCTGAAACTTCTACCTAAATCTGATCAGCTGGATGGATATCAAAAAGCTGAGGAGGATATGCGCTTCATGAAGTTTGATTGGGATGCAGTCAAGGCCAGGATAGCCCTTGACCCGACCGTTCCTTGGATTATGGGTCAGAACACTACCATGCCAAAGGGAATTAAGCGGATTTACTTGAATGATGAGGCTCGGCTATGGCATCAGATACTTAGCAACTTCATCATGCCGAGCACTCACGAGACTGAGATACCAGCCGCTATGATCACCCTCCTATGGTGTGTGATGGAGGGTAAGGACCTGTACCTGCCACGCTTTATCCGGTACTATATGGCCAGGGTCCACATCCGAGGCACTCTTCCCTTTCCTTATCTGATTACACAGCTAGGCCGTCGAGCTGACGTGCCTTGGGAGGATGCTGATGAAAAGCCACCTGCTGCAGAATGCAAGAAGATTATCCCTCACAGCAGGAACTTTCTGGCTTTGGGCTACAGACCTCCATTCCTCACTGCTACTACTGAGATAGCCATACCATCTGCCGGCCCCTCTTCTTCCACAGCTACCCCTGCTACCACCACTGCACCTCCACTTGCCCCAAAGCCCGTCTATCATCTAGTGCACCACCTGTTTCGACGACTTGACCAGATGGAGCGTCGCAACAAGCGACGCTATGAGCACCTGAAGCTGATGATACGATCAGGCGACATCCCCTCCGAGCCTGACACACCATCCGAGGCATCTGAGGAGGAGGCGGATGATCACGAGGCAGAGACCCATCCACAGAGCGAGGCTGCGTAGGCAGGCACAGAGCAGGCCGCATCACATCAGGAGGCTCCGCCTCAGATTCAGGCTGTAGACCCCGAGATCCCTATCCAGTCAGCACCTCCTCTGTAGCAGACAGATCTTCAGACCGCCACCACAGAGACTCCAGCTACCCACCCTTCCAGTGATGACACCCCTTCACACCCTGCTTGAGTGAGCATCAGGGACGATGCTTCATTTTAAGTGTGGGGAGGTCGCCATCTCTGGCGTACATTTTGGTGAACCACTACAGACTCTTTCATTTTATTTTGCTACTTTTCTGTATTTTTCTCTTTATTTTTATTTTTCTTTTCTCAGTACTTATATATTGCTATTTTTATGTATTTTTACTCTATTTCTGCATTTCGCATTTTCAGTTCATATTTTAGCCATTTAGTTTAGTAGCAATTCTAACTTATTAGTTATAGAAATTGTGGATTAATTAGTATAGTTTACCCTTTTTAGCATAAGATAGCTTAGTTTAATTTGAAAATATAAAAAGGAAGTAAACTAGAGACTTGAACATAATAGAAACAATCCACACAACTTGTATATATAGCATTATATGTTAGTTAGTTAACAACATTTCATCAAGGAGAAACACTAAAACTTTAAAGCCATTCAAAATAAATTTTACATTGAGAATAATGGGAACTTTTAATTTTACTTGCATGACATACATAACTGATAAATGATTTTTGAGCTAGAGAATACACAGCCTGTGAGTTTTGAGCTTAATTGTATGGTTACATTCAAACCATAATTTTTATTCCTGTGTGTTCCGCCCTTCTTATTTATTCTGTTGTTCTTTACTTTGTTTTAATCTATATGTCCAATTATAGAATAGAAATACATACCAAGAGAGTGATTGAGGCCATTATTTAATTTTACATCACCCTTGTTAGCCCCTTGAGCCTTTAAATCCCCTTTTATTCTATCAGCCACATTACTAGCCTTAAGCAGAAAAACAAAATAAAAATCCCAAGTTGAATCCTTGGTTAGCTTAAGATAAAAATTGTGTAACTGTTTAAGTACGGGAAACCTATTGGGAACATGGATGATAAAAACAAAAGGTAGAAAAGTTGATAAGAATAAAATAATTCAAAATAAAAATTTTTGGGAAGCATGCTCATGTGAAATAAAAATAATTGAATTACCATGTGCATTAAAAAAAAGTGTTATTTTTCAGTAGTTGAATAAAGGGGACACAAAAGAATTCCCCAAATGTGAAATAAAGCAATGCACATGGGATAAAAATAATAAATATTGAAACATGAGCATGTAACATCAAAAGTGGGAAAATATAGGAAAATAGGTAAAGAAGTTTTGCTTTACAAAGTATGTATGTTAGGTGAGATCTTAGACTAATTAAGGATTCACTTATTAGCTCACTTAGCCTTATACATATACCCTTACCTTTACCTTGGCCCCATTACAACCTTAACTAAAGACTTCATGATTTTTGGTATGTCTATATTCTATAATTGTTGATTGGTTAGATGAAGAACAAAGTTATAGAAAGTAAGAATAAAAAGAAGAATAGAGTGATTAACCCAATAAACACTGAGTGACTAGAGAGTAAACACAAAATTCAGTGAGGGTTCAATAGCTCATTAACATATATCTCTGCTGAAATTATTAATTGTCTTGCAAGTTTATAAAATATTTTTCTCTCCCATTTCAATTGTAAAGGCACTTTATCAACTATCTAAGGTTTTGCTATATATATATATATATATGACTCCTTGAGAATGTGAATTAATTCAACTACATGCAAGCTTTATATTCAAGTGAATAAAAATTAGAATTGCATGATGCATCATTCATTTAGGTAGTTGCATTTAGATTAGATTGAATTGCATGACATTCCACCACTTTAACCTTACCTTACTCTTTATCTTGGACTTAGCATGAGGACATGCTATTGTTTAAGTGTGGGGAGGTTGATAAACCCATATTTTAGGATATATTTTATGCTTAGTTTGAGTGATTTATTCAATCCTTCACCCACTTATTCATATTAATTGCATGGTTTTACTTTCCTTTCCTAATTATGTGATGTATGTGAAAAACATGTTTCCTATGCTTTAAAATTAATTATTTTAATTACATTTATTTCCATTCAATGCCGTGATTAGTGTGTTGAGTAGTTTCAGATCTTCTAAGGCAGGAATGACTCAAAGGATGGAAAGGAAACATACAAAAATGGAAGAAAAGCATAAAACGGAGTTTGTGAAGAAACTGGCAGCCACGCGATGGCATGGGCGACGCGGCCGCATGCCAACGCGAAAAGGCATTGACACGGCCGCATGACTGATGCGACCGCACGCCTCGAGCGAAACACATATGACGCGGTCGCATAACTGACGCGACCGCGTGACAAGGAAAACTCCGAATGATGCGACCGCGTGACCCACGCGGACGCGTGACCCACGCGGACGCGTGATAGAGGCCACGCACCAGAAATTGAAGAAAACGCTCATAGCGAATTCTGAAGCCCTTTTTGGCCCAAATCCAAGTTCAGAAGGCATAGACCAGAGGTTATGAAGTGGAGAAATGCATCCATTCAAGGAGAGTCTCCACTTTAGTTAGTTTTCATGATTTAGATTTAGTTTAGAGAGAGGTTCTCTCCTCTCTCTTCTCTCTTTAGGATTAGGATTTAGAATTAGGATTTTATTCGCTTTCAGGATTATCTCTTTATCAGGTTCAATATTTCTTTTTATTTACTTTTGTAATTTAATTTATGAATTCTTTCATGTTATAGATTACTCTTTTGAATTAATGTTATTTGAGGTATTTCAGTTTAATATTGCTTTCTTTTATTTACATTATTGTTATTCCCATCTGAAGACATTTTTATTCCAGTAGATTTACTTTTCTCCTTTTTGTCTTGGTTAAGAAATCAGTAACTCAGGAGTTATCAAACTCAAACATGATTGATAATTGTTATCTTTGTTAATTAAATTGAATTTCAATAATCCCAATCTTTTCTTAGGAAATAAATAGGATCCGAAGATCAAACCAATTAATCCCTTGACCTTCCTTTATCTTAGTAAAGGTTAACAAAGTGGAATTAAGATTCAATTCTCATCATCATTGATAAGGATAACTAGGATAGGACCTCTAATTTCTCATACCTTGCCAAAAGTTTATTTACATTCATTTTTTTATTTTACTTGCCATTTAAATTACTTGTTCTTCGTTTACTTTAATTGCTAATTAAACCATTCTCTCCTCATTCTCAAAACCCCAATTTACAATCTCCATAACCAATAATAAGAACATACTTCCCTGCAGTTCCTTGAGAAGACGACCCGAGGTTTGAATACTTCAGTTATCAATTTATTTAGGGGTTTGTTACTTGTGACAACCAAAACGTTTACACGAAGGGATTTCTGTTGGTTTAGAATCTATATCTACAATGCGACTATTTTTATAAAATTTTTTACTAGCAAAAATCCCAACGTCACTTACCCGATAAAAAGATAGTGGAAAAATATTTATTAGTTTGCCTTCTAAATTTGATCCTAAAGTGTCTACAATTGAAGAAACTAAGAATTCATCAACGTTAACACTACTAGAGTTAATAAGCTCATTACTCATTTTTTAACAAAGAGTGGCAAGTAGAGATGATGAAAATTCAATAAAAAATGTATTTTAGTTTAAGCTCAATATAAAATCTCAGAATCTAAATAAAAGAGGAGGAAAAAGACAAGAAAATTCTAGAAGTTCAGACACTTCTAGAAAAATAGAAAATAAAACTGAAGATAGAAAACAATATTCTCCATGTGACATATGCAAGAAGACCAACCACCTAGAAAAAGATTGTTGGCATCGTGGAAAACAACGGTGCTGCAATTGTAAAAGGTTTGAACATATGAAGAAAGACTGTAAGATGAAGATCAATCATGGCGCAAACTTCTCTGAAGAAAAAGAGGGAGAAGAGTGCCTCTTCTATGCATCATCACAAGAAGAGTGCAAAAAAAAATGACATATGATATCTCGATAGTGGTTGTAGTAATCACATAACAGATGACCAAAGCCTATTGAGTGACATCAATAAATCTGTTCAATTTGGCATTATACTTGGAGACAGAATGATCGTACAGGCGAATGGTAAAGGTACAATCATCGTACACACCAAGATATGAACTAAGAATATCCATCGTACAACCACTGATTCTCCTCCAAGAAAAACTAAACCTCTACAAGATGTATATGAAACATGTAAGCCAAGATCGAGCTTACAAGATTTGAAGAAGTAGAAAAGAAAGAAAAATGGAGAAATTCCAAGGAAGAAGAAATCAAGATAATCGAGAAGAACAACACATGGGAACTGGTAGATCGCTCTTCAAATAAAGATATCATTGGAATAAAATAGGTATACAAGACTAAGCTCAATCTCGATGGATCTATTCAGAAGCATAAGGCAAGGCTCATAGCTAAAGGATATGCACAAATTCCTGGGATAGATTACACAGAGACATTTGCATATGTAGCTTGCTTAGATACAATAAGGGCATTCATTGCACTAGCCGCACAAAAGTAATGTAAGATCTATCAATTGGACGTAAAATCTGCCTTTCTACATGGAGAACTAGTAGAAGAAGTATATGTTGATCAATCATAAGGGTTCGTTGTATAATGACATGAAGAAGATTTGCTAGTTACTTTGTCATAAGGATTTATTGATGAATAAAATTTCCAGTTGCTTTATGCACATTTTTTTAGTGTGATTAAGTGAGGTGAGTAATTTGCTTTGCTTGTTCGATGAAGAATATTGATGGATCCAGCATTATGGTGAATTTGCGTGGTGGTTTCTTTCAGTTTTCATCCCTTTGATCTAGGTTGTCAAGGATAGGTTCTTTGAAAGTCTAGTAGGAAAAACCCTTCCAGTGACCTAGGTTGCTAAGAACAGGTTTCTTAGAGGTCTAGTAGGAAAACCCCTTATCTATCATTTTATGTTTTTACAGTGTCTTTTCTGTTGCGTCTTTTCTCTATCTTTTTCTTATCCCTTTATCCTTCGTTCTAATTTCTTATCATCTGTTGTGTCTCTTAGGGTGTGTCCTTTACTGAATAATCCTTATCTATTGTATTAAAATTCCTAAGTGCCAATAATTTCTTATCAGTAAAATATTAATAAAAATAAAAGGGTAGAGCAATAGGCAACAGATTATCAATGTCAAGTTTGGGCATTCCAATAATAGGTATTCAACTCTCATCAAGTTTAGGCTATTACCCTCATCGATGTCATTCTCGACAATAGACAACATACAACATACAATTCAATATACAAACTCCACTACAAATCCAAACCGAAATCACAATCGCAAGCAATCAAACAGTCAAACAAATAGTCTGATGGTTATCAGTGGCTAAGAGAAGGGGGGTTGAATCTTAGCCCCTTTTTGCTTGAAAATACTTGCTGACCTTTGAAACCAATTTTGGAAATTTTTTGTCTTTTTATCTCGTAACTAGCCACGAGACTTTTTCTTTTGTCTCGTCCTCAGCCACGAGACTTTTCTTTTTGTCTCGTCACTTGACACGAGATATTTTTGGTTTTTGCTCCTGTGCAGTAGAAACAAAAATGGAGTAGAGAAGAGAGAAAATTACACCCAGATATATCCTGGTTCAGCTGTTAAGTGCAGTGCAGCCTACATCCAGTCTCCATCACAAACATGATGGAATTTCACTATAATCTTCCTGATTACAAACTGTAAAGTGCTAACCAACTTACAAGGGGATTTCCACAGAATCATGAAACACAACATAGATGAACAAAGGAACTCTAAGGACATCTATGGCTTTTTCTTTTAATTTTGCACTCTCTGCCTTTTTCTGCTCTATGGCTTTTTCATACAAACATCACTGTTTGCCTTTTTCCATGAGACTCAAGACATGACAAAATTAAACAGAAAAATTACAAAACAGAATACATTGAAGGAGAAGAGAAAATTGTTAGCTCAGGTAGCTCTGAGAATACTGTGCCTTGCACTCTCAAACTTTCTCCTTGCTTCAAACCGTGGCTGTTCTCCCTTTTTATAGAAGAGGGAAGCTTCCACCTTTGAAGCCAAAAACCGAGCCAACTTCTTCTTCTCCAAGAAACAGAACCGGTTCGGCCACACAGAGAGAGAGAAGAGATAACCATGCAAAATCCAACATGCAATTACCTCTAGTCCTTCCTTGGTCACCACTCTTCATCAATCCGAGCGCTCCATCCTTGGCTTGCTCTCCAACATGAATTTCTGGCCCTTGATGCTTCATGATGATGATAGCTTCATCTGCTCCAATCTCTGCCTCCTCTATCACTTCGCCACTCTAGCTACTCTCTGTGGTGGTTGAGCAGAATCAGAGACAAGCCATCTCTCCAAGATCTTCTTCCTTGCTGGCCGAATCTTCTTCATCCATTTTTGGTATGGAGAAGCTAAGATCTCATCACAGAATCTTACTACAAGTGATAAGAATCTCAGCCACTATATTTTTTATGTTTTCTTGCCATCATTGTGATGGTCTTTTGGCGTGCCTTTTCTTCTTTTTGGTAGCTCAATGTAGCTTCCATGGTTTGCTGGGTATTGTCCAAAAAGAGAAGAAATAAAGAATGAATGAGAGAGAAGAAACAAATGAAAGAGAAGTAATTAAATGAAGTTAAACAATTAAGTAGAAAAAGTTGCTTTTACTTCCCTTGCTTGAGTGGCGTGCTGCACAAAGTAAATCAATCATGTCACTCATAATCTCTCTCATAGTTCCCATGCAATTAATGAAAATTGAGTGAATTTGAAATCCATCATGTGGCAAGCTTTGAGATCCGTTAGAAGACATAAGGCAAATGATAACATTTGCTTTCCTGATGAATTGTTTTCGGATCAAGCATGAGAAACAATTTTGGGCTTGGAGCATTGAAACTCATTTTGGCCCAAGTAACATAACAATCAATTCAGCCTTATAACATAAGAAACATTAATCAAGGTTGAGTGTAATTTTGATTTGGGCTTGCACCAGAATTCCTTTTATTTTCGGTCCAATTAAACAAAACATGGTTTCAGCCACTATGATCACAACAATTTGGCATCAAGGCTGAATGAGAATTATTCCAATGGGCTTGCTTAAATATTATTCTGTTCGGCCCATAAATAATTCTGCACAGCAAAAATTATTATAATTAACATACTTTAATAAAAAATAATTTAATAATTTTGCTGTTAATAATGTTTGATCATCATCAATTTAAATTAGAGTTTTCCAAACTCATCAATCTCCCCCTTGATGACAAACATTTATTAAAATTTGAAATGGAAAGAAATTTAAAGATTAGAGTATAAAGTACTCCCTTTGGAGATTTGAATTTCTCCCCCTTTCAAATTGTCACAAGACTTCCCCTTAATATATGCCATTCTTATCAAGGGAAGAACTAACCTGTAACAATTTTAATCAAGCTTCAAGTAACAATGTTATTTAGCATATTCATTACATGATGCTAAATGCTTGATTTATGAGCAGATTTGGTTTCATAATCAAAACTCATTTGTTATCATAAATTGATTTTCTGCTCAAATAATTTCACACATCAGATGAGTATTTAAGAAATGCTGTTCAAATGATTTTCAAATATTTTCCAGTCAAGATATCAGAGCAATATTATTATGGTAAGGAAAATAATTTTTGAAACACACATCAAATCATGGCAATTGTTAGATATCACAGTTGTTAAAAGAACTGCCAAAAAATATCAAGCATGTTAACCAAGATGAATCAGAGTATGCATATTCATCAAGATTAATTAACAACCAAGTATTCATGTAATCAAAACAAATGTATTGCCAAACATCACAAACTAAATGCCAAATGCATTTCCAGCAGCAGTAATCACAGTGAACCAAATGATGCAATATCAACATGCTTAATCAGATGTATCCTTTTAACAAGGGTGATCATGAATTTTCAAATAAAAATTTCATCCCTTGTTCCCCTGTTCATCCCCTGTTTTTTCATTTCAATTTTCAAAACTTTCTCCCCCTTTTTGTCATCAAAGGGGCACCTGCAAGAAGATTTAACATGGAAGCATAATATACAAAATATAACCCAAAAGTGTCTACAAAGTATCACAGAGTTAGTGTTCCAATAAAAACAAGCCAAAACAAAGTACTAAATTGAGCCTAAGTGTGCCAATATCAAATAGTAAACATACATAAGTTTAATCATCAGAGAGATTGAAGTCAGATCCCTCGGCCCCTGCTTCACTACCCACTTCATCATCCAGGCTTTCAAGCATTAGACCGACCCTTTCTTGGCATTTCTTCCAGACCGACTCATTTTCATATGCAAGTTTGCGTGAAGACTTATGAAATTGAACCATGAGATCGGACATGTTTGAGAATTCTGTCAGAATGTCTCTTAGGGAATCGGTCGCCTTTGAGGATTCTGGCCGGCTCTCAAAGTCATCATCAGAAGCCATAGATTTCTTTCCCTTTTTAACAGCTCCGCCTCCTTTGATCATAGAGACTTTGTTCTCTACATCCTCATTTGTTAAATCTACCTTAAAGTACTCAAAGATGCATGTGAGAAACATTCCATAAGGTAAATTAGCCTTTTTTGTACTCTTTACAGATTTCCACATATGTCTAATCATGAGATAGCTAAATGAAATAGAAGATGAAGTAACGAGAGCAAATATTATGAGACAATTAGATACGATTACCCTGTTATGAGAGCCACTCTGTGGGGGTAAGAATGTGAGTTATGATGCGGTGCAGTAGGGAGTTGGTTGGTCCAAGAGCCTTGTGAGTAGGAACAGTGCCGTCTAGTCCAGACAGATTCTCACAAATTTGATGAAGAACTTGCTTGTATGTGACCCCAACGTGCGCATCCCATTTGTCAGTCATATAAACCCTCGGCCCTTCATCAGTGTAACCAAGGGCAGAGCCAATGGTCTCAGCATTCAGAGTAATATGCATGCGCTTCACGTAGGAGTGAAGACTACCATCAATCAATCTCAGATTCGCATAAAACTGTTTTACCAACCCTGGGTAAACCATTTTGTGAATGAGGAGCAATGGACCATTTGAGATTGTCAAACAGAGGATGCAAATCAATCCCTTTGGAGGCCAGAGAATCAAGATTCACCAAGTATGAGGGACACAGATGCCGTTTTTCCAAAACCTCTTTGTGGAATTCATAGAATGCACATGTAGAAAACCTTGAAGGATCAAAATGAGAATGTGGCTTATGAAATTTGTTCTTGAAATCCATTGATCCAAGGTTTGCGGGTTCTCGGGTCTCATGAAGCACGAAACCTTTGGTTTTCTGAGAGCTTTTTCCAGACGCATGAGGGGTGAACTTCTTCGGTGGTGATGGAGGAGGTGATGTATGAGATTCCTCTTCCTCTTCCTCTATGCTTGGTTCCTTGTTCTTGTCATTTTTTCTCTTTCCAGAAGATTTCTGGGCTATAACTTTGCGCCTCATTGATTCGGTTTTCTTGGTGGGAGGTGAAGGAGAAGATGAAGAAGTGGAGTGAATGTGTATGTGTATATGTGTTTGGGGAGTGGAAGGCTTTTGAGAGAGACGAATTCTTTCACTCTTCCTTGGTGCTGTTTTCTTTTTCATTATGAGAAAGATGAATGGTGATGGAAGTTGGAGAGAGAGAGGTGGTCGAATGGTGAGGTGAGTGGAGGGAGGTTAGAGGGACATTAAATGCTGATTGGAAAGAGATAGTGGAGGGAGTTATTAACCATTAAAAGCGCGGTTATTAACCAGGGAAGTTTCAAAAAAAAAAAAACTGAAAAGGAGTTTCCTTGAATCAAGGGATTAGTTGGAAGGAAAGATTTGATTTGACAACATGCTTCTTCTAACAAGATTTGATAAGACAACCAAGAGATTTTGTGATTTTATTTTTCAAAAAAATGAGGAACTAACAAAACTGCCATGGTGGGGTCAAAGATATTTGGTAGGGCCCATGAAAATTGAATTTTGCGTTGCCTCCCCCTTGATTATAGCTCTTCCATCATGCCCTCATTTTTATCTCGTCCAAACCTACGAGACAAAACTGAACAGAGTCAAATATTCACAAGTTATCAATAGAACTTAAATCAAACATTCCCAAACTTTTTCTCAAGGTGCAGAATCTGTCTTCACAGAGGGGTTTTGTAAAAATATCAGCAATTTGGTCTTCAGATTTTACAAATTGAATATCAATAGTACCCTTTTGCACATGCTCTCTAATAAAATGATATTTTATCTCAATGTGCTTGGTTCTTGAGTGCAGAACAGGATTTTTTGAAATTTTTATAGCACTCATATTATCACAAAATAAGGGTATACTATTGATTTTTAATTTGTAATCTTCCAATTGTGTTTTTAACCAAATTAATTGAGAGCAACATGCGGATGCGGAAATGTATTCTGCTTCAGCCATGGATAAAGCTACTGTGGCTTGCTTCTTGCTTGACCACATGTTGAGTAAGCTTCCAAGGAAGCAACACATGCCGGATGTGCTCCGTCTATCCACTCTATCTCCCGCATAATCTGCATCACAAAATCCTACTGCACAAAAGTCATCAGATTTAGGATACCATAATCCAAAATTATAAGTCCCCTTAATGTATCTAATGATGCGTTTAACAACCGTAAGATGAGATTCTTTTGGATGAGATTGAAACCTTGAGCATACACCCACACTTTGGACAATATCCGGTCTAGAGGAGGTAAGGTACATAAGTGAACCTATCATTCCTCTATACCTTGTTTCATCCACATCTTGGCCATCATCATCCTTTTCAAGTTTTGTGTTAGGATGCATTGGTGTACCCATTGGTTTGGAATTTTCTAGGCCAAACTTTTTGATAAGTTCTTTTGCATACAACTGGCAGATTCTTCGTTTTGAGCAGATTTGGGATTTTCTTTAATTGTTCCAGCCTCTTCACCATCTGAATCATTATCTATCACAGCACTGGGAATTAAGTTAGAATCACAAAAGGTAACATGTATGGATTCCTCTATAGTTCTATGTTCCTTGAGATAAACTCTATAGGCCTCGCTTGTGGTGGAATATCCAACAAACATTCCTTCATAAGATTTTGGATCAAATTTTCCAAGGTTTTCTCTATTATTAAGTACAAAGCATTTGCATCAAAAAACATGAAAGTACTTAAGATTTGGAGGGGTTCCTTTCCATAGCTCATAAGGGGTCTTCTTCAACCCTTTTCTAATGATTGTCCTATTCAAAATGTAACAAGCTGTATTCACAGCTTTAGCCCATAAAAATTTAGGAATCTCATTCTCACAAAGCATAGCCCTAGTCATCTCTTGAAGGCTCCTATTCCTTCTTTCAACCACCCCATTTTGTTGGGGGGTTCTAGGGCATGAAAAGTTATGAGAAATTCCTAAATCATCACAGAATTTTTCAAAGTCTTGGTTTTCAAATTCTCTTCCGTGATCACTTCTTAAATGGGCAATTGTTAAATCCTTTTCATTTTGAATTTTCTTGCAAAGAGTGGAGAAGGCATGAAAAGCATCATTTTTATGAGCAAGAAAAAGTACCCAACCAAATCTAGAGTAATCATCTACCACCACAAGACCATAGTGTTTACCTCCTAAACTTTAAGTTCTTGTTAGTCCAAAAAGATCAATATGTAACATCTCTAATGGCCTTTTGGTTGAGATTCTATCTTTAGGTTTAAAGGTGGATTTTACTTGTTTGCCCAATTGGCAAGCATCACAAGTAAGATCCTTATCAAATTTGATGTTTGGAATTCCTCTAACAAGATTTTTCTTAACAAGCTTAGAAATTTGGTACATGCTTGCATGACCCAACTTTCTATGCCATAGCCATTTTTTAGATTCAAGAGATGTAAAGCATGTCACATTTTGTTCTTTTAGGTCCTCAAGAGTCAATCCATACACATTATTGCATTTTTTAGCTTTAAATAAAATATCCCCAGTTTTCTCACAAACAACTAAACAAACAAACTTCCTAAAAATAACCTCAAAGCCTAAATCACACAATTGGCTAACACTAAGTAAATTATGTTTCAAACCATGTACAAGAAGAACATCATTTATACAAGATGAAAAATTTTTACCAACTTTCCCAACAGCCACTATTTTTCTTTTTGCATCATCACCGAAAGTGACAAGTCCTCCATCATATTCATCAAGCTTTATGAAGAAGGTTGTCTTTCCGGTCATATGCCTAGAGCATCCGCTATCCATATACCACATATTTTCTTTCCGTTTGGATGCTAGGCACACCTACAAAACAAGCTTAAGTGACCTTTTATCCAAATTTTCTTGGATCTTTTCACGTTAAACCATCTCTTATGTCCTAAGCCATTGTAATCAAAAACAACTTTACAAACTTTATCACCAATCATTCTTTCACCAAAAAAATATTGAATAGGAAAGTGTCCATTTCGATTGCATAGTCTACAAAATCTTGGAGTTGCTGTTTTGTTAAAGTAAGTGGGATCTTGAAATCTTATATCATTAGAGGATGAAGCAAAGTTTTCAAAATGAGATTTTTCAGCAGATTTATAAAACCCCAACCCAGCCTTATCATAAAGAGGTTTTTGACTAGCCAAGATTTGATTCAGATTTTCAGAACTTTGGGTGAACTTGGCTAAGTCTTCCTTAAGCCTCTTAACCTCTTTAAGCAACTCTTCATTTCTTTTAAAACAGTCTACATATGCAAAAACGGAATGATCACTTTCACAGCTCTTAATTTGGGCTTTTAACTGCTTATTTTCTTCAACAAGATCACAGGCAGTTTCGGCCTCCCTCACTTTTTCTTTAAGAAAACTGTTTTCAGCTTTAAGAATGGTGATTTGTTATTCAAGTTCTTGATTTTCCAGCAGAAAGCATCTTATTTTTTCAGAAAGGTGGTCTATCATAAGATGAAGATCTTCAGTGTTAGGGTTATGAAAGACTACCTGATCTATGTGATCTGCCATGAGACAAGGTTGTGACTTGGTCTCGGATTCTTCATCATCATCATCCGAGTCATTTTCCAAATCTTCCTATGAAGCCATCAGTCCCTTCTTCTTTCCTCTTTTTGGCTTCTCTTCCTTCTTTAACTTAGGACAATCAGATTTGAAATGCCCAATTTCCTTGCAGTTGTAACAAGTTACTTTGCTAAGGTCTTTCTTCATTTTCCTTGAGCTGCTGCCTTTGCCTTTGAGCTTCATCATTTTCCTGAATTTTTTTGCAAACAACACAAATTCATTTTCAAATGAGTTATCACTAGATTCATCATCCAGAGGGTTAGTGACAGAAGAAAAAGCTATTCCTTTCTTTTTTGAATCTTTTTTCAAGTAGGTGTTTTCAAAAGCAAGTAAATTTCCTCTCAAATCATCATAAGTCATAGAGTCAAGACCACTACTCTCAGAGATAATTAAAGCTTTTGTTTTCCACTCTTTTGTGAGACATCTCAACTCTCTTCTCACTAGCACAGATTCAGGATACTTGATTTCCATAGCATCCAAGCCAACAATAATGGTGTTGAAGCGTTCAAACATCTCATCGATGGATTCTCCTTCCTTCATTGCAAACATTTTGTATTCTCAGTTCAACATATCAATCCTGGTCTTTTTCACAATGGTTGTTCCTTCATGAGTGACTAGGAGTTTATCCCAGATTTCCTTTGCTGTTGTGCAACGTGATACCCGTCGGTACTCCTCAAAGCTGATAACAAAGTTGAGCAGATTGATGGCCTTGACGTTGAGCTCCACCTTTTTTCTATCTTCATCCGTCCAACTTGCTTCTGGTTTAAGAGAAACAACTCCTTCGGCACTTGTAACAGTTGGATATTGAGGCCCTTCCAGGATGATCTTCCAAAGTCTGTAATCCACTACTTGTACAAATATCTTCATCCTCTCCTTCCAATAGGTATAATTTTTCTCATTGAAAAGAGGAGGTCTGTTGCTTGATTGTCCTTCGGTCAGATTGTAGGACACCACATTTGAGCCACTGTTTTCTGCCATGAGGATTTTTACTCCAAGCTGCAAAGCTTGATCTCTTTGAGACCAAGCTCTGATACCAATTGATGGTTATCAGTGGCTAAGAGAAGGGGGGTTGAATCTTAGCCCCTTTTTGCTTGAAAATACTTGCTAACCTTTGAAACCAATTTTGGAAACTTTTTGTCTTTTATCTCGTAACTAGCCACGAGATTTTTTCTTTTGTCTCGTCCTCAGCCACGAAATTTTTCTTTTTGTCTCGTCACTTGACACGAGATATTTTTGGTTTTTGCTCCTGTGCAGTAGAAACAGAAATGGAGTAGAGAAAAGAGAAAATTACACCCAGATATATCCTGGTTCAGCTGCTAAGTGCAGTGCAGCCTACATCCAGTCTCCATCACAAACATGATGGAATTTCACTATAATCTTTCTTATTACAAACTGTAAAGTGCTAACCCAACTTACAAGGGGATTCCCACAGAATCATGAAACACAACATAGATGAACAAAGGAACTCTAAAGACATCTATGACTTTTTTTTTTAATTTTACACTCTCTGCCTTTTTCCGCTCTATGGCTTTTTCATACAAACCTCACTGTTTGCCTTTTTCCATGAGACTCAAGACATGACAAAATTAAACAGAAAAATTACAAAACAGAATATATTGAAGGAGAAGAGAAAACTGTTAGCTCAGGTAGCTCTGAGAACACTGTGCCTTGCACTCTCAAACTTTCTCCTTGCTTCAAACCGTGGCTGTTCTCCCTTTTTATAGAAGAGGGAAGCCTCCACCTTTGAAGCCAAAAACCGAGCCAACTTCTTCTTCTCCAAGAAATAGAACCGGTTTGGCCACACAGAGAGAGAGAGAAGAGATAACCATGCAAAACCCAACATGTAATTACCTCTAGTCCTTCCTTAGTCACCACTCTTCATCAATACGAGCGCCCCATCCTTGGCTTGCTCTCCAAGATGGATTTCTGGCCCTTGATGCTTCATGATGATGATAGCTTCATCTGCTCCAATCTCTGCCTCCTCCATCACTTCGCCACTCTAGCTACTCTCTGTGGTGGTTAAGCAGAATCAGAGACAAGCCATCTCTCCAAGATCTTCTTCCTTGCTGGTCGAATCTTCTTTATCCATTTTTGGTATGGAGAAGCCAAGATCTCATCACAGAATCTTACTACAAGTGATAAGAATCTCAGCCACTACATTTTTTATGTTTTCTTGCCATCATTGTGATGGCCTTTTGGCGTGCCTTTTCTTCTTTTCGGTAGCTCAATGTAGCTTCCATGGTTTGCTGGGTATTGTCCGAAAAGAGAAGAAAGAAAGAATGAATGAGAGAGAAGAAACAAATGAAAGAAAAGTAATTAAATGAAGTTAAACAATTAAGTAGAAAAAGTTGCTTTTACTTCCCTTGCTTGAGTGGCGTGCTGCACAAAGTAAATCAATCATGTCACTCATAATCTCTCTCATAGTTCCCATGCAATTAATGAAAATTGAGTGAATTTAAAATCCATCATGTGGCAAGCTTTGAGATCCGTTAGAAGATAAGGCAAATGATAACATTTGCTTTCCTGATGAATTATTTTCGGATCAAGCATGAGAAACAATTTTGGGCTTAGAGCATTGAAACTCATTCTGGCCCAAGTAACATAACAATCAATTCAGCCTTATAACATAAGAAACATTAATCAAGGCTGAGTGTAATTTTGATTTGGGCTTGCCCTAGAATTCCTTTTATTTTTGGTCCAATTAAACAAAACATGGTTTCAGCCATTATGATCACAATAATTTGGCATCAAGGCTGAATGAGAATTATTCCAATGGGCTTGCTTAAATATTATTCTGTTCGGCCCATAAAAAATTCTGCACAGCAAAATTATTATAATTAACATACTTTAATCAAAAATAATTTAATAATTTTGCTGTTAATAATGTTTGATCATCATCAATTTAAATTAGAGTTTTCCAAACTCATCATAGTCACACATAGAGAACAATTATGACAAGTAGCACAATTAGTAGTTAAATAGATTATTAATTAAGCAAGCCAAGTAATTATGCATTCCCAAAAAATTATGAACAAATGCATATGATGCATGCCTGTTGATGCGTGAGCATCTTTCCTATTTTAGCCACTATGGATGCTATTTTGAGTTTTGTGCAATTTTATTTAATTTAGATAGTATTCGGATGGATTTGATGAAGTTTCTGCAGAGAAAGAGAAGAAGCCAAGGAGATGACCAGCGAATACCGACACGGACGCATGGCTCACGCAACCGCGCGAAATGGAGAAAATCGCAATGATGCGATCGCGTGCCTGACGCGAATGCATGGACTGGAATCTGCACAAATGACGCGAACGCGTGGATGACGCGGACGCGTCACATGAGCGATCTGCAGAATTGACAGAAAACGCTGGGGACAATTTCTGGGCTGTTTTAACTCAGTTTTCAGCCCAGAAAACATAGATTAGAAGCTGCAGAATGGACAAATCAAGTGGTCTCCACCCATCAGTTGAAGACTTGTTAATTAATTCGAATTTAAATTCAAATCTTAAATTAGGAAAAGATATTATTTTAAGTTTAATTTTAAATATTAGATTTTAAATTTATTATGATTAGTTATAAAAAGAGATCTGATGCCATCAGATTGGAACGCTGTACATTTTACCAGAATCCTAGTTTTCTTCTCTGAACTATGAGCAACTAATCCTTCATTGTTAAGGTTAGGAGCTCTGTCTATTTCTATGGATTAATTTTATTGCTTTTTCTATTTTAATTCATGTATGGATTTATAATTTAAGAATTGTTTTCGCTCTTTATCTTATGAATTTGGGTGGAACGGAAGTATGACCCTCTTTCTAATTGAGTTCTTGTAAAACTTGGAAAAGCTCTTTACTTGAATAACAGCTTGAAAACAATTTCTCCTAAATTTTAATTATCTGAATTTAACAGGATACGTGACATATAATCCTTTTACTTCTTGGATAATTAGAGTTTTTGTGGCATATAAACTAGAAATTGATTATCACCCTCTAATTGGAATTAATTGATCAAGGAATTGGCAGTTAATGAATTTTAGAGGAGACTAAGAAGGTCTAAGGAATTAGGGTCTAGTCACATACAGTTTGCCATAAATTAAATCCTGCATAATTAAATTAGTTAGTAAGAAAAGTTAATCCTGAAAAATAGATAACTCTGAAACCTTAACTATTTTCTCCATATTTTCTTCCCAATTTATTTACTTTACTATTTTAATTTCTGCACGATTGAATATTCAAATACTCTTTTCTGTTTGTCTAACTAATCCTTTTAAATTTTTCTGTTTATTTTTCCTTTTAAATTTTCGAATTTTTGTATTTTTATTTTATTTTTTTTACACAGGTTACCTCACAGGGACTTCTGTGCACTCTAACGTAGAGAGTCCCATTTTTTCTTGTTTTCTGCTTGTGTATGCGCAGGAATAGAGACAAAGAACATCTCTTAGACTTTGATCCTGAACCTGAAAGAACTTTGAGGCGGCGTTTACAACAAGCAAGACTTTACAAAGCTGCAATGTCCACTATGGATAATAATAATGCTGTTAATGCAAATGTGGCAAATTCGAATGGGGATGAGCAACAAAGGAGAGTACTTGGCTCTTATTCTGCCTCTACTGCGGATCTTTATGGAAAGAGCATTGTGGTGCCTCCTATAGCTGCGAACAACTTTGAGTTGAAGCCACAACTGGTTACCCTGATGCAACAAAACTGTCAGTATCATGGACTTCCTCATGAAGATCCAAACCAGTTTATATATGATTTTCTGCAGATTTGCGATACTGTGAAGACAAATGGAGTGAACCCAGAGGTGTACAAACTGATGCTCTTCCCGTTTGCTCTGAGGGATAAAGCAAAGCTATGGCTAGATTCCCAACCAAAGGAGAGTCTGAATACTTGGGAAAAGGTTGTTACAGAATTTCTCACTAAATTTTTCCCACTAAAAAAGCTGACTAAGCTTAGATTGGAGGTTCAGACTTTCAGGCAAAAGGAGGGTGAAACTCTTTATGAAGCTTGGGAGAGATACAAGCTGCTGACTAGGCAATGCCCTCCGGACATGTTCTCCAAATGGACCCAACTAGATATCTTTTATGAAGGTTTGGGTGAGATGTCCAAGATGAGCCTAGACACTTCTGCAGGCGGTTCACTGCACAAGAAGAAGACACTAAAGGAGACTATTCAGCTGATTGAATTGGTTGCAAGCAACCAATATTTATACTCATCTAACAGGAATCCTGTGAACTCTGAGACCCCTCAGAAGAGAAGCGTGTTGGAAGTAGAAGATGTTAATGCTCTTCTTGCTCAGAACAAGCTGATGTCTCAGCAAATAAATTTACTTACTCAACAGATGAGTGGCATGCAAGTCTCAGCTATCAACACCCAAAATCCACCACAGAAAGTCTCCTATGACATGGCAGGTAACTTTATGCAAAATGATAATTATCATTATGCTCAACCCTCTTCTGAACAGGTGAATTACATGGGAAGTGGTCCTAGGAATCCCAACAATGATCCATATTCTAAGACATACAACCAGGGATGGAGAAATCACCCAAATTTTGGATGGAGGGACCAACCTCAGAGACCTCAGAACTTCAACAATAGTTCTCAGGGCGGTTTCCAGCAGAACAATGATTTGGAAGCAATATTGACAGGTTTTAGACAGGAAACCAGAGCATCCATCAAGAACCTGGAGATTCAAATGGGTCAATTAGCTACAAAAGTCACTGAAATCGATCAGAGGACCACTAATAGCCTTCCTGGTAACACAATTCCAAATCCAAGAGAGGAATGCAAGGCTATCACTGTAATAAGTGAACAAGTGGCAAGTACGGAAGTACAAGTTATACAGGAAACCAGAGCCTCTATTAGAAACTTAGAGGTGCTAGTGGGCCAACTGAGCAAGCAAATATTTGAGAGGTCTGCAAGTACATTTCAAGAGGATACAGTGGTGAACCCAGGAGAAGATTGCAAGGCTATTCAATTGAGAAGTGGTAAAGTAGCTGGCTCTGAGACCAAGGCCAATGAAGAGCTAGTTGAAAAGGAAGCTCCAGAGGAGAAGAAGGGAGAAGTGGAGCACACCCCTCCAAAGCGTACAGACAACCCATTCCCAAACTCTCTTGACACTTATCCTACATTGCCAAAGGCTCCTGAGTACAAGCCTAAAATGCCATATCCTCAGAACTTCAAAAGGAGACCAAGGACAAACAGTTTTCAAAGTTATTGGAAGTCTTTAGAAAGTTGCAAATCAATATTCCTTTTGCTGAGATTTTGGAACAAATGCCCCTCTATGCCAAGTTCATGAAGGAGCTGTTGTCAAAGAAGAAGCCTTTAAAGGGAGATGAGACAGTGGTCCTGACTAAAGAATGCAGTGCCATCATTCAGAATAACTTACCAAAGAAGATGCCAGATCCAGGGAGCTTTCAAATTCCATGCACCATCGGGAGTACAACCTTTGAGAAAGCGTTATGTGATCTGGGAGCAAGCATCAATTTAATGCCCTTGTCTGTGATGAAGAAGCTGCAGATCCAAGAGGCACAACCCACAAAGATTGCATTACAGATGGTGGACAAATCTATGAAGCCTGCATACGGATTAGTGGAGAATATCTTGGTCAAAGTGGGTAAGTTCTTCCTCCCAGCAGATTTTGTGATTCTTGATACAGGGGAGGATGAGAATGCCTCTATAATTCTAGGAAGACCATTCTTAGCCACTGGAAGAGCTCTGATTGATGTAGAAGTGGGTGAATTAGTACTTAGAGTGCATAATGAGCAACTGGTCTTTCATGTCTTCAAAGATGTACATTCAACAGGTGAAGAAGAGAGGTGCATGCAGGCTGAGCTTATTGATCCAAACCTTCAAGAACCCCCTGATGATGCACAGCAGAATTTGCAACTCAAACCTCCTGTGGTGACAACCGATAAAATTCTGCCTAACATCAAACCTAAGTTTGGTGTTGGAACTGCATCATCCACCAAGGAGGAGGTCCCCAAAAAAAAAAATACCCAGAGGATGAAGAAACAAAAAGATCCCCACTGAAGGTTTCTCCCCAGGAATGAAGGTGGTGTTGACCAGCAATCCAGCATGGGTTTATACAGTAATCAGAATCCTCTCTCTGGAGCATATTGAGCTACGTTATGGAGACACAGGAAAGAAGTTCAAAGTAAGGGGTGAAGAGCTGAGCCCCTATGATCCTCCTCCTTAGAGGAGCTGACCGTCAAGCTAGTGACGATAAAGAAGCGCTTGTCGGGAGGCAACCCGATAATTTCGTATCCTTAGCTATTTTTCGTAGTAGTAGTTTTCTTAGTTATTTTATTTTTATTGAGTTCTTACTAATTTTCTGATCATGCAGCTATGTTCTTCCAGGAACCGAACACCTCAAGCTATATTTCAAAAAAAAAAAGGGGAGGCACACGACGCGCAAGCGTCATTGACGCGAACGCGTCAATCATGTGTGCGTAAAAAATAAAAATTGACAGAGAGTTGCGTGGGAGTAGCACTGGACTCATGCCTTTCGCACAAACGATCCCACGCGAACGCGTACCCCACGCGTTCGTGTCATTTGTGATTTTCGCCATTCACGCGGGCGCATCATCGACGCGAACGTGTGACCTGCAAATTCGATGTAAAAGAGCGTTTGGGCAGAGAGTTGTGCTGGCTTAGGGCAAGAAGTGTGCTAAAAGCACAAATTTGGTCACGCGGACGTGTGACTGACGCGTTCGCGTCAGTTGCACATACGACCATCCACGCGAGCGCGTGCATGACATGCACGCGTCGTATGAAAATTTGGTTCCCAAGCCATGCGAACAGAAAGTCACGTGGCTGGCTTCGTGCGAATCACACAAAACCCAAAGCACGTGGACGCGTGCCTGACGCTTGCACGTCATTATGAAAAAATCGCGACCCACGCGTATGCGTGCCGTACGCGAACGCGTCGCTTGCGCCGCCCATTTTTCTTTCTCTCTCTCCCAATCCTAATTCTCTCTTATTCTCTTATCCTTTTATTTTTCTTTCATCTTAATATTTGTCTCTTTTTATTTTCAGTTCTTCTTTGCTTGAGGACAAGCAAACCCTTAAGTTTGGTGTTGACGCTTCGCTTATAGGTTTTCTGTCTATTCTTATGGCACCAAAGGGAGGCGAATCATCTTCACAAAGGAGTACAACCTGAAAAATAAAACGTCCGCTAGGATAACTAAGGTGGTTGAGTTCCTTTCATTCTATATTCCTTCCCGCTTTTACTATATTATGTTCCGATTTTCTGCTATTTTGCTTTGTTTGCTGCATGATCCTTTATTAGTTAAAATCCTAGGGCTAGTTTAGTTTTCTCTTAATTGCTTAATTCTGAAAAGATGTCTCATGTATTACTCACTAAGCTTGAAAAAAAATTACAGGAGTGATATAGTGCATGAAAAAGGGGGTCTATATTGAAGAATAGTCTTATTTACTTAAATGTGGTGGTATTTTCTGTGATTCTGAATGCATGACATGAACAGTGCATATTTTTATAGTGAAGTTTATGAATGTTAAAATTGTTGGCTCTTGAAAGAATGATGAAAAAGAGAAATGTTATTGATAATCTGAAAAATCATAAAATTGATTCTTGAAGCAAGAAAAAGCAGTGAAAAACACAAAGCTTGCGGAAAGAAATAAAATAAAAAAAGCAAGCAGAAAAAGCCAATAACCCTTTAAACTAAAAGGCAAAGGGTAAAAAGGATCCAAGGCTTTGAGCATTAATGGATAGCGTTTAAGTTTGGTGTTGTGATGCGTGAGCATCTTTCCTATCTTTTCCTAGTGAATTTGCATATAATTTGTTGAGTTTAATTAAGAATTAATTATATTTTAGCCACTATGGATGCTATTTTGAGTTTTGTGCAATTTTATTTAATTTAGGTAGCATTCGGATGGATTTGATGAAGTTTCTGTAGAGAAAGAGCAGAAGCCAAGGAGATGACCAGCGAATACCGACGCGGACGCATGGCTCACGCAACCGCGCAGAATGGAGGAAATCGCAATGACGCGATCGCGTGCCTGACACGAATGGGTGGACTGGAATCTGCACAAATGACGCGAACGCGTGGACGACGCGGACGCGTCACATGAGCGATCTGCAGAATTGACAGAAAACGTTGGGGGCAATTTCTGGGCTGTTTTAACTCAGTTTTCAGCCCAGAAAACACAGATTAGAAGCTGCAGAATGGACAAATCAAGTGGTCTCCACCCATCAGTTGAAGACTTGTTAATTAATTTGAATTTAAATTCAAATCTTAAATTAAGAAAAGATATTATTTTAAGTTTAATTTTAAATATTAGATTTTAAATTTATTAGGATTAGTTATAAAAAGAGATCTGATGCCATCAGATTGGAACGCTGTACATTTTACCAGAATCCTAGTTTTCTTCTCTGAACTATGAGCAACTAATCCTTCATTGTTAAGGTTAGGAGCTCTGTCTATTTCTATGGATTAATTTTATTGCTTTTTCTATTTTA
>NC_029787.2:40956262-40958284 GCF_000816755.2 Arachis ipaensis | reverse complement strand
TTGAGTTCTTGTAAAACTTGGAAAAGCTCTTTACTTGAATAACAGTTTGAAAACAATTTCTCCTAAATTTTAATTATCTGAATTTAACAGAATACGTGACATATAATCCTTTTACTTCTTGGATAATTAGAGTTTTTGTGGCATATAAACTAGAAATTGATTATCACACTCTAATTGGAATTAATTGACTAAGGAATTGGCAGTTAATGAATTTTAGAGGAGACTAGGAAGGTCTAAGGAATTAGGGTCTAGTCACATACAGTTTGCCATAAATTAAATCCTGCATAATTAAATTAGTTAGTAAGAAAAGTTAATCCGGAAAAATAGATAACTCTGAAACGTTAACTATTTTCTCCATATTTTCTTCCCAATTTATTTACTTTACTATTTTAATTTCTGCACAATTTAATATTCAAATACTCTTTTCTGTTTGTCTAACTAATCCTATCAAACACTATTGTTGCTTAATCCATCAATCCTCGTGGGATCGACCCTTACTCACGTAAGGTATTACTTGGTACGACCCGGTGCACTTGCCGGTTAGTAAGTGTGGTTAGAAATTCCGCACCACCTGTCCCACGTGTCAGTTAAACTGCCAGACCTAAAGCATCTGGTAACTAATCCAAATATTGTCTCTCTGTTGCACATCTCCAATGGAAATTATCATCGAGGAATCATATGAAACAAAGGAGAGTTCTTTTGCTTGGAGGTATAGACCGTGCCATAGAAACAACAGATAGTGTCGTCTGTAACACCCTCACCACCAGAATGTTACGCTTCCAGCTGCGCCACTCTGATAGCGAGGATATTATGACGACTTCTATATATAACTATAATATGTAGGAGCCTTTACCTGCAATTCTTATTAACTTTTCTTTGAAAAACCGGAAATATTTTTCTTTTATACATACATACATACATACATACATCACTACACTTTTACACTTACATGAATAATATATACGAGTGATACACAAATATATAATATAAATCTCAACTCTTATCCCTCTTTACAAAATGTAAAGAACGAAAACAAGGGCGAGGAAAAATATATAAGATAATAAAACAAATAAAACATGTATTTTCTAAACTTTCAAAACATTCCAAATTCATTAAAAATAAACAACCCCTACCTAACACAGCAGCAACAGTAGCAGTACTAGTAGCTCTAATGACTTCGAGCAGCAGCGATAGCCACAAATGCAGCATACAATTACGGTAACTTAACCCTAGGACATCAACACCTCAAAATTCTTAACAAACAATAACGGAATGCTAATGGTGAGGATTTCAGAATAAGAGTACTTACTGTAATCTAAAAAGGAACGACAGAGCAGAGCAGCAGTAGCTCCGACAGTGGTTCCGGCGACAACAGCGCCATACCTAGTGACCAATCACGGCGAAGCGGTCTTCTTCTCCTTCGGGGAGTTCCTCTTCTCTCTGTTCGTGCTCTGCTCGTTCTCCCCCTCATGCAGTGGCAACGGCGACAGAAGCTTTGCAGCATCGATCATGAGACGTGGGGGCTGCAACGGCGTTGTGGCGATAGGAACATGGCAGTGATGACGGGACACGACGGTGACAACAAAACGGCGATGCTGCCTTTCATGCGTGCTCTCTCTCCTCACGTTCTGTCTCGTCTGTCTCTCTCAACTCCTCTGCGGATATCTCCCTCTCCATTTTGTGCTCAACGGTGAGGTGTAGTGACAGCGGCGGCAGTCCTACCCTCCGCCGATGCCATCTTCTTACTCTTCTCCCTTTCTTTTTTTTCTTCCGTTCTCTCTTCCCCTTTTCTGGGCGTGGGTGTGTATGTGTGAAAGAAGAGTGACGACAGCTGAGTCTGAGTGTGAGTGTTAAGGTTAAGAGAGTTTTGATTTGGGAATTAGAGTTAGGTTAGGGTTTGTGTGGGAATTTGATAAAATCAGAAAATAGAGTAATAATTTAAAATAAAACATAATTCAATATATAATTATTTTTTAAAAATACTATTTATTTATAAACTCATTAATTAGTTTCAAATAGCTA
>NC_029787.2:40953492-40956090 GCF_000816755.2 Arachis ipaensis | reverse complement strand
CCAATAACTCATTATCATAAAAATTTAATTTAAATACCTTTAATAAAGTAATTTTTATAATAAAAATCCCAATTTAATAAAATAAAACATAACTTATTCATAATTAAATTTTTCGAAAATAAGGGGTGTTATACCATGCCACTCAAAAGAGAATGCCTTCCCACACTACAATCAGAAAGTGAATTGAAGGGAATCCTCAACCTTTTATCCAATCCTCCCGACGTAACAAGAAAAGAAATTCTCAATCCCACTTGTCCACCGTAACACAAGAGAGAAAATTCTCAACGTCAACTTGTTTATCCGTAAGCGGAACAAAGCCACTGTCCTCACCGTGGGCGGGACGAACCACCATCCCACAACCTGAATAACGCAAGCGGGACAAAATTCACATCCTTGCCAATCAATAATCATCATCAATCAAAACCATTATCATCATCAAATTCATCATTAATCATAATTCTATATAATCATATTTATAACAAGAATAACTATCCTCGAGCCGTGAGCTGGATAAAACCACCGTCCTCACCATGGGCGGGACGAACCACCATCTCCACAACATTTATATCTCAAAAGAAGTTTTCAAAACTAATTTTAAAAAGTTAAGTTTAAGACTTCCCCAAAAGACTCGAAAATCATTTCATTTTACTAATCAAATTCAAATACTTTAAATTCACTAAAACTTCTCAAAACATAATTTTTTAATCAAAATTAACCAAACTTCAACACAAAATCTCTAGTTTTTTGAAAATAACACTAGTTTCTATCCTTCTTATTATTCAATTTTACTTAAACACCTATGAAAATTTTGGCAAAACCTCCTACAAAACTCGGACTTTTTCACCTTCAAGGGTTCTATACAAATCAAACAGTTTCTCAACATGTACCAATCAAACGTAATCAAGAATTCTAACAACTAATCATTTTCCAACAATCAGGAAACCAATCATAGTCCATAACCACAAACAATCCAAAACAGTTCAATTTAATCCATAAGACTTACATAATTACAAAAATATATTTTTTTACATCAATATCGATTTATAACAATTTTTTAAAATAAAAATAAATTTTAGAAAAATCTCCTACCTCAATCATGACACAATTATGCGGTAAACTCCTTTTTATTCTTATTTTGCAGCAGCAGCAGCAATTCTTGCTGTTTTTGCGACAGCAACATCATCGAAAACGGCTTATAGTTGCCGTTCTAGTAGTTTCGAGGACTCTCCGGAGCAGCGACACCACAAACGCAGTATGCAACTACAATAACTCAACCCTAAAAAGTTTTATTAAATTTAAGAAGATTTTATTAAATTTTTTTATAAAAATATAAAATTGTGTTTTGTAGTAAAAAATTAAAACATACTTTTTAAAAATCAAACAAAACTCACTCATAATCTGATTCCCTCAATTTAACTTAGTAAATCACAAAAAATTCTTGAATTATTAAGTCACCGAGAGAATTATCCTCCAAATTTAACAAAAAAAAATTGCCTTTGAAATATTTAAAAAAGAAATACTAAAAGATTATCAGAATTTATTATTTTTAGCTATAAGTTAGTAATTAATATTTAAAAGTATAAAATAAAGTATCTTGTTGGATTACTAGGCTAAAAAAACTAAACTAAAAGAATAGAATTAATGACTAAGTGATGACTAAAAATAATAAATTCTGATAGTTCTCTAATATTTTTTATTTAAAATATAATAAAAATATTCTCAAAATATTTTGAGATACAAAAAAAATAAAAAAATTATAAATAACAAACGACTTTTGTATTTAACAAACAACAAAAACATACAAAAATACAAACCAAAGTTTTATATATATAATTTTTTTTATTTTCTAAAAGTATTATTGGTTGTTAACAAAACAATCACAAAAAAAAATCTATTTGGTGCAAAATTACTAAATCTAGAAGATAATTTTGTTAGCTACTTAATAATCCAATGGCATTTTGTGTGGTTTGCTCCATCTTAATTTTCAGAAGGGTAAGTGTAACAAACTAATAACTGGATTTGACTCTACAACTATGAACTCTTAAAAATTGTTTTGCAGTTGATTAACACAACATCCGCAGTAGCACTTTGGAAAATTCTGAGATTGAATTTCCAGGTTCAAATCCTGGCTGCGGAAATATTCTTTTTCTTTTTCAAATTTTTAGCGTTTTCATAAATAAACATGTGTTACAACAAGTACAATGATGAATAAAATTCAGAAGTGACTTGGCTCAAGGAATTACTTGCTGATGACGTCACCAACCAATTAACATGAGCTAACTTCTTGTGTGGTGACCAATGTGTCGCCATGGGAAACATATGCCACTGTTGGGTATTGAGGGAGTGATTAGTCCTTCCACTGCCCAAGGGAGGACCTCCAACATCACAGGATACATATATACCAATGATTGTTCAACTTCTTCACTACAAAGAAAACTATTTGAAATTCGGAATATATAGGGCATCACATACAAAAAGCAATTTGGTTATAAAGAGGCATTTAATATCAATATGGTGACAACCAAGTCTGTATGCTTATATCAATAAAGTGATTGTTTAAACAACAATCACTTTTTTTTTGGGATAAGTGTTTAAACA
>NC_029787.2:40942621-40945778 GCF_000816755.2 Arachis ipaensis | reverse complement strand
ACCGTTGACAAAAAATTACAAAAAAAATCTATTTGATATAAAATTATTAAATTTTAAAAATATAGTTTAATGTTGAGTATTTTTGTCTTATTTTAAAATATTATGAGATCATTTCTTTTGTTAACAAATCTAGAAGATAATTTTGTTAGCCAGTTAATAATCCAATGGCAATTTTGTGGTTTGTTCCATCTTAATTTTGTGTAATAAATTAATAACTGGATTTGACTCTAAAACTATAAACTTTTAATACTTGTTTTTGCAGTTGATTAGCACAACATCCGCAGTAGTACTTTGGATAAATTCTGATTAATTGTGAAGCTGAATTTCCAGGTTCGAATCCTGGCTGCGGAAACATTTACTTTTTCATTTATTGGCAAGTCTTCCTCTTCTGCGCTATATAACAATTAACAACACAAAAACGTTGAATGGCTGCGTGACAAACCCAGATTTCCTCCCTATTATTAACCATACACAAAATTAGAAATTCCTTTTCATATTTAAAAAAAGTTGTATTTTCCATCCTGCATATAAATGAACATGTGTTACAACAAGTACAATGATGAATAAAATTCGGAAGTGACTTGGCTCAAGGAATTGCTTGCTGATGACGTCACTAACCAATTAACATGAGCTAACTTGTTGTCTGGTGTGCCACCACCAATGTGTCGCCATGGGATCGGTGGAGATTTCAAAGCAACTCATATCATATTACTAAATTAGTTCTTTAGCAACATATGCCACTGTTGGGTTCTGAGGGAAGAATTGGTCCTTCCACTGCCCAGGGGAGCACCTCCAACAACACAGGATACATACCAATGATTGTTCACCTTCTTCACTGCAAAGAAAACTAATTGAAATTCGGAATGCATAGGCATCATACATCAAAAAGCAATTTGGTTATAAAGAGGCATTTAATATCAATATGGTGACAACCAAGTCTGTATGCTTATATCAATAAAGTGATTGTTTAAACAACAATCACTTTTTTTTTGGGATAAGTGTTTAAACAACAATCTAACGTTGTAAAAGAATATATACTTCTTTTGAAAGAGATCCAACCTTAATCCACTTATTGAGTGGCTTGAGAGTAATCCTGGTTTGTTTTGGACTTTGATATCTATCTCTATAAAGTGTTATCTCTCACATTTGAATGTTTTTTTTTTTTATATTTTTTCTTGGTCTCACCTATAAAATAAATGATAAAAGATCACATTTTACTATCCAAAGTGAAATTCAAACTTTAAAAAATCCAAATCCTAATATAAAGCTAGTCATGATCTAAATTGTTTAGATCCCACAAAGAAATTAGAGTATATGATAACCTATGTTTTTAGAAACAAAATTTTCTTAATTATTGTTGTTTAATTCTTTTTAATAGATGATTATTTTTAGACAAAATAAGATTTTAAGAATAAATAATTATTTTAAGACGGAGAGAGTATAATCCTTAAAATACAAATTCTTATAAAAAGGAGATTATAAATATTATATATTCTTCAGAAAGTCTCAACACATGTTTATACAATAAATATAATATACAAAAATGTATTCAATTTTTAAAACATTTATTATATAGTTTTTTAATTACTATGCACATGATTGTGGTAACATCATCAAATAACTTTTGAATGTCTTTCACGAATATGACATTTTTTTAGGTAGGTCTAATTTCAAACTCATATATTATCGTTACAATATTATTTGTTACATGTAAATGCGGGTTCTAAAAGCCGGACTGGATCAGTCGATTCAATTAGATTAACCGAAAATCGACCATTTAATCGATTCGATTGATTTTAAAACCGCTTTACAAAAAATCAGTTAAAAAACTGGTTGAACTGGTGAATTAGACGAACCGACCGAGTTTTTTAATGTTCCGATTTTGTCATATAGCCCATAAACGGCATCATTTTGATGCCAAGAAAGAAAAAAAAAATCCCACTAACATATCCCACTAACCCACTTCCCTCACCCTCACTTACGAATGCCCCCCTTAACCCTCTTCCTTCCAACCCTAATTTCCATTGCATCTCCAATGAGCAGAAGGAACTCCACCTCCCTAGTCCCTCTCCCTTGCCACCCTTGCCACCCTTGCCACCTTTGCGGTTCAAACCTTCTATTGGTGTCATCGTCTAGTTGTTGTTGTCGTTGGTTAAGAAGTGATTCGATTCGACAGACGCAGAAAAAGCAAAACTACCAACTATGACTACTACTACCACCACCTTCTTCATTCTCGTAATTATCATTTCTATCTCTATTATTTCTATTATGTAACCATATTTTATCACCACTGTTATCTCCTCTATTGTCATAATCACTAATATAAATACATCAACATTAATGTTATCTTATTTTATTTCTTGTTCGATGCTATTTTTTCCTTTAAAAGATTTTCGCACTTGTTTTACTCAAATTTTGTTAATGTTTAAAAGCAAATGTGGGTATTTCAATGTCGCAATTGTAACGTCAATAGAAATTAAAAGGAATAAAATTAGAAAATAAACAAATAAATATAAGGTGTTGGAGGTAAAGTAAATTGTAGAAATTAAAATAAATAGGAAATTAAAGAAAGGATGAAGAAGGAAAGCTAAATGTAAAAGAGAAGAATACGTAAAAGTAGAGAAATTTTATTAATAAAAACTGGAAAGAAGCAAATTGCAAGTGTTTGAGTTCAGATAAATTATTTAAGATTCCCAATTTTTACTCTGTGATACCAAGGGGGCTGAAAGCGTTTTAGGTTTCTAAGTGTTTTTCAAAAAAACTAAATTTTCTGCAATGTTTGCTTAAAACTCTATATATAGACTAAACTAATGCCTAATTGACAATTATTTCTATAATATTTTCGCCAGTTTTTTTTTTTCTAAACTTGAATTAACTGTTTTCGTTCTAATTTTCTTAACAACTGTTTTGCACTTTACTTTGACGCTATGTGTTGATAGCTATTCTCGAACATAGCATGTCCATAATTTATGTCTAACTTAAATTTTGAATAAAAATGACTTCTTTTGATAGTATCAATTAAAACCTTTTTTTAATGTATTGATACGGACTTCATAAATTGATAATAATATCTTATATTTATTTATTTAAAACATTTTTTTAAATACTAATGTTTTTTGCCTAATAATACTGCAATTATTTTTTTCTGCGACATCAT
>NC_029787.2:40939819-40942565 GCF_000816755.2 Arachis ipaensis | reverse complement strand
TCATCATAAATAAGATTTTTTTAAAAAAATAAATTTATTAATAATTTGTGGGAGTTTAAAACTCCTATAAAAATTACAAAAAATTAATTTTTGTTATTATTTAATAAATTCTTTAACAAAAAAGTTGCGTTATCCTAACAAAAAATTATTAAATACCGAAATATCTTTTTTTTTTTGGGGACAAAGAACATCTTATACTTCGTGAGATTGAAGTCTTTAAATTTAATCATTTATTAGTACTCTTCTTGCAACACAAATGTTAGCCAGTTTGGCTGTGGCCTGTGGGTTCTCGAAACGACGACGTCTGCTTATTACAGTTAGCAAAAAGCCCTTGCGGTTCTAGAGTATTGAGATTTGATCAGGCATTGCCTTTTCGAAGAGCTGCGTCACCATAACGCACCGTTTCATTCCTCTTCCTCACTCAGTCCCTATTCCTCCTCCTCTTCTTTTCTTTCCTCCCTGAACTCCGCACAGTACAATCACGCGAACCACATAAGAAGGGTTTCTGGTTTCGTTGCTCCGCACAACACAATCAACAATGGCAGACAAACCCCAACCGGTTCGGGTAGTGTACTGCCCCGTGTGCTCTATGCCACCCGAATACTGCGAATTCGGACCCGATTTCGAAAAATGCAAACCCTGGTTGATCCAAAACTTCCCTGACCTATATCCCGATCTTCTCAAAGGTAATCAATCTTTCCAATTTTTAAATTTTTATTTTATTTTTTCCTGAACAGCAGTTACAATTCAAATTTCCCAATATATTCACTGTGAATTGATTTATTTTCAATTTGAAACCTAACTCCTTCGAATTTGTTTGTTCATTTTAATTTTGACGGCGCAGAAACGAATGAAAGGGATGCTGATAAAGTTGCTGATAAGCTTCAAGGTACCGGTATATCTTCGGGGTCTAGTGATGGAGCTGCTACCTCAGGTTTTCTTCTTTTTTGTTTTTTCTTTTCCCCTTCGCTTATTTATTTATATATCTATTTTGCTGCATTGCTATTTGATGTTGAAGATTAGAGTTGTGATTAGTGTTTTTATTTCTGAGAAATGGTTATTAGTTCTGGCAAGCAAATGCAATGGTTACTTGTGTTTCGTTTCACTTATTTTGGGTATTGTTTTGATTGGAACAACACTCATATTTTCATTGTGTACATTTGTCTAGATATGAGTATTATTATGTCGCGGAATTCCATTTCATTTTCTTTTTTCAAATGAAGAACAAAAGTGTACATGGAATTAAGGCCCCCTCCCCACCCCCACCCTTCTTTTTGTATTTTTGCCTGGTAGTTTTCTTCTTATGAAATGCAATTCATAAAGTCAACATTCTAGAAGTTTCAGACCTGACATGTCAGTGAATTGAATATTTTGCTTTGCTTACCATCATATTCATTTCAGTTTCGTTATTTCACGAGTTTGATAAATTGGATGTTGTTCTTGTACTGCTTCCCAATTGGTTATAGCCAAAGCATTTTGAAGTCCTGCTGATGTTATATTGTTATGATTTAGCACCAAAGCAAGAAGAGGTCAAGCGTCTTCCTGGTGGGAAGATAAAGAAAAAGGCATGTCTTGGAATTTTTTTTCGCTCTCAAATAAAAGATTCTCATCAATCATCACCATCATTTATACTAAATGCCATCATTCCAATCATTTGATATGTTCTTAATTTGCATTGTTTTACAGGAGAAGCAAGAGGTTGTTATTGAGAAAGTCATTCGTAACAAACGAAAATGTATCACGACTGTGAAAGGACTAGAACTTTTTGGTAAGCTGTAACTTCATTATCTCAAGACACTCATTAACAGATGCTATTAATATTTAAGTCATTCTATTTTATTGCATCCCAGGTGTCAAGCTTAGTGATGCTTCAAAGAAACTTGGTAAAAAGTTTGCTACAGGAGCTTCTGTTGTAAAGGTGAATAACTATTAGCTTTTAGGTGGTGGTCATAGTTGTCTAATAGATGTAATTGATATCTTATACTACTGTGGATTCATTGGTGTCAGGGTCCAACTGAGAAAGACCAAATTGATGTTCAAGGGGATATATCTTATGACATTGTGGAGTTCATTACAGATACATGGCCTGATGTAAGTGACTTTGATTTCCAATTTGCTATTTAGTTCTGATTTAGTATGTTGAAATATAAAGGGTAGCACAAGTATCTTGCTAAAGCAGGGTCCGGTAAAGGGCCGTATCTAAAGGCTGTAATGTAGGTAGCCTAACCAATAAAATTTACTGTTATCATGATTTAGTCATAGTGTCTGTTATCAAATTGTCATTAATTTGTGAAGAGAGGGTACTTGCTATTGGATGTTTTAATGTCGCTATAGGAATGCATAATAAAGAAAGTTTGTCTCAAAGTGTTAATGTGTTGTACGCCAACCTATGTGATTTATGGAACACTTCATTTACAAACGGTACAACTTTTGAATGGAGCAAAGACATTTTACTTGTTTCTTTTATTATAACTTGTAACATTTGTTTATTTTCTTTTAGTCATCTAATTATCTTGATAAGTTGGACCAATGGATTTATTAGTATTAACAATCCTGTGTAATGTTGATGCATAACTACTTAGCAAATACAATGGTCTTCCCCAAAAAAGTGTTTTACATTTTTTTATTGGGTAAAGAATACTTTTTGTCATGAATGTTTTCAAATATTTTCAAAACTACACGACGTTAATTTGATCCAATTTTGTCTCTATCAATTAAAACAAGTTTCAAGTTTACCCCTATCGAA
>NC_029787.2:40933516-40939782 GCF_000816755.2 Arachis ipaensis | reverse complement strand
CTTCTCTCTCGCAGACCTTCCTTTTCTCTTCCCAAACTCAGCAGTAGCAACACCGCTCCCTCTACAAGTTGTAACCATCACCGCCACTGCCTCTACCGCCACCCCTCCTCGGCTCCTTCACAAACCAACTTGTGAGAAAAATAAAGTGATCATATAACTTTCTAAAGCAAATATAATTGTGTGAAGCTTATATTATGAATAACTGTAAAAATTATAGGGGATGTCATTCTATTTCCTTCCCTTTGTCTTAAATAGGTAAATTGGGAGTTCACTAACTTCTTGCAGTCCTCATGAAATTATGACAAGATAACAAATGTGAAGCAATGCTACAAATATGCTGGAAAATATGGATCTATAACTAAAACAGAAAGTTTTGATCAAGTGGGTTGTCTTTTGCAGTTGATAACTTTTGTTTTCGGTACAGGATTCGTACTGTCACCGATTCTTGATAACTGAGTTTCCTTTATCCCAATCTTTTGGAACTTCTTTATGATGGAAAACTAATCTTCCTCTTGCAGGTCCCAGAAAGTGCAATTTACTTCATAGAGGATGGAAAGAAGGTTCCAGCTGCTTGATATTGGAATCCTGCATTAATATACTTTGGGCTGATGGCCAGACTTAGCTATATTTCTGTAATTTTGAAGTAAAGGGCTGATAAACTTTGTATCTCATCTTTTGGCAACATGTTTTTAGGTCTTTAACTATTACTGTAGTGTGGCATGATCCCTGATGATGGGCATCAGCGTATGTATTTACGGTAAAACTATTCCTGAGTTAATAGTTTGCGTATATACTTATTATATATAGAAGCAAAAGGAAGAAAAGCTTCGTTTGCTTCGTTTTTGTACTTGCATGAAGGTTTTAGCTATTTAATGGAAGCTGAGGATTTATTTTGCAAAAAAAAAAATTGTCTCACATGTATTGCAATATTCAATTATAAAATCCAACTCTAACCTGGGATTTTTCTTAAATAAATAAAAAAAATATTTACGAAAATATGTAATTTGTAGCTTTTTTTATTGATTTACACTCTATTACTTATCTCGTTTATTGGACATGATACGACGTGCATGTATGACATTTGCACACGTGTGTATTGTGTTTATCTCGTTTATAGTGTAAATAAGATATACACAATGCTATTTCATTTACATTGTAAACAAGACAAGTAAGAAGGACGCATATATATAGAACTCGTTTACAGGGTGACTTGAAGTCATTTTTCATTCATTTCTTCTAGTTTTCTTCTAGCCTTTTCTAATCATATTGTCGAGGTACTTGGAGATTATGGGGCGCGCAGATGCATGGGATGAGGATATCAACCGTCTGAATGCGATGTAGCATATCGTTGGGACAATTGATTTCCATGTTAGTATTGTTATATTGTTATTTTCATGTTTAAGTTAAATAAGCGCATATATCTATAGTGGTGGTTAGGGTACTGTTCATACCCTGACCCAATAAATAGGGCCCAAGATCCAAGCAAAGAAGCCCAACCCAAAGGGTTGGCCCTCCCCCAGTACCAGCCTTCATCCCAAGAAGTCGGTACTGAACACGACATGCTCCAAAGAAGTCGGATACGAGGGTTAGCTGGCAGATAACACTTATTCGAATGAGTAACTGCCCCTAGAAACTCTCTAACCACTTCATAGAGCCATATCTTAACCTCCCTAAGATATGGGAACGGTTATCCACCTAAAAAGGTGGCACTACTTCAGCGGTGGTTATTGGTTCACCACTATAAATACACTGACACCATTCAGGTATCTCTAAGTTCCAATACTCTCTAACCTGCTCACACTCTTGCTAACTTAGGCATCGGAGTGTCTTTGCAGGTACCACCCCCCATTCTCTCTCACGTACAAGTCGGACGGAGGAACACCGAGTACCAGGTCCACTCGAAAGCCACCTCCTTCATACGTTTGGGCCAACCAACGTCATCCGGCCCATTAATCTCCGGTTACCCACCGTAACATTGGCGCCGTTGCCGGGGAACCGAGAGATCAACCAGTGATGGCGGATAGATCCCCTGAAGAGGGTCATGTGGAGACTGATTCTGAACAAGAACATTGGAAACAATGAGGCAGACCAGACCCTTCACCAGGAAGCCAATGACCAACACCGGGAAGGCACCTCCGGAATCAAAAACCCGAAGGTGAATTCCTCGGAGGGGCGCGAATCAGAAAAAGAAGGACCATCCCACGCAATTGAGCTTATGGGATTAATCCACAGTCGCCTCGAGCAGCTAGACCAGGAACGGGAACGACAAAAGGAAACCGAAAAGAACCTGAAAGAGGAGATGGAGCGACGAAAAGAGTTAGAAAAAAAACTCTTAAAGTTAGAATCCTCCCTCAAAGGCCAGAACTCCCACGACGGTAGAGAAGATTCTCCCTTAGGGGAGAAAGATCCTTTCAGCGAGGACATAATGAGGGCAAAAGTTCCGAGAAACTTTAGAAGCCCCGATATGGACCTCTACGACGGAACCCCCGACCCAAAGCATCATCTGAGCAATTTTAAAAGTCGGATGTATCTGGCTGACGCTTCTGACGCTACGCGATGCAAAGCTTTTCCGACAACCTTGTCGAAAACAGCGATGAAGGGGTTCGACGGCCTCCCTCCGAGGTCAATTACCAGTTTTGAAGACCTCTCAAGAAAGTTCTTGATGAGGTTCTCCATCCAGAAAGACAAAGTAAAACATGCACCAAGTCTCCTGGGAATAAAACAGGAGGTCGGGGAGTCCTTACGGGCCTATATGGAAAGGTTTAACAAAGCATGTTTGGAGATTCAAGACCTGCCCACCGAAGCAGTCATCATGGGGCTAGTCAATGGTCTTAGAGAAGGTCCCTTCTCACAGTCCATATCAAAAAGACACCCCGCCTCTTTAAGTGATGTACAGGAAAGAGCGGAAAAGTACATCAATATGGAAGAGAACGCTAGGCTAAGAGACCCGAGTTTGCGACCCGGTCACCCTCCCTCAACGAAAGAGAGGGAGAGGGAAGCTAAGAAGAAGGAAGAACTCGGCCTCGATAGGCCAAGAAAATACCACTCTTATACTCCACTGAAAATTCCTGTAGTAGATGTATACAGAGAAATTTGCAATACCGAAAGGCTGCCTCCCCCCAGACCCATTAAAAATAAAAAAGGGGGGAGCCGCGGTGATTACTGTGAGTACCATAAGATATATGGGCACTCCACAAACGACTGTTACGACCTTAAAAATGTGATAGAAAAGCTGGCCAGAGAAGGTCGGCTTGACAGATATCTCATAGAAAGGTCGGACGGTCATGGAAAAAGAAAGCGAGAAGATACGGATAGAAGAGACCCACCACCACAAACTCCGGAGAGACATATCCATATGATTTCAGGAGGGTTTGCGGGAGGGGGACTCACAAAATCCTCTCGTAAAAGACATCTCAAGAGAGTTTACCAGGTCGAAGAGGGGTCCTCCGACCTTCCGACCATTTCATTCACAAAGGAAGACGGGCGAGGAGTAATCTCGGGGCACGATGACCCAGTGGTAATTACCATGATCCTGGCAAATGTCCATCTACACAGAACACTAGTAGACCAAGGAAGCTCAGCAGACATCCTCTTTAAGCCCGCTTTCGACAAACTAGGTTTAGATGAGAAAGAGTTAAGAGCCTACCCCGACACCTTGTACGGATTAGGTGACACGCCAATAAAGCCACTATGATTTTTGCCCCTCCACACCACCTTTGGAAAGGGGGAAAAATCAAAGACTCTGAGTATAGACTTCATAGTCATCGACGTGGGATCGGCCTATAATGCTTTAATCGGCAGAGCTACCCTTAACCGACTCGGAGCGGTGGTATCGACACCCCACCTCTGCATGAAGTTCCCGACCTCGTCGGGGATAGCAACGGTGAGGGGAGATCAGAAGCTGGCAAGGAAATGCTACAATGAAAGCCTAAACCTGAGAGGAAAATGCAAAGAAGTTCACACAATAGAACTCGGGGGAGCAAGGGTTAAAGAAGAGCTGCGACCACAGCCCGGGGGAAAAACTGAGGAGATTCAGGTCGGCGAAGAGGAAGGAAAAAACACTCACATAGGAGCCAACCTAGGGGAAACCCTAAGACAAGGGTTGATTAAGCTCCTAAGAGATAACTCAGATCTCTTCGCCTGGAAGGCCTCCGACATGCCTGGGATAGATCCCGAGCTCATGTCTCACAAGCTCTCGGTCTACTCAGGGTCCCGACCTGTGCAACAAAGAAGACGCAAGCTCGGCCCAGAGCGAGCCCTAGTAGTAGAAGAGCAAGTGCAGGCGCTCCTAGAAGTCGGCTTCATCAGAGAAGTCAAATATCCAACATGGCTAGCCAATACAGTGCTAGTCAAAAAACAAAATGGTAAATGGAGAATGTGCGTCGACTACACCGACTTAAATAAGGCATGTCCCAAGGACCCTTATCCACTACCAAGTATTGACACCCTAGTGGACTCTAGCTCGGGGTATCAATACCTATCATTCATGGACGCCTACTCAGGATATAACCAAATCCCGATGTATGAACCAGACCAGGAAAAAACATCATTCATCACGCCCAGAGCTAACTTTTGCTACGTGGTCATGCCATTTGGATTGAAAAATGCAGGGGCCACATATCAGAGGCTGATGAATAAGGTGTTTGACAAAGAGGGATCGAAGCCAATCCCGACAAGTGTAGAGCTATCCTAGAGATGAAAAGCCCGACTTGTTTGAGAGAGGTCCAACAGCTGAACGGCCGACTAGCAGCTCTCTCCATATTTTTGGCAGGATCAGCATTAAGATCCCTTCCACTGTTCTCCCTACTGAAAAAGGGGCACCAGTTTGAGTGGACTCCCGAATGCGAGGAGGCGTTCCAGGAGTTCAAAAAGTTTTTGAGCCAACCTCCTATCTTGACCCGACCTATAGCCAGAAAAGACCTCGTCCTATATCTATCCGTGGCAGACAAGGCTGTCTCGGCAGCCTTGATGAGAGAAGACGAGGTCAGTCAACACCCAATCTATTTCATCAGTAAGATTAAACCTCGGATGGATGAACCCCTTAGTCGAATACCTAAAATTCGACATCCTCCCCAAGGAGGAAAAAGAAGCCCAGAAAATCCGAAGGGAAGCACAACACTATACCTTGGTGAAAAATGTTCTCTATAGAAGGGGGATATCAACACCATTGTTAAAGTGTGTACCGACCTCAAGAGCCACCGAGGTGTTGGAGGAGGTACATAGCGGAATCTGCGGGAACCATCTCGGAGCCAGGTCATTGGCCAGGAAAGTGATCCGATCATGGCATGCTTGTAATATGAAAAGGTACTACAGTTAAAAATGAACTCTACTCCCTGATGTACTCTTTTCCCAGCTTCATGATTTTTTCCCAGAATCAAAGGGTTTTTTTCTGGAGAAGGGTTTTTAACGAGGCATTATAGTAGGGACTAAGGGAAATAAATTATCAAAAGCCCTTAGTAGCAATAAGGTACCTCCTCAATTAGTAAAGATCTTTTTTATCTTAAATATCTCTTTTAAATTCCCTTTTTATTCTCTTTCTACGAAACGCGCCGATTTAAGCTCGACAAAACGTGAAAATCCCATGAACCGACCAGGATGGTCGTCAGGATAAAACGACGAGGTACAAGTCGGCGTAAAGAGGCTATAGAAGTCGATCATGATAAACTCGGAAGCAATCTGACTCATAAGTCGTAAAACAAAGCCGAGTAAAGTTAAAATGAATCGCAAAAGTAGCCTAAGCCACGAAAAACTCAATAAAACAAAATTGAGTACTAAGAATAACAAAAAGAGATAAGGAAAAACTAAGAAAAAATAGTAAGGCTGCCTTGAGAATCAAGGAAGTTCAGAAAAGCAGGCAAGCCCCAAAGAAAAGGTTTTTTCTAGAAAAGATCAAAGAGTCAAAAGAACCACGAACAGAAAAAGCATGAGCGCATAAGGTAACCCAAAACCCTTATCCAAAAAGGGCATTTATTTAACGCTAAATTAAACCCTTATTAAGAAAGGGCATCATAAATTGTTTTGTTTACGGCCTTAAAAGGCCAAAAATTGTTCAAACACCGACAAATAAATATAAAGAGTTTAAAAAGAGGGGCCCACAGGCCGGGCCCCAATAGCCAAAATCACTTTTTAAGAGGATCACCACCAGCAGAGTCAGGGGGAACGCCAGGAGCAGGAGTCGGAGAGGAAGTCGGAAGAATGGTAGAGGAACTCGGAGCGTCCTTAGAGCGAGGAGGGGACTCTATGATCCTCTGCCCCCGAGTCTTTAA
>NC_029787.2:40930753-40933161 GCF_000816755.2 Arachis ipaensis | reverse complement strand
ATGTTCTTTCGGACGAACGCAAGAGCGTCTGCCTCACCAGAAACGCCAGACTCTAAGGTCTTGCGCTTCTTCGACTCTGGTTCGGGAGTAGGTCGGACAGGAGGGGGTGGCAGAGAGGAAGCAGAGGAAGAAATTACAATAGGTTGAGAGGGAGTCCCAACGTTCCGAGGAGGAGGAGGAGAGACAACCGTCCTAACACCACCAGATCTGGCTCGAGACTTTGCCTTGGCTTCCTGAACCCTCTGGTAAGACTCTTGAGCGTTTTTCTTTGCCATCTCTGCAAAAACAAATTGGTAGCTAAAGGTCAGACAAGTCGGTAAAAGAAATTGCAAGTCGGAAATAAGAGAGAAACGCAAAAAGCTACCTAGTTGTGACTGGACAAAGGCCGGCGACCCCTGGAGAAATTTTTTAGTATCCAAGTATGGGGCTCTCCCCCACACTTCTCGGAGGAACCCCACAATGGCTGCTTCTACCTCATTTAGGTCATCCAGACCATATTTCTCGCAGGGGGAGGCCTCCAGGCAATATAAAGGAAATCGGGGAGAAGAATGATCATCCAGGAAAAAGGGGTGGTGACCCTCTATAGCTTGCACTTTGAAAAAGTAGTTCTTGAAGTCGTGAAAGGACTCGTCAAAAAGGGTAAAAAGCCTCCGACCTTGTATGGCTCGGAAAGGACACCCACTGTTGCTTATTATTTAGCCCACTAAAGGGCTTGGTCATATGGAAGAGGTAAAAGAAAATCCTCAGAGAAGTCGGAAACTCTAGGGCCTGGCTGATAAATTGATAAATTTTCAGAAAACCCCAAGAGTTGGGGTGAAGCTGGGTAGGAGCAACCCGGCAATGACGCAACACAGACATTTCAAACTCTGAAAAAGGGAGAAAAACGCCCAAACGAGTGACCATACTCTCATACATAAAAAAGAAATGAGGGGCCGTCTCGTCGGCCCTCCCGAAGCAAACCCGGTCTTCTGGACCCGGGACTACCAACTCGTACTTCGGCTCATCTTCTTCAGAAGTACAAATTCTATAGTGAGTACGAAGGTGGGTAATAAATTCAGTATCAACTGAGGGCTCCTCCCCTAGGACCGTAACATCAACCCACTGGGAGAGAGCATCTACGGAAGCCATTTTCTTAAAAAGGGTGACAAGAAACCTACAAAAAAAAAAGGGAAAATCAACACACGGTCTCTAAGGGAAGGGGTACGGAACTAAAGCCTACAAACCAATCTACCTATAAGATAAAGGCACGCAAATAGAAAGCATGTCACAGAAGGGGAAAAAAAGCTAACCTTTAAGTCTGAAACCAAGACTGGAGGAAGTAAAAGCCTTCGAAACGCAAGAATGCAGCACGAACGAATGCAAGGGAAATTTGAAAGATCGCAGAAACGAAACAACGAAAGAGAGGGAAAGTATTTATAAGAACGTTAGGGGCATAATGGTAAAATGGGGGCAGTCATTAATGAAGATGCACCGTTACCAAGGCCATTAAATCCCTACGCACACCCCTAACGGACACGATGCTTGATTAGACGTAACTGTCAGAACCGAAAGGTCAAGAAAAAATCACGTCGGTTCTTAAACCATCACGTCGGTCCTCTCGCAAATCGGCTACGACCCCGAGTTGAGTACTCGAACCCAAATCCTAAAAAGAAATTGGGCTCGAGTAGGGGCACTGTTCATACCCTGGCCCAATAAATAGGGCCCAGGATCCAAGCAAAGAAGCCCAACCCAAAGGGTTGGCCCTCCCCCAGTACCAGCCTTCATCCCAAGAAGTCGGTACTGAACACGACATGCTCCAAAGAAGTCGGATACGAGGGTTAGCTGGCAGATAACACTCATTCGAATGAGTAACTGCCCCTAGAAACTCTCTAACCACTTCATAGAGCCATATCTTAACCTCCCTAAGATATGGGAATGGTTATCCACCTAAAAAGGTGGCACTACTTCAGCGGTGGTTATTGGTTCACCACTATAAATACACTGACACCATTCAGGTATCTCTAAGTTCCAATACTCTCTAACCTGCTCACACTCTTGCTAACTTAGGCATCGGAGTGTCTTTGCAGGTACCACCCCCCATTCTCTCTCACGTACAAGTCAGACGGAGGAACACCGAGTACCAGGTCCACTCGAAAGCCACCTCCTTCATACGTTTGGGCCAACCAACGTCATCCGGCCCATTAATCTCCGGTTACCCACCGTAACAGGTACTTTTATAGATGTAGTATATGTTAGGTGGTAGAATCTATTGTTAATAAGTGTTAATTGATAGGTAAGGTTTAATTTATTAGTTAAACTATTTTATTAAGTAAATGTTTATTGCATTTTGTTATTTATTTAATTTGATTTCTATATTTTTAATTTTAATTTTGATAACTTGGTAGATATCTTTTTTTTGTTAAGTGTTA
>NC_029787.2:40905621-40930656 GCF_000816755.2 Arachis ipaensis | reverse complement strand
TATTTAACTTATTAGATAAATTATTTTATTAAGTAAATATTTATTGTATTTTGTTATTTATTCTATTTGATTTTTATATTTTTAATTTTAATTTTGATAGCTTGATAGATCACTTTTTTTTTAACTGTTATTCAATGTTTTAATGGGACTTATGATTATTCAATATGTTTTTTCGACATTTGATTTTTAAAAATTAATTATTCTATTTCCAGCTAAGTTATGAAATGTGAAATACTTGTTTAGTCTATTTTTTATTTTTTTATTTTTTTATTTTTTTATCTACCCTAGTCCGGGCATCCAACGCCCATAAGGGGGTAGCCAGCGTTCCAATGCCCAAAAAGGATCCCCAAGCAGGCGTTCAACGCCCTAGAACCATCCTAGCACGTGGAGGCACTCAAAGCTCAGCCCAAACATTCACCAAGTGGGTCCTGGAAGTGGATTTTCACACTAAAAGACTGTTTTATCTTTTTTATGTAATCCTTAGTCATTAGTTTAGTATTTAAAGGAGAAGATCACCCTTGTTTACGATCTCTCCTAGCATATTTTGAATTTCATTGTGATTTTCTATCAGTATGAGTCTCTAAACCTCCTAGGTTGAGGCTAGGAGCTCTGTTGAGTTTTATAGATTAATAAGTACTACTGTTCTATTCTCAATTAGTGTTTGATTCTATTCTAAGATGTATCTTCGTTCTTTATCCTTATGAATGAGTTGAACCGGCACAAGGTTATCTCTATTTTATATGGGTTCAGAGTGAGCCTTTCATCAGACAATGATGAACCACAAGCTTGATTATACATCTCTTAGACGGCTAATCCGCGACTTTGTTGGGGACTTCTCGAGACACCTATTCAGCTGAGGTATGGGGAGATTAGAGTATTTGTGGAAAAGGCTAGAACCAAAGGAGCAGCATTCTCTGATCCGGAAGATTCGACCATGTCTGTGGCGTTTTGAGTAGGATCATCAAGGGGAATGAACTGCAGGAGCTTCACCCTCAATCAGACTGGATCCGCACTAATCCTGGGGTTCAGTCTGGAGAAAGATTGGCGACCTCTCAAGAAAGGTGTTGATCACATACAGCCTGCCATAGAATAAATCATTCACAGTTAGAGTTGATGCCTTTGTTTCTTCTTTCTCTATCAATTCCTATAAGAATTCACAATTTCAAGGCAATCAAAGTAATCTCAAGTAAAGCACAAAAAACTTCATAATTGAGCAAAGTTTAGTAACTTTCTATATGAAATAAACAACCAAAACAACTTATGATGCAATATGCATCAGAAGCCATGTCCCATACCACTCCTGCCAAAGTGCCTCGTATGGTATCGGTGGAAACTCCATCTTGTATACCTTGAACACAGCTTCTTGTATGTACACCGGATGAACATATGGAGCCCATTCGATGCTTGCGAGGGCACAAGCGGTAAGCGCATGACGGTATGGGAAATGGAGTGATTGAAAAAGGCCACAGTTACACGTCCCCGCGCTAAGCCAAACATGGAACGAACCTTGAGACCAAACCTCGAATGGCACTAACTCCTCAGCGACAAACACTGAAGCCCGTCTGTCAAAGTGAATAACACGCATCTTCAGGATTCTCTCTCGATTCTTTTCAATAGCAGCCATCAGCTGTTGGGAGAAACAATTTCCAGCCGCCAATTGTGCCTGTGCCTCCCTGTCCTTCGTGATGAACAACTTCTGCAGCCTCTCGTAAGTGCATCGCACGTTGGAAGAAATTGGCAAGTACCGTGTACCCTTCAGCACTGCATTGATGCACTCCGAGAGATTCGTTGTCATGTGACCAAACCGGCGATCGCTGTCGCAGTGTTGTACCCATATTTTTTTTATTGAACCTACCAGTCCAGTCCACCATCTCTCGTGACAAAACTCTCAGGAGATCTATGTACCACTCGTACCTAGTCTTGCTTGGACTATAAGTAGCATTTATAAGGTATCGCTTGCCCACGGCAGACTTAAAACGAGACATGAAGTTTGCACCCATGTGTCTAACACAATAAGCATGGAATGCCCTGGAAGCATGCCAATCACTATCATCAACCCTCAATGCAGCCTTGATCGCCTGGGATCTATTAGAAATAATCAGCAGGCCTTCTTGTAGGGTGACATGTCATCTCAAATTAGTCAGAAAAAAGATCATAACTCCATACTCTGAGACTCCACAATTGCAAAAGCAATAGGAAGGATATTGCAGTTGTTGTCTTGTGCCACTGCAATACGCAACACACTACCGTAATTGCCATACAAGTGCATGCCATCAACATAAACAAACGACTTGCAATGCTTGAAGGCCACAACACATGAAGAGAAGGCCCATAATACTTTGTCGAACATGCTACAGTTGTGAACAATAAGGTGCCCATCAAAGTAAGGTAAGGCCCTGAGCTCACATATTGTTCCGGGACGACAACTCTACAGTGCTTGTAGCAGCTTCAGCACCTTGTTGTATGACTCCTCCCAGTCCCCGTATATCTGCGCAATTGCCTTTTGCTTCGCTATCCAAACCTTTCTATACGAGGATTTGAAGTGATAGCTTTGCCAAACTGCACCCTGTGGGACAGGGATGCTGACGAATAGGTTGGACTGTATCAACGACAGGATGACATTGCAGATGAGGCTGCTGTCCAACTGTCGATAGTCTTGGGACATGGTGGGTGCTACACACGTATGGGCTCCACCAACCCTCCGGACTTTCCTGATGAAATAAAACATTCATGGTTGGAAACTACACCAGATATAACAATCATAAATGAGTAAATACGCCACAATTAAACTTGACCTCCCCAGTATCCGAGGTTCTGTCAGAGGGCTACATGGAGACTCCAGGGACATCCAGTTGCAGCTTGGCGGTAATGAACATGGTATTTTAATTAGTTTGATTTGACTACTCAGTACTCAGCACTTCTGCGAATGCTATCGTTCTTCACACCCTGCATTACTACATCTATGCTTTTGAATCTGTGGCCGACCTGAAACTCCACCCCACTGTCTAGGTTGTAATCATCTTTCCTGGTGTTGAAAAACAGAGATTTCTCATGCATTGCGTCCAGATTCAATGCATGATAGTGACTTGGTACATCTGATAGCGTCTGAATCGGGAGGGGGGAGGCAAAACATAGCACACCGCTATCTCGGCCGGCATCTCTAGTACAAACTCTTTCTCATCGTCATCTTCAGAAGAACCACCGTTGTTGCTATCTGCAACATACTCTTCGTCGGAGTCTTCATCATCCACGTCCATGTCTTCTACTGAACAAGCAACATGAATAAGTGGTGATGTGAAAGGTAGGTCATCCTCCACAAAGGTCGAGTGGACGGATCCACTGCCACCAACATCACCAACCTCCGCAGAAAGTTTCATCACTTATTCTGCCATGATTCTTCCATGAATATCAAACATGAGGAGTACTTGCTGGTCGCCAGGGAGCCGAAACAGATGAAACCAAAAAACTCAATTTTTTCCAGCAGTGCTAGCAATCTCTTTTCTTCCAATCTCTTTTCTCCCTATACCACCAAGGTTACTCAATAGCAGACTATTTAACTTGGACAAGGAACTTACTCGCTGAGTGTGCAACAGTAACGGATTATCACACTCAAATATCATCCCATTGTCACTGTTTCTCATACGCCAATTGGGATACACACAAACAACCACATATCCGCTACTACTGGACATTTTTGTCTATTTTTTGGAAGAAAAACGAAGGAAAAAAAGAACTAAAATGTATGTGGAGAATACCAAGGGTTGCACATCCTTTTATAGCTGTTGAAAATTTACCACGTATTTCGTTTACAGTATAAACGAGATAAGTGCACGTATCTCATTTATACTGTAAACAAGATATACACGTGCCACTCGCTTGTCTTATCTCGTTTATACTGTAAACGAGATAAGACATACTATGTACTTTCGTAATTATTTTTAAAATTATTTATTTTAGTAAATAAAATATTTTTTAATTTATTTAAATAAAAAATCCTAAAAATATTTCTAATTTTGTTGAGTCCTAAACAGTAAACATGAAATTGTTGAATTTTGCTTGTTACAATTAAATCTACTAGTGTTACTATTAGGTGGAAAAAAATAATCGCATGTCAAACCATTAAATCATATATGTTGTAAAATAAATAAAGATGTACTAAATATAAAATAAAGATGTGTAAATACATATATGAATTATTGATATTGAGCTAATTATATATATAAGGAGAGAGAGAAGTATTCAGTATAAAGAGAGAGTGAATGTTTGTTCTTATTGATGTGTATTATTCTTCATACCAGACTCTCTATTTATAGGCGTACAAAAGTTAAAGTTTTAGATGCAATTAACTTCAGTCTTCCTTTGATAGTTTAATCTTTTCACTTGGAAAAATTAGCTGTCCAAACATTAACGGGCATCCACCTCATGCCTTATCACAACACTCCCCCTTGGATGACCATTCAAGATTATGTCTCGTTAAAACCTTACTAAAGAAAAATCCATTGGGAAAAAAACTTTAGTAAAGGAAAAAGAGTACAATATCCTTTGTGATAGGGACTGCCTCGTTAAAAACCTTGTCAAGAAAAACCCAATAGAAAAAAACCTGACCAAGGAAAAAAGAGTAGAGTCTCCCTCTCTTGTCGACATTATTTAATATCTCGAAATCGGCGCATTCCAATCTGATGTACCAATCTTTCAAAGGAGGATTTTGGGAGTGACTTTGTAAATAAATATGCCAGATTATCACTTGAGCGGATCTGTTGGATATCAATTGTCCCTTGATTTTGAAGATCACGAGTGAAGAAGAATTTGGAAGAAATATGTTTTGTTCTATCACCTTTGATATATCCGCCTTTAAGTTGAGTAATGCATGCTGTATTATCTTCAAACAGGATAGTTAGAGCTATCTTCTAATCAATTAGTTCACATGATGACAGAATATATTGGATCAAACTCCTGAGCCAAAAATACTCGCGACTAGCTTCATGTATCGCTAGTATTTCAGCATGATTAGAGGAGGTTGCTGCTATCGTCTGTTTCGTGGACCTCCATGATATAGCTATACCACCATATGTGAACAGGTATCATGTTTGAGATTTTCCTTTGTGTGGATCAGACAAGTATCCTGCATCTGCATAGCCAATTAGTTATGACTTGGATCCACAGTGATAAAACAATTCCATATCAACCATTCCATGAACATATCGAAAGATTTGCTTGATTCCAATCCAATGTCTTCTGGTTGGAGAGGAACTATACATTGCTAGTAAATTCACCGCAAATGATATGCCAGGTCGTGTATTATTAGTAAGATACATTAACGCTCTAATGACACTAAGATATGATACTTCAGGACCAAGGATATCTTCATTCTCTTCTTTAGGACGAAATTAATCCTTTTCCACGTCCAAAGATCTTACAATCATTGGGGTACTTATTGGACGTGACTTATTCATATAAAATCTCTTCAAAATCTTTTCTGTATATGTTGTTTGATGAATAAAGATCTCATTTTTGTATGCTCGATCTGCAGGCCGAGACAAAATTTAGTATTTCCAAAATCTTTCATCTCAAACTCTTCTTTTAGAGTTTTTATAATTGTTGGAATCTCTTCAGGAATTCCAATGATATTTAAATCATCAACATACACAGTAATTATAATGAATCCAGATGTAGATTTCTTTATGAAAACACATGGGTAGATATCATCATTCTTGAATCCATTTTTGGCCAGATACTCAGTAAGACGATTATATCACATTCGTCCAGATTGCTTTAGACCATATAAAGATCTTTGCAATTTGACTGAGTATAATCCTTGTGAATATTCGATGGTTTAGATATCTTTAATCCTTCAGGGACTTTCATATACATATCACGATCTAATGAGCCGTATAAGTAGGCTGTTACCACATCCATTAAATGCATATGTAGTTTATGATATGCAGATAAACTGACCAAATAACGCAATTTTATCACATTTACTACAGGGGAATACGTTTCTTCATAATCTATACTGGGCCTCTGTACCTTGTGCTACAAGTCAAGTTTTGTAGCGTACAACTTCATTTTTCTCATTTCGTTTTCTCACAAATACCCATCGGTATCCAACAGGTTTTACATCTTCTGGTGTACAGACTACAGGTCCAAAGACTTCACATTTTGCAAGTGAGCCTAACTCAGCCTTCATAGCTTCTTCCCATTTTGGTCAATCATTTCTTTGTCGACATTCTTCGACTGATCTTGGTTCAAGATCCTTACTTTCATGCATGATATTCAATGCCATATTATATGCAAATATTTCATTAACAATTGTCTTATTTCGGTCCCATTTCTCTCCTGTAAAGACATAATTTATCGAGATCTCACCATTTTCACAATTTTCAGGTACCTGAACATCTTCTGGCATTAAAATTATATCAGAATTTTGAAAAACTGCAGGTGTCTCTACTATATCTTTTTCAACAGGAATAGTATTTATCTTTTTTCTTTTTCGAAGATTTTTGTCTTTGGAACCGACAGGCCTACCACGCTTTTGGCGTGAATTTGTTTCAGTGGCTATTTGTCCGACTGGAACACCAATTCGAATTGGGACATTTTCCGCTGGTATATAAGATTTGGTTATCCTCTTTATATCAGAAAATGCATCAGGCAATTCATTTGCTATTCTTTGTGAATGTATAATCTTTTGAACTTCTAGTTCACAATGCCCTAATCGAGGATTTAAATGCGTCAAGGATGATGCATTCCAATTAAGTTCCTTTTCAGGAAGCTTATTCTCTCCCCCTAATATTGAAATTTTTGATTTATCAAAATGACAATTCGTAAACCGGGATTTAGTACATCTCCAGTGTGTATCTCAATATACCTCACTATAGAGGGAGAATCATATCCAACATATATCCCTAATTTTCTTTGGGGTACAATTTTGGTGCGAGAAGGTGGTGCAATGGGAACATATATTGCACACCTGAATATTCTTAAATGGGAAACATTTGGCTGCTGGCCAAAAGATAATTGCATAGGAGAGAATCGATGGTAACTCGTTGGCCTCAAACGAATAAGTGCTGCAGCATGTAAAATAGCATGCCCCCAAGCCGAAGTTAGGAGATTTGTTCTTATAAGTAAGGGTCTAGCAAGTAATTGGAGGCATTTAATAAGTGATTCTGCTAATTCATTTTGTGTGTGAACATGAGCTACTGGATTTTCAACACTTATTCCATTGGCCACACAATAAGCATCAAAAGCTTGAGAAGTAAATTCACCAGCATTATCAAGACGAATTGCTTTGATTGGATTTTCTGGAATTTGTGCTTTTAATCGAATATTTTTAGCAAGTAATCTCGCAAATGCCAGGTTGCGAGAAGACAATAAGCACACATGTGACCATCTCGAAGATGCGTCTATTAGGACCATAAAATATCTAAAAGATCCACATGGTGGATGAATAGGTCCACATATATCGCCTTGAATCCTTTCTAGGAATTCATGGGACTCAAATCCAATCTTTACTGGTGATGGCCTTAAAATTAACATTCCCTGAGAACATGCAGGATAATAAAATTCCCTAGATTTAACAATCTTCTAGTTCTTTAGTGAATGTCCATGGGAGTTTTCAATAATTCTCTCCATCATGGTTGTTCTCGGATGACCCAATCGGTCGTGCCAAGTTATGAATTCATTTGGGCTAGTAAACTTTTGGTTTACAATGGCATGTGATTCAATTGCACTAATTTTGGTATAACCCAGATGAGAGTGAGGGTAATTTTTCTAATATAACCTTTTTATTTAAATCATGAGTTGTGATACATAAGTACTCATGATTTCCCTCATTCATTGTCTCAATATGATATCCATTTTGGCAAATATCTTTGAAACTCAACAAGTTTCTTAGAGACTTCATAGACAATAGTGCATTATTTATTATGAATTTTGTTCCTCCGGGAAACAAAATTCTAGCTCTTCCAGAGTCTTCTATCACATTTCCTGAGCCAATAATAGTATTAACATATTCCTCTTTTGGCACAAGATGGGTAAAATATATATCACTTTTGAGAATGGTGTGCGAACTTGCACTCTCCACAAGGCATACATCTTCATTATAAGACCTTACCATTTTATTCAAAGATAAATAATAATAAAATGAGTAGTAATACATACACAGTCAAATTGAATTCTTGATTGAAATTATTTTTCTAAGAAACACTGTCCAAATCTTCAATGCAAACACAATCGCCGCTAATTTCAAGTCATGAGTTGGGTAATTTACCTCATGCGGTCTCAGCTTACGCATTGCATCAACACGCAACCCAAACCCTTCAGTGACGCATCACAATATACTTCAAACGGTTCATGCAAATCTAGTAAGATTAGAACAGGCGCTGAAGTTAACTTCTACTTCAAAGTTTGAAAACTTTCTTCACACTCTGACGTCCATACAAAAGGCACATCTTTCCTTGTTAACTTAGTCATCGGCAGTGCTATCCGGGAGAATCCTTCAATGAATCTCCGGTAATATCCAGCCAAGCCCAAGAAACTCCTAACTTTCGTCACCGTCGTCGGTCTTTCCCATTCCATCACCGCTTCTACCTTAGAAGGATCCACCGCTATTCCTCCTTTGCTTACCACATGACATAAGAACTTTACTTCCTCCTTCCAGAACTCGCACTTCGACAACTTAGCATACAATTTCCGCTCCTTCAAGATTTACAATACAATCCACAAGTGTTCCTCATGCTCCCTTGCCGTCTTAGAATAAACCAAGATATCATCTATGAAAATCACCACGAATTTGTCCAAAAAGGGACGAAAGACTCTGTTCATGTAATTCATGAAAATAGCAGGTGCATTCGTTAACCCAAAGGACATTACTACAAACTCGTAGTGTCCATAGCATGTCCTAAACGCAGTTTTAGGGATATCATCCTCTTTCACCCTTATCTGATGGTAACCGGATCTCAAACCAATCTTGGAAAATACTTCAGCTCCTTGCAGTTGATCCATCAAGTCATCTATCCTTGGCAGCGGGTACTTATTCTTCACCGTCACTTTGTTCAACTGTCGGTAATTGGTGCACGAATTATAAATCACACTTTTCACAACTCGTACCACTAACCAGCAAGTGCACTGGGTCGTCCAAGTAATACCTTACGTGAGTAAGGGTCGATCCCACGGAGATTGTTGGCTTGAAGCAAGCTATGGTTATTTTGCAATTCTTAGTCAGGAAATTAATAATAAAGATGGTTGGGTTTATAAAGAGTAATTAACATAAAATAAATAATACTTGTTATGCAGTAATGGAGAACAGATTGAGGATTTAGAGATGCTCTGTCTTCCGAATCTCTGCTTTCCTACTGTCTTCTTTTACATGCACGCAAGGCTCCTTCCATGGCAAGCTGTATGTTGGTGGATCACCGTTGTCAATGGCTACCATCCGTTCTCTCAGTGAAAATGGTCCAAATGCGCTGTCATCGCACGGCTAATCATCTGTCGGTTCTCACTCATGTTGGAATAGGATCCATTGATCCTTTTGCGTCTGTCACTATGGCCAGCACTCGTGAGTTTGAAGCTCGTCATAGTCATCCCATCCTAGATCCTACTCTGAATACCACAGACAATGTTTAGATTTTTCGGATCCCAGGAATAACCGCCAATAATCCTAGTCTATACCACGAATACTCTGATCATGAACCAAGAGGCTAAGAGATACACACTCAATCTAAGGCAGAACGGAAGTGGTTGTCAGGCACGCGTTCATAGGTTGAGAATGACGATGAGTGTCACGGATCATCACATTCATCACGGTTAAGTACAAGCGAGTATCTTAGAACAGAAACAAGCGTGATTGAATAGAAAATAGAAGTAATTGCATTAATTCATCGAGACACAGCAGAGCTCCTCACCCCCAACCATGGGGTTTAGAGACTCATGCCATCAGAAATACAATATGAAACGTGTAAAAATGTCATGAGGTGTAAAATAAATCTCTAAAAGTTGTTTAAATACTAAACTAGTAACCTAGGTTTACAGAAAATGAGTAAACTACGATAGATAGTGCAGAAATCCACTTTCTGGGGCCCATTTGGTGCGTGCTAGGGCTGAGACTTGAGCTTTACACGTGCCTAGGCTGTTTCTGGAGTTAAACGCTAGGTTGTAACCTGTTTTGGGTGTTTAACTCCAACTTGTAACCTGTTTCTGGCGTTTAACGCCAGAATGGAACATGGAACTGGCGTTAAACGCCAGTTTACGTCATTTATCTTTGAGCAAAATATGGACTATTATATATTGCTGGAAAGCCCTGGATGTCTACTTTCCAACGCAATTGAGAGCGCGCCATTTGGGCTCCTTTAGCTCCAGAAAATCCATTTCGAGTGCAAGGAGGTCAGAATCCAACAGCATCTGCAGTTCTTTTTCAGCCTCTGAATTAGATTTTTGCTCAGGTCCCTCAATTTCAGCCAGAAAATATCTGAAATCACAGAAAAATACACAAACTCATAGTAAAGTCCAGAAATGTTAATTTTTCATAAAAACTAATAAAAACATAGTAAAAACTATCTAAATCATACTAAAAACTACCTAAAAATAATGCCAAAAAGCGTATAAATTATTCGCTCATCACAACACCAAACTTAAATTGTTGCTTGTCTCCAAGTAACTGAAAATCAAATAGGATAAAAAGAAGAGAATATACTATAAATTCCAAAATATCAATGAAACTTAGCTCCAATTAGATGAGCGGGACTAGTAGCTTTTTGTCTCTGAATAGTTTTGGCATCTCACTTTATCCTTTGAAGTTCAGAATGGTTGGCATCTATAGGAACTCATAATTCAGATAGTGTTATTGATTCTCCTAGTTCAGTATGTTGACTATTGAACACAGCTACTTTATGAGTCATGGCCGTGGCCCTAAGCACTTTGTTTTCCAGTATTACCACCGGATACATAAATGCCACAGACACATAACTGGGTGAGCCTTTTCAGATTGTAACTCAGCTTTGCTAAAGTCCCCAATTAGAGGTGTCCAGGGTTCTTAAGCACACTCTTTTTTTTTTGCTTTGAACCTCGACTTTAACCGCTCAGTCTCAAGCTTTTCACTTGACACCTTCACGCTACAAGCACATGGTTAGGGACAGCTTGGTTTAGCCGCTTAGGTCGGGATTTTATTCCTTTGGGCCCTCCTATCCATTGATGCTCAAAGCCTTGGATCCTTTTTATTACCCTTGCCTTTTGGTTTAAAGGGTTACTGGCTTTTTTGCTCTTGACTTTTGGTTTAAAGAGCTGTTGACTTTTTCTGCTTGCTTTTCCTTTTTCTTTCTTTTATAAATTTTTTTTCGCAAGCTTTGTTCTTCACTGCTTTTTCTTGCTTTAAGAATCAATTTTATGATTTTTCAGATTATCAATAACATTTCTCCTTTTTCGTTATTCTTTCAAGAGCCAACAATTTTAACATTCATAAACAACAAATTCAAAAGACATATGCACTGTTCAAGCATTCATTCAGAAAGCAGAAAGTATTATCACCACATCAAAGTAATTAAGCTAATCTCAAGGATGAATTTGAAATTCATGTACTTCTTGTTCTTTTGTAATTAAAGCATTTTTCATTTAAGAAAAGGTGATGGATTCATAGGACATTCATAGCTTTAAGACATAGACACTTGAACATTAATGATCATGTAATAAAGACACAAACATGAATAAACATAGAGCATAGTAAATGAAAAACAGAAAAATAAAGAACAAAGAAATTAAAGAACGGGTCCACCTTAGTGATGGCGGCTAGTTCTTCCTCTTGAAGATCTTATGGAGTGCTTTAGCTCCTCAATGTCTCTTCCTTGCCTTTATTGCTCCTTCCTCATGGTTCTTTGATTTGCAGTCAAATGCTCTACCACTGAACTATGGACCTTTGAGATGAACCTCTCCATCTCCCATGACTCGGAGGTGGAAGCGACTGCCTTCCTTTTCCTCTTTCTAGAGGTTTCTCCGGCCTTAGGTGCCATAAATGGTTATGGAAAAACAAAAAGCAATGCTTTTTTCCACACCAAACTTAAAAGGTGTGCTCGTCCTCGAGCAAAAGAAGAAAGAAGGGAATGGAAGGAGAAGTGGAGGAGATGGAGGTGTGTGAATGGGTGGGTCTGGGAGGGGAATGGTTTGAATTTGAATGGTGAGGTAGGTGGGGATCCTGTGGGATCTACTGATCCTGAGAGGTCAAGGACTTATCATCCCTGCTCCATTGAGGCGTGCAAAAACGCCCTTAGTGTGCAATCCTGGCGTTTAACGCCAGACTGCTGCTTGTTTTTGGCGTTAAACGCCAGCTTTTCTCCCTTTCTTGGCGTTAAACGCCAACTTGATGCTCTGTTCTGGTGTTAAACACTAGTCTGGTGCTTGTTTCTGGTGTTTAACGCCAGCTTGATGCTTCTTTCTGGCGTTAAACGCCAGTCTGATGCTTCTTACTGGCGTTTAAATGCCAGTAAGCTCTTCCTCCAGGGTGAGCTATTTTTAATGCTGTTTTTCATTCTGTTTTTTATTTTTCAGTTGTTTTTGTGACTTCATATGATCATCAACCTAAAGAAAGCATAAAATAGCAATGGAAAATAAATAGATATAATTAAATAACATTGGGTTGCCTCCCAAGAAGCGCTTCTTTAATGTCAATAGCTTGACAGTGAGCTCTCATGGAGCCTCACAGATAATCAGAGCATGGTTGGGGCCTCTAAACACCAAACTTAGAGTTTAGTTGTGGCCTCTCAACACCAAACTTAGAGTTTGGTTGTGGCCTCCCAACACCAAACTTAGAGTTTGAATGTGGAGGTTTTGTTTGACTCTGTATTGAGAGAAGCTTTTCATGCTTCCTCTCCATGGTTACAGAAGAAGAACCTTGAGTCTTATAGTTTGCAATGTCTGCAAGCCACAGAGCTTCCTGAATAGCAAACAATTGCTCATCCGGAAAGGTTTCAGAGATCTCAGTAAGAGGGAGGGACGCTCCTGCTACTGGTTCTATCCGGGACAGGTGATCAGCTACTTGATTCTCTATCTATTTTCTGTCTCGTATTTCTATATCAAACTCTTGCAGAAGCAACACCCATCTTATGAATCTGGGTTTTGAATTCTGCTTTGTGTGGAGATATTTTAAAGCAGCGTGGTCAGTGTACACAATCACTTTTGATCCCACTAAATAAGATCTGAACTTGTCAATGGCATAAACCACTGCAAGCAACTCCTTTTCTGTGGTTGTGTAATTCTTCTGTGCATCATTCAAAACACGGCTAGCATAGTAAATGACGTGCAAAAGCTTGTTATGCCTCTGTCCCAATACTGCACCAATGGCATGGTCACTAGCATCACACATTAGTTTAAATGGTAATGTCCAGTCTGGTACAGAAATGACAAGTACTGTGACCAACTTAGCCTTCAGAGTCTCAAAGGCCTGCAAACACCCTGTGTTAAAGACAAATGGTATGTCAGCAGCTAGCAGATTGCTCAGAGGTTTTGCGATTTTTGAAAAATTCTTTATAAACCTCCTATAGAATCCTGCATGCCCCAGAAAGCTTCTGATTGCCTTAACATTGGTGGGTGGTGGTAATTTTTCAATTACCTCTACCTTAGCTTGATCCACCTCTATTCCCTTGTTTGAAAATTTATGCCCAAGGACAATTCCTTCAGTCACCATAAAGTGACATTTTTTTCAATTTAAAACCAGGTTAGTCTCTTGGCATCTTTTCAGAACAAGTGCTAGATGGTTAAGACAGGAGTTAAATGAGTCTCCAAATACTGAGAAGTCATCCATGAAGACTTTCAGAAATTTCTCTACCATATCAGAGAAGATAGAGAGCATGCACCTCTGAAAGGTTGCAGGTGCATTGCACAGACCAAAAGTCATTCTTCTGTATGCAAATACTCCAGATGGACATGTAATGTTGTTTTCTCTTGGTCCTGAGAATCTACTGCAATTTAGTTGTATCCTGAATAGCCATCCAAAAAGTAGTAGTATTCATGACCTGCTAGTCTCTCCAGCATCTGGTCTATGAATGGTAAAGGAAAATGATCCTTCCTGTTGGCTGTATTGAGCCTTCTGTAGTCAATACACATACGCCACCCTGTAACTATTCTTGTAGGAACCAGTTCATTCTTTTCATTATGAACCACTGTCATTCTTCCCTTCTTAGGGACAACAAGGACAGGGCTCACCTAGGGGCTATCAGAAATAGGATAAATAATCCCAGCCTCTAGTAACTTAGTGACCTCTTTCTGCACCACCTCCTTCATGGAGGGATTTAGTTGCCTCTGTGGTTAAACCACTGGCTTAGCATTATCCTCCAATAGGATCTTGTGCATATATCTGGCTGGGCTAATGCCCTTAAGATCACTTATGGACCATCCAAGAGCTGTCTTGTGTGTCCTTAGCACCTGAATTAGTGCTTTCTCTTCCTGTGGCTCTAAAGCAGAGCTTATGATTACAGGAAAAGTGTCACCTTCTCCCAGAAATACATATTTCAGGGATGGTGGTAGTGGTTTGAGCTTGGGTTTAGGAGGTTTCTCCTCTTCCTGAGGAGTTTTTAGAGGTTCTTTTATTTCCTCTGGTTCCTCCAAATCAGGCTGAACATCTTTAAAAATGTCCTCTAGCTCTGATTCGAGACTCTCAGTTATATTGACCTCTTCCACCAGGGAGTCAATAATATCAACGCTCAGACAGTCTTTTGATGTGTTTGGATGCTGCATAGCTTTGACAACATTCAACTTAAACTCATCCTCATTGACTCTCAGGGTTACCTCCCCTTTTTGGACGTCAATGAGGGTTCGTCCTGTTGCTAGGAAGGGTCTTCCTAGAATGAGAGTTGCACTCTTATGCTCCTCCATTTCCAGCACTACAAAGTCAGTAGGGAAGGCAAATGGCCCAACCTTGACAATCATGTCCTCAATTATGCCTGATGGGTATTTAATGGAGCCATCAGCAATTGGTAGTGGTTTGAGCTCTGGTTTAGGAGGTTTCTCCTCTTCCTGAGGGATTTTTAGAGGTTCTTTTATTTCCTCTGGTTCCTCCAAATCAGGCTGAACATCTTTAAAAATGTCCTCTAGCTCTGATTCGAGACTCTCAGTTATATTGACCTCTTCCACCAGGGAGTCAATAATATCAGTATCTGTTTTGATAACTGCTGTTTTGTCTGATTCAATTGTGATTCCATATCCTTGTTAGCATTTTTGGTTTCTTGTAGCATCTCCTTAACTTCTGCTAACTGCCTTGTTATAGAAGATAGTTGCTGATTGAGTTCAGCAACTTGTTCCTGAGGACTAAAGTCAGTTGATACTGCCTTAGTTTCTTCTTTCATGGAGGACTCATTACTTATGTACAGATGCTGATTTTTAGCAACTATATCGATAAGCTCTTGAGCCTCTTCAATAGTCTTTCTCATGTGTATAGATCCACCAGTTGAGTGCTCTAGAGACACCTGAGCTTTTTCTGTAAGCTCGTAGTAGATGTCTAATTGCACCCACTCTGAAAACATTTCAGAGGGGCATTTTCTTAGCATCCCTTTGTACCTCTCCCAGGTGTTATAAAGGGATTCATTATCCTCTTGTTTAAAGCCTTGGATGTCCAGCCTTAGCTGTGTCATCCTTTTTGGAGGGAAGTATTGATTCAGGAATTTGTCTGATAACTGTTTCCATGTTCTTATGCTTGTTGTAGGTTGGTTATTTAACCACCTCTTAGCTTGATCTTTTACATCAAACGAAAATAGTAACAGCCTGTATACGTCCTGATCTACCTCCTTATCATGCACTGTGTCAGCAATTTGCAAGAACTGCGCTAGAAACTCAGTAGGTTCTTCCTATGGAAGACTGGAATACTGGCAATTTTGCTGCACCATGACAATGAGCTGAGGATTTAGCTCAAAACTACTTGCTTTGATGGGAGGTATACATATGCTACTCCCATATGCAGCAGTAATGGGGTTAGCATATGACCCCAGAGTCCTTCTGAACTATTCATTTTCATTTAGGTCCATGATGGATAAAATGGAATTGATATGAATTGCAAAGAAAATATATTTTTGTTTTTATTTTATTTAAGTAGAACAAACCGAATTATTAAGATAAATAAAAATAATAAGATAAAATAAAATAATTAGAAATTAAAATATAAATTTTGAAAACCAAGAGAAAAATAAATTCGAAAACAAAAATAATTACTTAATTAAGAAGATTTGAAAAACTTTGGATATGATTTTCGAAAAAGATTTTGAATTTTGAAAAGATTTGATTTTTAAATTTGAAAATTAAATTTTGAATTTTAAATTTTGAAATTTGAAATTTAAAATTTAAAATTTGAATTTTGGAAGTTGAAATTTGAAATTTGAATTTGAAATAAGATAAGATAAGATTTTGAAAAAGATATTATTTTTTTGAAAAAGATTTGAATTTTGAAATTTTAAAACTAAGATAAGATAAAATAAAAATTTGAATTTTTTAAAGTAATTTTCGAAAATTCAATTTAAAATAAAGAGAAGAGATATTTTTGAATTTAATGAGGAAAGAGAAAAACAATAAAATGACACAAGACTTAAAATTTTTAGATCTAATGCTCCTTGTTTTTTCAAAAATTTTGGAGGAAAAACACCAAGGAACACCAAACTTAAAAATTTTAAGATCAAAATACAAAGAAGACTCAAGAACACCTTGAAGACTCACAAGAACATAAAAAGAACACCAAACTTAAAACTTTTAGAAAACTAAAAATAAATTTTCAAAAATTAAAGAAAAATAACAAGAGAACACCAAACTTAAAAGTTTGACACAAGATTTAATCAAAGAAAAATTATTTTTGAAAAAGTTTTAAAAGGAAGATACCCAATTACCAAGAACATAAGCACAACACTCTAGCCAACTGAGCTATAAATTTAACGTGTTTTTAAAAAAGGTATTTAATGTATATAAATTTTTTTGAATACTGATAAATAGAAAATGCACAAGAAAAACAAAAAAAGACACAGAATAGGAAAAACTAAAGATCAAACAAGAAAAATAGTAAGAACAACTTGAAGATCAAGAAAAAAATGAACACAAATTCGAAAATTTAAAGGAAAATAAAAACATGCAATTGACATCAAATTTAAAATATGATAATAAACTCAAACAGAAGACTAAATCATGAAGTTATTGGTTTTAAAAATTTTCAAAAATAATTTAGAAAAATAAAATAAGGATCTTAAAATTTTAACCAAAAACAATAATAGAAGACTCTAAACCAAAAAGAAAAAATTTTCCTAATCTAAGCAACAAAATAAACCGTCAGTTTTCCAAACTCGAACAATCCCCGGCAACGACGCCAAAAACTTGGTGCACGAATTGTAAATCACACTTTTAACAACTCGTACCACTAACCAGCAAGTGCACTGGGTCGTCCAAGTAATACCTTACGTGAGTAAGGGTCGATCCCACGGAGATTGTCGGCTTGAAGCAAGCTATGGTTATTTTGCAATTCTTAGTCAAGAAATTAATAATAAAAATGGTTGGGTTTATGAAGAGTAATTAACATAAAATAAATAATACTTGTTATGCAGTAATGGAGAACAGATTGAGGATTTAGAGATGCTCTGTCTTCCGAATCTCTGCTTTCCTACTGTCTTCTTTTTCACGCATGCAAGGCTCCTTCCATGGCAAGCTGTATGTTGGTGGATCACCATTGTCAATGGCTACCATCCGTCCTCTCAGTGAAAAAGTAAACTACGATAGATAGTGCAGAAATCCACTTCTAGGGCCCACTTGGTGGGTGCTGGGGCTGAGACTTGAGCTTTACACGTGCCTAGGCTGTTTCTGGCGTTTAACGCCAGAATGGAACATGGAACTGGCGTTAAATGCCAGTTTACGTCATTTATCTTTGAGCAAAGTATGGACTATTATATATTGCTGGAAAGCCCTGGATGTCTACTTTCCAACGCAATTAAGAGCGCGCCAGTTGGACTCTTGTAGCTCCAGAAAATCTATTTTGAGTGCAGGGAGGTCAGAATCCAACAGCATCTGTAGTCCTTTTTCAGCCTCTGAATCAGATTTTTGCTCAGGTCCCTCAATTTCAGCCAGAAAATACCTAAAATCATAGAAAAACACACAAACTCATAGTAAAGTCCAGAAATGTGAATTTTTCATAAACACTAATAAAAACATAGTAAAAACTAACTAAATCATACTAAAAACTACCTAAAAACAATGACAAAAAGCGTATAAATTATCCGCTCATCAGTAATCCACACACAGTCACATTCCTCCATCCTTCTTTTTCACCAATAAAATTGGTGCTCCCCACAGTGATACACTCGGTCGAATGAACCTCTTGTTTAGAAGCTCTTCCAACTGAGTCTTTAATTCAGCCAGCTCTATCGGAGCCATCCTATACGGCGCAATCGACACTGGTCCGGCTCCCGGCACCAATTTGATCGCAAATTCAATCTCTCTTTGAGGTGGAAACTTAGGGATATCTTCCGGGAATACCTCTGGAAAGTCTCTAACTATCGGAATTTGATCAAGGTTCTGATCATCACCTAACGCATTCGCAGCCAACAGAATATAACTCTGACACTCTTTCCCACTACAGTGCACCATTACAGAGTTCAGGTAGTACCCCTCAGCTATCACTGCCCCGTTTTTCCCTTCCGGCATATACTGAATTGTCCGCTCAAAGCAATTCAACAACACCCGATTCTTTGACAACCAATTGAACCCCAAAATCATCTCTAACCCAATCATTGGCAAACAGATCAAATCATGCACAAAGTCTCTACCCTCAAGCTTGAAACCTACTTGCCTACAGCCTGACCTAGTCATGACCGTCTGATGCGGAGTATGCACATGTAGATCAAATGCTAATTCTGACACTTTCAAACCTAGTTCCTCAACCTTAGCAAACGAAATAAACGAATGCGAAGCTCCATTATCATATAATGCAACAAAGGTTTTATCACCAATTAGACATATACCTCTCATCAATGGATCCGCCTTAGAAGCATCTTTGGCGTTCACAGCAAAAACCTGTCCTTGATGCTGACTCTGGCCCGCATTCGGGTTCCTCCCACGAGTGCAAACCCTCGCAATATGACCAGGTGAAGCACATTTGAAGCAATCACCTAAACCAATCTTGCAAGAGTCATATGGATGAAAACGCCCACAACACACACAACTCAAATCCGGAGAATTCTTACTTTGATTTCCTCTTCCTTTAGCATACTGAAACTGATTCTGAGTGTTCTTTCTGAAACCTTATTGCCCTTGAGGCGCATATCCTCCTCTCTTGAAACTCTGGCCTCTCAGATGAAAATACTTGCCATACCCCTTACTAGTGTTTCCTCCGTGAGTTTCCTTGGACGAAACTACCGTCTTGGCATACTGCTCAACCACCCTTGCTTTGTTCACCAAGTCGGAGAAGGTACGAATCTCCACAGGAGCCACAGCAGTCATAATGCTATCTTTCAAGCCTCTTTGGTACTTGATACACTTCCAGCTTTAGTAGGTCTCCGGGGCATCCTGACACACCCGAGAAAACCTACAAAGCTCCTCAAATTTGCTAGTGTAATCTGCCACAGACAAGGAACCTTGCTTCAGCTACATAAGTTTCATCTCCTTTGCTTCCCTTACAGACTCAGAAAAGTACTTCTTGTAGAAGGCCGTTTGGAACATGTCCCAAGGAACATCGGCATTCTGAAGTTTTAGTAGGCGGCATTCTGCTTGCCACCAATGCTGGGCCTCTCCCGCAAGCTGATAAGCGGCAAATTCCACATATTGGTTATTCGGAACGTGTTGCGCCTGTAAAGCACGCTCCATGGCCTGAAACCAGTTGTCCGCTTCGGTAGGGTTGGTTGATCCTCGGAAAATTGGTGGATGAACCTTGAGAAAAGTTGCCAAGGTCATCGGAGCACCTTCCATAATGTCGTCGTTCCCCTCAGCATGATCATTAGCATTTCCTTCGCCATTCTTGTTTCCATTTCCGGCCAGTTGGCCTAACATCTGCACATCTTGCAGGGTTGCAGTAGCATTAGCTTCCATGATGTTCGCTAAGTTTGCCATTACCGCCATGAATTCGGCATGATTGTCAACCGGCTGCTCATTCCTACTCTCTCGTGAACGTGCTCGACCTCATCCGCAAGTGGCCATTAGAGTTTCTGTTTACACCAAACAATCGATATCAAGGTGATCAGTCTCAATATCAAAAGCCTAGTGCTTCAATTATCCCAAACAGGCACTCACAAACAAGCATGCTATGCAATATCAAACAGATAACCTAATAGCATCAAAGAAAAAGACACACAGAGTATGCAATGAAGCACAATCGGTCCATCTCTCAGTCTCACGAGGACGAACCACTCTGATACCACTAAATGTAACACCCTAATTAGCCTAAGCTTTACCTCACGTCGTAAAGCAAAGGTTAATCAAAGGTTACGACAGTTCTAAGCTCATACACATAATATATAGAAAGAATTTATATAATCCAGAATCCCGATGAAGGATATAGCTCAAATATAGGATTTGAAAAGTGCAAAACATACTAACGAAGCTACTAACTTAAAGCACAAGATATAGATAAGATATAGCAAAAGATAATAGTATAATATCATGAGAATCTAGCCATGGCTTGCAGAGTTTAAGCCGGATAGCTATATACAGACTACACAGAAACCAAATAGTAAAATCAGCTTATACAAGTTTTTCTATCTCAATACAAGCCTCTAGGCAAAAGCAAACTACAAAAGTGAGAGATGTATAACAAAATAAATAAAAAAGACTCCAAGAGTAACAAGATCCTCCGCTTCTATCACCATTCAAGCAACTCACTGAGGTGGATTGCGACCTACATCTGAAAAATACAACAGAAATATGGTATGAGAACCGGAGGTTCTCAGTATGGTAACAGTCTCCAGTGATGTAAGATATAAGACCCCGGGATGCCAAAGGCAATCCTAGACTTCATATCCATCACAAGATTCAATCTTAAGGCATAACTAAAAACAGTAAAGCATAATCATATATAAATCTTAACATAATTAAACAAGGTACTCTATCTTAAGGGATTTCTATTCTAACCAAATACCGTTGTCCCACAGCCTTCACCAACCTATCCTCCATGCGATCCCATTGCCACCGCCTTCCGAACCTCCTCAATCCCAGTAGAAATCACAATTAATTACAATGCAAGTAAAACACAAGTAGAAGTATATAAGGCAAGTAATTCAAGTAAGCAAATAGGCATATTATTCAATTAGGCATACAATTACAAGTCGGCAAAGCAAACAAACATATAGAAATGCGCATGATGAATGCCTGTCCTATTGGCTGTGATATCACATTGTCGGTTCAACTGCCAACCTAACACACCTCCATGGAGATGTCGCCCTTCGGAATCATCATTGGGAACCCCCGAGATATAGTGCTCGGATCACTGTCCAGGATTTTGTGCCTGCACACTCTATTGATCCGAAGGGATGCAAGCGGGATACTCTTGCCACAGACCTCATATTTCAACGTAAGCGGGATTAACCACCATCCTTATGCCGCCGCTGCTACCTCGATAGGCGGGATTAACCACCGTCCCTGCTGAGTGCATAGCGTCTCATAATCTTAGTATTAAATAGTAGTTCGGTGGTTTTTCAGAAAACATTTTTAATACATCAATGATTCAACATTGCACATTCGAGTACTCAACTCACATCATCCACTGTCACATCAACATTTTCATTCAGAGTCCTCGACTCATCTCAACTACTGTCAACTTACATTTCCATTCCGAACTCAGTAGTTCATCAGTTCTCATCTTAAATATCAATCATTCTTTACACGCCATCAAACCATCCTTAATACACCCGAAACCTAAGCCTCCATTTTCTAATTTTTCAAAATGACATCAACTGAATCTCTAAAGTTCTTTCCCATGTTCTCATATCCAAAATTATGTCCAAAAGTCTTAAAATGGTATCATGGAAGCTTACAATCTTGTTGGGAAGGTGAAATAGTTGAAAACAAATATTTAAATTTGAGAAACAGGGCGTGTGCGTACGCATAGGTGTGTGCGCGCGCACGCCCAGGAAGATTTTTAAAAGTGTGCGTACGCATAGGGGTGTGCGTACGCACTGGTACCAAATTTTGCAAGGTCTGTTCGCTCGTACAAGGTGTGCTAGTGGCTCCAACAGACTGCCCTTCCTAACTTGTGCATGCGCACAGGTTGTAAATCCTCATTGGTTATGTGCGTGCACAAGTTGTGCTAGCGCTGTAAACAGAAAGCCTTCCCCTGCCTGTGCGTACGCACAGGTCTGTGCGTGCGTACATGTTTAAAATTTCGCAGGGTTGTGCATGCGCACAAGGCTGTACGTGCGCACATACCAGAAATCACAAAATTCTACAACTTTGTAGAATTTCAGATTTTTACACCAAACTTTGAATGATCATAACTCGCTCTACAGAAATCTAAATTTTGCAATCTTTATATCGATTCGAAGGGTTTTTAATAAATTTTAATTATAAACAAATTTCAACCAATTTTGAAAACTGAGACATAAGTTATGATCAGACAAAGTTCACCAAAAACTAACTTTTACGAAAAGTTCACAATTCACCAATTTCCTCATTTTCACAACTCGAACCAACCAAAACCAAATAAAACTTTTCCAAGCTCCATTTTCCATCAAAATATACCTTTTATAACATATTATACCATTATCAACCATTAAACCTCAAATATATGATACCAAAGTCAATCCTCCACCAAACACATTCACCAATAATCATTCTACCACTATCAATTCTCATCATCAACTTCATTCATGCTCTATATCAATATCCAACAATATACAATCATTCAAAGTCATCAAGCATCATACCTCAACATCATTATTTCTCAATATAACAATATCAATTCAACATACATTATCAATCACCCATCATCAACAACCACATAAATCCAAACTTATCCTATGGGTTACTAGCTTAAGTGTCCATGAATATTATATACTACATAGAGGAAACTGAAACCATACCTTGACCGATTCCCAATATGCCAAAAACCCTAAATGAGCACAATTTGAGTTTTCCACCACAAGCAAGCCTCCAATTCCACTCCAACAAGCACCAACAAATTCCAAAGGCTTCCAAACTCACAATAATCAAGCTATAATACACATAAATCATGACTAATCAACCTAGGGCTCAATTTAATCATGATCTCACAAGGGTTTCAACAGCTCTTACCTTGCCCAACAGTTTTGGATGTCAAATCCAATGCTAACCAAAGGTTAGAGTGTACCTAAACACCCAAAAATCACAAAACCTCACTTAATCAAAAGCCCTAAAACTCAAAATTTTAAACAGAAGAACTGAGAGGGATTCAAGATTCTCTTACCAGTTTCTTAGTGGGTTTTGTAGAGCTCTTTACAAGGAACGCGTAGCCACAAATGGTGCGGCGATGGGAGCTCTGTAGCTCAAGATATGAGCTTGTGAAGCTCTATGTGAATAGTGACAATGGAGTTTCTCTTCTTCTCCTTCTTAGCTGAAGTGTGTGTGTTTGAGTGTGGTTTGTGCTGAATGGGTTCAATAATGGACCCTTTTATATGTTAGGCTTTGGCCCAACTTGGGCCCGGTCTAACCCGTTAGCATTTTTAGCCCGTTTGGCCCAACTTTGGGTAAAACCTTTAAAATTAATGCCCGATTTCCATTTTTAATATTTTTCTAAGGTTTTTGACTGTTTTCACTTTTTCTCGTGCAGCACCGGGCAGACTTGAACCGATTCAACTGCTAGTTCGCGATTTTTCGCAGAAAACATATTTTCTGACTCAGAAAAACTTACTGAGTCCAAAAATCATCTATAAATCCTCAAATTCTCACTCTAATTTTTCGAAACCTAATTTGGGCAATACTAATTACTTAATTAAATGATTAATTAAGCTCAGTTCTTACACTCTCCCCACTGATGCCAGGACATCTTGGCCAGTTTCACTGACCTTTTCTTTACTGTTTTTAGGATAGTTTCATACATTTCTTTAGGAAATAAGCTAGTTTTAGGTAAATATTCACTTATGCCTTGATTCAAGCATACATTGTGCATTTTACATAATTTCATGAGGATTTTGCATAAGATTAGTGACAAATATTATGTTGCATTACTCATGACTTGGACTAGAGCTTTGATGCACTTTATTGCTTGATTTCAGGACCAAAAAGGAAGCAAGAAAAGGGGAGGTAACTTGCACGATTAATGAGAAAAGTGATTGCCAATAACATTCTCAAAAAGCCATCAATGCCCACGTTAGAGAGTCACGTTAACTAAGTTAACGTGAACTCTAACGTGGAGAAGAGAAGTTGAGCCAACGTTAGTGACTCTTAACATTGTCACTAACGTTCCAGTGTGCCCCTTCTTGTTTCACGTTAAAGCCCACGTTCACTAGGTTAACGTGGCTTCTAACGTGGTCCTTGCCAACCTTCAAGATCGTTAGTGACACTCAACATTGTCCCTAACGTTCCAATGTGCCCCTGAGTCTCACGTTAGAGTCCACGTTAACTAGGTTAGCGTGGCCTCTAACGTGGCCATCTTTAGCCATCCCAACGTTAGTGACAATGTTAAGAGTCACTAACGTTGGCTCATCCTTCATTCCTCATCGTTAGCTTCCACGTTAACTAACTTAACGCGGAGGTTAACGTGACTCTTGGGGGTTGTGTGGTTGCTTCAACGTTAGTGACAATGTTAAGAGTCACTAACGTTGGCTCATCCTTCATTCCTCATCGTTAGCTTCCACGTTAACTAACTTAACGCGGAGGTTAACGTGACTCTTGGGGGTTGTGTGGTTGCTTCAACGTTAGTGACAATGTTAAGTGTCACTAACGTTCTCAAACTTATATTCTCACTAAATATTAACACCTCTAACGTCCTAAGCTGAAGTCTCTGCCCACTTAGCACTTTCTCTCTGAAAGTAAAGCCAAGCCCAAATGAAGAAAAGAACTGCTTCAAACTTAAGATCCAAAGGCCCAAGACTTGAAGAGTAAACTAGAAGCTGAGAAGAGTAGTATATA
>NC_029787.2:40891205-40905282 GCF_000816755.2 Arachis ipaensis | reverse complement strand
CTCTTTAATTTCTGTCATTTACTTTTATGAGCAAATCCCCCATTCCCATTTATAATTCTGCAATTTATTTTCAGTCATTTACTTCCAGTCCTTTAATTCTAGCATTTACTTTTCTGTTATTTACATTCTCGCCATTTTAATTTCTGCAACTCTCAACCCAAATTCTGGATTCGCTCAACTAGAACATTCTTCTAATTAAAGTTGCTTGATCAATCAATCCCTGTGGGATTCGACCTCACTCTATTGTGAGTTTTTACTTGACGACAACTTCGGTACACTTGCCGAAGGGAGATTTGTTGAGAGACAAGTTTTTCGTGCATCAAGTTTATGGTGCCGTTGCCGGGGATTGATTGTGCATCAACAATGATTAAATTGGAAGATCACTAGATTGAGCATTTTTATTTTGTGAATTTTATTTTTCTATTTGAATGATTTACTTTTTTTTTTTAGTTAACCTTCTTCCCTTCTCCCTCTACTCGTTTATTTTTCTTTGTTATTTTCAATTCTGTTTGCTAACCACTAACTGTTTGATATATTGCATCACCCACAACTAACAATAACTCTGACACAAATACTGTCTGCACCTATTTTCTTTGCTTGTACTTGTTGGTTGTATGACAGGGAGAAGAAGCGAGGCTTCAACTTCCTTTGATTCTGAACCTGAGAGAACCTTCCTTAGACTAAGGAGGGAGGCAAAAGAAAAATATGTAGTTGGTGCTGAAGAAGAGGAGGAACACTTTGAGGAATACTTTGAACCTAACATGGAAGAAAACATGGAAAATCATCTTGAAGAAGAGACTCACAACCATGGTAGAGGAGGTGGAGCAAATCATGCTAGGGAGGATAGAAGAGTTTTGGGCTCTTACATCAATCCAAACCCAGGCAATTGTGGAAGTAGCATCCAAAGGCCAACAATCCATGCCAACAACTTCAAACTTAAACCACAGCTCATCACCCTTGTTCAGAACAACTGTTCGTTTGGAGGAAGTGTTCAAGAAGACCCCAATCAACATTTAACCACCTTCCTGAGAATATGTGACACAGTGAAGTCTAATGGTGTTCATCCTGACGCCTATAGACTGCTCTTATTTCTCTTCTCACTCAGGGACAAGGCAGCCAAGTGGCTGGAATCCTTCCCAAGGGAGAGCTTGACAACTTGGGAAGATGTGGTGAACAAATTCTTAGCAAGATTCTACCCTCCTCAACGAATCAATAGGCTGAGAGATGAGGTTCAAACTTTCAGGCAACAAGATGGTGAGACTCTATATGAAGCATGGGAGAGGTTCAAGGACTTAACAAGGAGGTGTCCACCTGACATGTTCAATGAATGGGTGCAGTTGCACATTTTCTATGAAGGGCTCTCTTATGAGTCAAAGAAGGCAGTAGACCATTCATCTGGAGGATCCTTGAACAAGAAAAAAACCATTGAGGAAGCCATAGATGTTATTGAAACAGTAGCAGAAAACGACTACTTCTATGCTTCCGAAAGAGGGAACACAAGAGGAGTGATGGAGCTAAACAATGTAGATGCTCTGTTGGCCCAAAATAAGCTCATTACCCAGCAACTGGCTGACCTCACCAAGAAGATGGAGAGGAACCAAGTAGCAGCAATCTCCACTTCGTCAACAACACAAGAAGGAATGAATGAAGAAGCAGAGGGGAGTCAGGAGCAAGCCAATTACATTGGGAATTCACCAAGGAAAAACTATGATCCATACTCCAAGACTTACAACCCTGGATGGAGAAACCACCCAAACTTTGGGTGGGGAAGTGAGCAAGATCAAAAGCAATTCACCCAGAGGACATCTCAACACCCCCACAACAACACTTCTCCACATACTTATCAAAACCAAAACAGCACGTCTGCTCCGAATCACTCATCAATTGATGACAAGCTCTCTAAGATTGAAGCCTTACTTGAAGGAATATGCCAAGAGATTCAAGAAAATAAGGTGTTCAAAGAGGAGGTGTGAGCCAATATTAAGAACCAGGGAGAGACCATCAGGAAGCTGAAATTCCAGGTGGGATATTTAGCTAAGAAGATTCCCAAACCTACTGATAGCTTCCCAAGTGACACGGAGAAAAACCCCAAGGGAGAAGTAAAGAAAGTAAGATGGGAAGACTGCAAAATGGTCACTACAAGTGATCAAGAGATTGAAGACAAGCAAAGCAAAGTGTGCAAACAACCTGAAGACAACTCAACAAAGGAGGAGGATAGAGATCACAAAGAACCAGAAATCTCACAAATCTCACTGCTGAAGCTCTATGCACCCTTCCCTCAACTGATCAATGGTGCTGTGGGAAAAAGAATATACTCAAGGTTCCTAGACTTGTTTGCATCTCTGCATGTGAACATACCATTCATCAAGGCAATTCAACAAATGCCTGCATTCATCAAGTATATGAAGGAACTTCTTCCCAGGAAAAGCTCACTCAAGGGAGGGCAGACTATAGTGATGAACAAGGAATGTAGTGCCCTTATTCAACCTGAGTTGCCTACAAAAAGAAGAGACCCAGGAAGTTTTCATATACCTTGTGCCATAGGTGAAAACATGTTCGACAGAGCACTATGTGATTTAGGGGCCAGCATCAACTTACTGCCCTTATCCCTGGTGAAGAGGCTGCAGATCAATGAGATAATGCCCACAGATGTCATTATCAGACTGGCTGACAAAACTCAAAAGCAAGCAATAGGAGTGGTGGAAAATGTGTTGCTAAAGGTTGGGAAGTACTTTCTCCCAACAAACTTTGTCATTCTGGACATGGAAGAGAGTCACACTCATCCAATCATATTGGGAAGACCATTCCTAGCTACGGCCAGAGCACTTATTGATGTAGAGAAAAGGGAGCTAATATTGAGAATCCATGATGAACGACTCAGCTTCAATGTTTTCAAACTCTCGCAAGAAACAGATCAAGAGGACAAGGAACTAAGCACAAATAATAATGAGACACTGAAGGAGGAAACAAGCACTGAAGTACAGCCAGTTCATTCTGAGATCCCCTTAACTGACAAACAAGGAAAACAGCAATTGCCACAGCTCAAGGAAAAGTTGGAGGAACCTAAACCTCTAGAGGCAGGTGAAGACAGCACCACAGCTCCTTTTGAAAAAGAGGTCACCAAGGGGAAGGCAACCTCAAAAGAAACAAAGAAGAAGGTATCAAGAGGGTGGAAGAACAAGAAGATCCCTACGGAAGACTTCTCTCCAGGGGATAGAGTTGTCTCAGCCTACTTCCCAGATATTCCCCCTAATCTCCCTACTGTGCCATCTCAATTACCCAAGGTCTTCACTATCAACAGAGTTCTTTCCCTGGAACATGTGGAGATTATTGATCCAACCAATGGATATAAATCCACAGCAAGAGGGGAGGACTTTAAGCACTACCAACCACCATGATGAAGGACTCGTCGAGCTAGCGACGATAAAAGAGCGCTCTGTTGGGAGGCAACCCAACCTCAGGTAGTTTCACTTTCATCTTTATTTCAATAAAAATCACAAAGTTGTTTCTCCTGTATTGTAAGGAGCTAAGTTTGGTATTCCACACCAGAACAATCCAAGAGTGATAGTGTAGTTCTAAGTTTGGTATTCCACTAAAGGACATTGGTTAGAATTACACTCCACTCCAAAAGAACATTGCTAGCTCCATCCAATCAAGAGAAACCACTTAGATGTAGTTAGACTATAGGTGATCATTGCTTTATTGATAACAAGATATGAGGGTCTCTGCATATATGCAATGTCTTGTACTGGGCAAAGAACTAAGTTTGGTGTTCACACACCAAATTGAGTTCAAGAGGCACAAGCATACATGTAAGCTAACTATATCTCAAGTGCTTTGGGAACAAGCAACTTCCAGTAACCTTGCAAGAATCTTATAAGGAAATGGTGCAACTTCACCCAAAGAAGCGAAGCAGCAAAAACTAGGATGATGACAAAGAGAGAGGGGGACCAGAGATCATCAACCGAAGGTTGTATTGTTACCTAATTCCATTGTACTCAGAATTGTTGAAAGTTGGAAGCTCGAATGCACTTCTGATTTATAGTTACTCTTAGTTGAACCCTTTTTAAATTCTGTCTTTTAAGTTCTGAATAGGTCTATGTGCACTAGTCTTTATGTCACTGCATCATTACTTCCCTTTCTTGTAAGCTTGTCCCTTTTAAATCAAATTGAAGAAGAGAATGATTAGGTTTTTAAAAGACCAGAGTAGAGTTCCTAATGTGGAGGTGCATTCATGAATCTTTGGGGTAGTCATAAGTTAGCTAAGTTGGTTCAACCACAAGGTTAGGAGGACAACTATCTATCCTGAATACTTGACTTTGGATATCCCCATGAGACTAGCTAAATAAGAAGATCCTAATAAGAAAAAGGGAAAGAACAATCAAAGTTAAGGAATAAAAGAAAAAGAGTAAGCAATAAGACTAGGCATCAATGGTTTTACTCTTGAGGGAAGTGTCTGTGGTTCTCCTGTGTGAGGGATCTACTTGGATGAATAAGCTCTTAGGGGTGCTTTATCACTTGGTAACTTGGGTTAACTAACCCGGGATTATCAGCTGAAAATCCACTATCAAGAGTAACCCTCACTACAGAGCATTTAGTAACCCAAAGAGGTGCTGGACACCAAGGTCTCAAGAAAAGAAAATAAATAAACTATATGCCTGTGGTGTGTATGTATGGGGGAGAGACTTGAGGGAGTAAGTCCTTAGGGGTGCTTCAACACCTAGCACCTTGAACCAACTGGTTCGGGAGTGTTGGCTGAAAGCTTATCTTAAAGAGTTGCCCCCTTACAGAGCACTTAGCCTAAATAACACAAATAACCCTTGAAATAACAATAAAAGGATCAATAAATAAAAGTCTCATGAGATATAAACAAAGTAAGTGTTTAGAGACATGATAAAGGTCTGAAAGCCAGTAATGGAATAAACCTAAGTTGCTATGCATGAAACCACCAAAAAATCAGTAATATGACTTCCACAAGAATGACTCATTCCCCTGGATATTCCATTCATCATTCTCTTGTTCCAGTACTTGCTTAGGGACAAGCAAGCTTTAAGTTTGGTGTTGTGATGCCAGGGCATCTTGGCTAGTTTCACTGACCTTTTTTTTACTGTTTTTAGGATAGTTTCATACATTTCTTTAGGAAATAAGCTAGTTTCGGGTAAATATTCACTTATACCTTGATTCAAGCATACATTGTGCATTTTACATAATTTCATGAGGATTTTGCATAAGTTTAGGTGACAAATATTATGTTGCATTACTCATGACTTGGACTAGAGCTTTGATGCACTTTGTGTCACTAACGTTCTCGAACTTATATTCTCACTAAATATTAACACCCCTAACGTCCTAAGCTGAAGTCTCTGCACACTTAGCACTTTCTCTCTGAAAGTAAAGCCAAGCCCAAATCAAGAAAAGAACTGCTTCAAACTTAAGATCCAAAGGCCCAAGACTTGAAGAGTAAACTAGAAGCTGAGAAGAGTAGTATATATAATTTAATCACTTAAGATTGCCAAGGAGATCAATGAGTGCATTGATTGAGGAAGAGATGAAAATGAACTTGATCCGGAGAATTGCAACATCTCCTAAGCCCAATGAACTCCCCATCTCTGATCTTACCCATTCTCTTTAATTTCTGTCATTTACTTTTATGAGCAAATCCCCCATTCCCATTTACAATTCTGCAATTTATTTTCAGTCATTTACTTCTAGTTCTTTAATTCTAGCATTTATTTTTCTGTTATTTACATTCCCGCCATTTTAATTTCTGCAACTCTCAACCCAAATTCTGGATTCGCTCAACTAGAACATTCTTCTAATTAAAGTTTCTTGATCAATCAATCCCTGTGGGATTCGACCTCACTTTATTGTGAGTTTTTACTTGACGACAACTTCGGTACACTTGCCGAAGGGAGATTTGTTGAGAGACAAGTTTTCCGTGCATCACCCACCAAATAAGAAATTTTGCCCTCAAAATTTAGTGATTACTTGGGAACAGCTCGGGGTAATCTTTTCGTATCTTGGTTTCCAACTCCCAAGTATGCTCTTCAATTCCTGCTCGCTCCCAAGCTACCTTAACCAACTGAACTTCTTTTCCTCGCAGCTTCTTCACACTAGTGTCGTCAATACGCACCGGTGTTACTTGAAAAGTTAAGTTCTCCCTCAACTCAACCGACTCAGGTCCTAACACATGAGCCGCATCCGACGTGTACTTGCAGAGTTGTGACACGTGGAATACGTCATGAAAGTTAGACAGATGAGGTGGCAAAGCTACTTGATACGCCACCGGCCCGAATCGGCTAAGAATCTCAAACGGTCCTATATACCTTGGATTCAACTTCTTAGTTTTTATCGCTCTTCCAAACCCAGTTGTTGGCGTAATCTTCAGAAATACATGCTCTCCCACTTCAAATTCTAATGGTTTCCTTCTCTGATCTGCATAACTCTTTTGTTGACTCTGAGCAGTTAGAATCCTCTCCCGAATCTTCTTAATCTTCTCAGAAGTCTTTGCTACCAAATCAGGATCCAAAATACTTGCTTCACCAGATTCATACCAATAAAGTGGAGATTCGCACTTCTGTCCATACAAGGCCTGATACGGAGCCATCCCAATGCTCGCATGAAAGCTATTGTTGTACGCAAACTCCACCAATGGCATGTAAAGGTCCCAACTTCCAGGTTGATCCAATACACACGCTCTTAGCATATCTTCCAACGTCTGAATAGTCCTCTCTGACTATCCATTAGTTTACGGATGATATGCAGTACCGAGACATAGTTTTGTACCGAAAGACCTTTGGAAAGCTCCCCAAAACCTTGACGTGAACCGAGGATCACGGTCCGATACTATGCTCGATGGCACACTGTGCAACCTTACTATCTCTTTGATGTACAACCTTTCTAACTCCTCCATAGAATAGTTCACTCGGATAGGCAGAAAATGAGCAGATTTGGTTAAGCAATCCACGATCACCCAAACCGCATCAAATCCCGACCTAGTCCTCGGTAATCCGGTCACAAAATCCATTGTAATTACTTCCCACTTCCACTAAGGAATCTCAAGTGGCTGTAACATTCCCGATGGCTTCTTATGCTCTATCTTCACCTTCTGACACATCAGGCACTTGGATACCACTGTTGCTACATCACCTTTCATCCCAGGCCACCAGAACATCTTCTTTAAGTCGTAGTACATCTTTGTACTTCCGGCATGAATAAAAAATCCACTGTTATGAGCTTCCGATAACAAGTCTTGCCTCAAACTCCCGACATCCGGTATACAAATCCTCCCTTTATATCTCCACAACCCTTCATCACCTTTGGTGAATTCTCCAAGCCTCTTCTCACCAACTGGTTGAAACAATTTCTGAAGCTTTTGCTCATCTTGCTGAGCCCTCTGAATCTCTGTTTTAAATGTACTTGTAATCTGCAACTGATTCAAATAAGCTCTTCTGGCAACTTCACCAATATCTAGCTTAAGATCCACAAACTTATCCACCAAATCCTCTTCCTTGATTCGCATGCAAGCTACGGTTAAAGACTTCCGACTCAAAGCGTCTGCTACCACATTTGCCTTTCCAGGCTGATAACTCCGTTCAAAATCATAATCCTTTAGCCACTCCATCCATATCCTCTGACGCATATTAAGCTCTTTCTGATCAAAGATGTACTTGAGACTCTTATGATCATAAAAGACGTAAACCTCACTCCGTACAAGTGGTGTCTCCAAATCTTCAATGCAAACACAATCGCCGCTAATTCCAAGTCATAAGTTGGGTAATTTACCTCATGCGATCTCAGCTGACGCGATGCGTAAGCCACCACATTCCAGTGTTGTATCAACACGCAACCCAAATCCTTCAGTGACACATCACAATACACTTCAAACGGTTCATGCAATTCTGGTAAGATTAGAACAGGCACTGAAGTTAACTTCTGCTTCAAAGTTTGAAAACTTTCTTCACACTCCAACGTCCACACAAAAGGCACTTCCTTCCGTATTAACTTAGTCATCGGCAGTGCTATCCGGGAGAATCCTTCAATGAATCTCCAGTAATATCTGGCCAAGCCGAAGAAACTCCTAACTTCCGTCACCGTCGTCGGCCTTTTCCATTCCATCACCGCTTCTACCTTAGAAGGATCTACCACTATTCCTCCTTTGCTTACCACATGACCTAAGAACTTTACTTCCTCTTTCTAGAACTCTCACTTCGACAACTTAGCATACGATTTCCGCTCCTTCAAGATTTGCAATACAATCCTCAAGTGTTCCTCATGCTCCCTTGCTGTCTTAGAATAAACCAAGATATCGTATATGAAAACCACCACGAATTTGTCCAAAAAGGGACAAAAGACTCTGTTCATGTAATCCATGAAAATAGCAGGTGCATTCGTTAACCCAAAAGACATTACCGCAAACTCGTAGTGTCCATAGCGTGTCCTAAACGTAGTTTTAGGGATATCATCCTCTTTCACCCTTATCTGATGGTAACCGGATCTCAAATCAATCTTGGAAAATACTCTAGCTCCTTGCAATTGATCCATCAAGTCATCTATCCTTGGCAGCGGGTACTTGTTCTTTACCGTCACTTTGTTCAACTGTCGGTAATCCACACACAGTCGCATTCCTCCATCCTTCTTCTTCACCAACAAAACTGGCACTCCCCATGGGGAAACACTCGGTCGAATGAACCTCTTGTTTAGAAGCTCTTCCAACTGAGTCTTTAATTCAGCCAGCTCTATCAGAGACATCCTATACAGCGCAATCGACACTGGTCCGGCTCCCAGCGCCAATTTAATCGCAAATTCAATCTCCCTTTGAAGTGGAAACTCAGGGATATCTTCCAGGAATACCTCCGGAAAGTCTCTAACTACCGGAATTTGATTGAGGTTCTGATCATCACCTAATGGATTCGCAGCCAATAGAATATAACCCTGACACTCTTCCCTACTACAGTGTACCATTACAGAGTTCAGGTAGTACCCCTCAGCTATCACTGCCCCATTTTTCCCTTCCGGCATTAACTGAATTGTCCTCTCAAAGCAATCCAACAACACCCGATTCTTTAACAACCAATCAAACCCTAAAATCATCTCTAACCCAATCATTGGTAAACAGATCAAATCATGCACAAAGTCTCTACCCTCAAGCTTGAAACATACTTGCCTATAGCCTGACCTAGTCATGACCGTCTGATGCGGAGTATGCACGTGCAGATCAAATGATAATTCTGACACTTTCAAACCTAGTTCCTCAACCTTAGCAAATGAAATAAACGAATGCGAAGCTCCAGTATAATGCAACTAAGGTTTTATCACCAATTAGACATATACCTCTCATCAACGGATCCGCCTTAAAAGCATCCTTGGCGTTCACAACAAAAACCCGTCCTTGATGCTGACTCTGGCCCGCATTCGGGTTCCTCCCACGAGTGCAATCCCTCGCAATATGACCAGGTAAACCACAGTTGAAGCAACCACCTAAACCAATCTTGAAAGAGTCATATAGATGAAAACGCCCACAATGCACACAAGTCAAATCTGGAGAATTCTTACTCTGATTTTGTCTTCCTTTAGCATACTGAAACTGATTCTGAGTATTCTTTCTGAAACCTCCTTGCCCTTGAGGCGCATATCCTCCTCTCTTGAAACTTTGGTCTCTCAGACGAAAATACTTGCCATGCCCCTTACTAGTGTTTCCTCCGTGAGTTTCCTTGGATGAAGCTACCGTCTTGGCATACTCCTCAACCACCCTTGCTTTGTTCACCAAGTCGGAGAAGGTACGAATCTCCATAGGAACCACAGCTGTCATAATGCTATCTTTCAAGCCTCTTTGGTACTTGATACACTTCCAGACTTTGTAGGTCTTCGGGACACCCTGACACACCCAAGAAAACCTACAAAGCTTCTCAAATTTGCTAATGTAATCTGCCACAGACAAGGAACCTTGCTTCAGCTGCATAAGTTCCATCTCCTTTACTTTCCTTGCAGACTCAGAAAAGTATTTCTTATAGAAGGCCGTTTGGAATACGTCTCAAGGAACATTGGCTTTCTGAAGCTGTAGTAGGTGGCATTCAACTTGCCACCAATGCTGGGCCTCTCCTGCAAGCTGACAAGCGGAAAATTCTACATATTGGTTATTCGGAACGTGCTGCGCCTGTAAAGCACGCTTCATGGCCTGAAACCAGTTGTCCACTTCAGTAGGATTGGTTGATCCTTGGAAAATTGGCGGATGAACTTTGAGAAAAGTTGCCAAGGTCATCGGAGCGCCTCCCATATTGTCGCTGTTCCCCTCAGTATTATCATTAGCATTTTCTTCGCCATTCCCGTTTCCATTTCAGGCCGATTGGCCTAACCTCTGCACAACTTGCAGAGTTACAGTAGCATTAGCATCCATGGTGTTTGCTAAGTTCGCTATTGCCGCCATGAATTTGGCATGATTGTCAGCTGGCTGCTCATTCCTATTCTCTCGTGAACGTGCTCGACCTCGTCCGCAAGTGGCCATTAGGGTTTCTGTCTACACTAAACAATCGATATCAAGGTGATCAGTCTCAATATCAAAAGCCTAGTGCTTCAATTATCCGAAACAGGCACTCACAAATAAGCATGCTATGCAATATCAAATAGATAACCTAATAGCATCAAAGAAAAAGACACACAGAGTATGCAATGAAGCACAATTGGTCCATCCCTCAGGCTCACGAGGTTAGTGGCAACGTTAGTGCCACTAACGGCTGCACTAACATGGGCGAAGCAAGGAAGAAGACCGTTAGTGGCAATGTTAGTGCCACTAAATGTAACACCCTAATTAGCCTAAGCTTTACCTCGCGTCGTAAAGCAAAGGTTAATCAAAGGTTACGACAGTTCTAAGCTCATACATATAATATATAGAAAGAATTTATATAATCTAGAAGTCCGATGAAGGATATAGCTCAAAAATAGGATTTGAAAAGTGCAAAATGTACTAACGAAGCTACTAACTTAAAGCACAAGATATAGTAAGATATTATAAGATAATAGTATAATATAATGAGAATCTAGCCATGGCTCGCGGAGTTTAAGCCGGATAGCTATATACAGACTACACAAAAACCAGACAGTAAAATCAGCTTATACAAGTTTTTCTCTCTCAATACAAGCCTCTAGGTAAAAGTAAATTACAAAAGTGAGAGATGTATAACAAAATAAATCAAAAAGACTCCAAGAGTAACAGGATCCTCCGCTTCTATCACCATTCAAGCAACTCACCGAGGTGGGTTGTGACCTGCATCTGAAAAACACAACAGAAATATGGTATGAGAACTGGAGGTTCTCAGTATGGTAACAGTGTCCAATGATGTAAGATATAAGACCCCGGGATGCCAAAGGCAATCCTAGACTTCATATCCATCACCAGATTCAATCTTAAGGCATAACTAAAAACAGTAAAACATAATCATATATAAATCTTAACATAATTAAATAGAGTACTCTATCTTAAGGAATTTCTATTCTAACCAAACACCGTTGTCCCACAGCCTTCACCAACCTATCCTCCATGTGATCCCATCGCCACCGTCTTCCAAACCTCCTCAATCCCAGTAGAAATTACAATTAATTACAATTAAAGTAAGCAAATAGGCATATTATTCAATTAGGCATACAAGTACAAGTCGGCAAAAGAAAACAAATAGATAGAAATGCACATGATAAATGCTTGTCTTATTGGCTTTGATATAACATTGTCGGTTCAACTGCCAACCCGACACACCTCCATGGAGATGTCGCCCTTCGCAATCATCATTGGGAACCCCCAAGATATAGTGCTCAGATCACTGTCCAGGATTTTGTGCCTACACACTCTATTGATCCGAAGGGATGCGAGCGGGATACTCTTGCCACAGACCTCACATCTCAACATAAGTGGGATTAACCACCGTCCTTACGCCGCCGCCGCTACCTCGATAGGCGGGATTAACCACCGTCCCTGCCGGGCGCATAGCGTCTCATAATCTCAGTATAAAACAGTAGTTCAGTGGCTTTTCAGAAAATATTTTTAATACATCAATGATTCATCATTGCACATTCGAGTCCTCGACTCATTTCAACCACTGTCACATCAACATTTCCATTCAGAGTCCTCGACTCATCTCAACTACTGTCAATTCACATTTTCATTCCAAACTCAGCAGTTCATCAATTCTCATCTCATATAACAATCATTCTTTACACGCCATCAAACCATCCTCAGTACACCCGAAACCTAATCCTCCATTTTCTAATTTTTCAAAACGACAACAACTAAATCTATAAAGTTCTTTCCCATGTTCTCATATCCAAAATTATGTCCAAAAGTCTTAAAATGGTGTCATAGAAGCTTACAATCTTGTTGGAAAGGTGAAATATTTGAAAACAAAAGTTTAAATTTGAGAAATAGGGCGTATGCTGATGAGCGGATATTTTATACGCTTTTTGGGGTTAATTTCATATAGTTTTTAGTGTGTTTTAGTTAGTTTTTAGTTTATTTTTAGTATTTTCTAGGCAAAATTCATATTTCTGGACTTTACTATGAGTTTTTGTGTTTTTCTGTGATTTCAGGTATTTTCTGGCTGAAATTGAGGGAGCTGAGCAAAAATCTGATTCAGGCTGAAAAAGGACTGCTGATGCTGTTGGATTCTGACCTCCCTGCACTCAAAGTGGATTTTCTGGAGCTACAGAACTCCAAATGGCGTGCTTCCAATTGCGTTAGAAAGTAGACATCTAGGGATTTCCAGAAATATATAATAGTCCATACTTTGCTCAAGGATAGACGACGTAAACTGGCATTCAACACCAGTTCCATGTTGCTGTCTGGCATCCAGCGCCAGAAACAAGTTACAAGTTGGAGTTCAATGCCAGAAAAGGATCCAAAGCTGGCGTTGAATGCCCAAAACAGCTCTATGCACGTGATTAGCTTAAGTCTCAACCCCAGCACACACCAAGTGGGCCCCAGAAGTGGATTTCTGCACCATCTATCATAGTTTGTTCACTTTCTGTAAACCTAGGTTACTAGTTTAGTATTTAAACAACTTTTAGAGGTTTATTTCACACCTCATGAAATTTTAGATCTGAACTTTGTACTCTTTGACGGCATGAGTCTCTAAACTCCATTGTTGGGGGTGAGGAGCTCTGCTGTGTTTCGATGAATTAATGCAACTATTTCTGTTTTCTATTCAAACACGCTTGTTTCTATCTAAGATGTTCATTTGCACTTCAATATGATGGATGTGATGATCCGTGACAATCATCACCATTCTCAACCTATGAACGCGTGCCTGACAACCACCTCCGTTCTATGTTCGATTGAATGAATATCTCTTGGATTCCTTAATCAGAATCTTCGTGGTATAAGCTAGAATCCATTGGCAGCATTCTTGAGAATCCGGAAAGTCTAAACCTTGTCTGTGGTATTCCGAGTAGGATTCAGGGATTGAATGACTGTGACGAGCTTCAAACTCGTGAGTGTTGGGCGTAGTGACAGACGCAAAAGGATCAATGGATCCTATTCTGACATGATCGAGAACCGACAGATGATTAGCCGTGCGGTGACAGCGCACCTGGACTTTTTTCACTGAGAGGACAGATGGTAGCCATTGACAACGGTGATCCACCAACACACAGCTTGCCATAGGAGGAACCTTGCGTGCGTGAAGAAGAAGACAGGGAGAAAGCAGAGATTCAAAAGACAAAGCATCTCCAAAACTCCAACATATTCTCCATTACTGCATACCAAGTATTTATTTTATGTTCCCTTGTTCATTTGCAAGTCAACTGATAATTATAATTGACCTCCTAACTGAGATTTACAAGATAACCAGAGATTGCTTCAAACCAACAATCTCCGTGGGATTCGACTCTTACTCACGTAAGGTATTACTTGGACGACCCAGTGCACTTGCTGGTTAGTGGTACGAATTGTGAAAAGTGTGATTCACAATTCGTGCACCAAGTTTTTGGCGCCGTTGCTGGGGATTGTTCGTGTTTGGACAATTGACGGTTTATTTTGTTGCTTAGATTAGGAAAAATTTTTCTTTTTGGTTTAGAGTCTTCTATTATTGTT
>NC_029787.2:40885899-40891169 GCF_000816755.2 Arachis ipaensis | reverse complement strand
TGGCGCTGGATGCCAGAATTGGGCAGAGAACTGGCGTTGAACGCCAGTTTACGTCATCTATCCTTGAGCAAAGTATAGACTATTATTGCTGGAAAGCCCTGGATGTCTACTTTCCAACGCAATTGGAAGCACGCCATTTTGAGTCTTGTAGCTCCAAAACATCCATTTTGAGTGCAGGGAGGTCAGAATCCAACAGCATCAGCAGTCCTTTTTCAGCCTGAATCAGATTTTTGCTCAGCTCCCTCAATTNCTTCAGTTTCCCGGGGAATAGCCTGAGCCTAGAGTTGAACAACAGAACCTTTTGTCCTGGTTCAAAGATTCTAGATGACAGCTTTCTGTCATGCCATTTTTTTATTTTTCTTTATAAAGCTTGGCATTTTCGAAAGCAGTGAATCTGAATTTCTCTAGCTCATTTAGCTGGAGCAATCTTTTTTCTCCAGCTAATTTGGCATCAAAGTTCAGGAATCTGGTTGCCCAGTAGGCTTTATGTTCCAGTTCCACGGGCAGGTGACATGCCTTACCATAGACCAGTTGGTATGGAGAGGTCCCTATAGGAGTCTTGAATGCTGTTCTGTATGCCCACAGAGTATCATCCAAGCTTCTTGCCCAATCCTTTCTACGGGTATTTACAGTCTGTTCTAGGATTCTTTTTAGCTCTCTGTTAGAGACTTCAGCTTGTCCATTAGTCTGTGGATGATATGGAGTCGCCACCTTGTGGAGAATCCCATACCGGACCATGGCAGAGTAAAGCTGTTTGTTGCAGAAGTGAGTGCCCCCATCACTGATTAGTACTCTAGGGACCCCAAACCTGCTGAAGATATATTTTTGGAGGAACTTCAGCACTGTTTTAGTATCATTGGTGGGTGTGGCAATGGCCTCAACCTATTTTGATACATAGTCAACTGCCACCAGAATATATGTGTTTGAGAATGATGGTGGGAAAGGTCCCATGAAGTCAATTCCCCATACGTCAAACAACTCAATCTCCAAGATTCCTTGTTGAGGCATGGCGTAACCATGCGGTAGATTACCAGCTCTTTGGCAACTGTCACAGTTACGTACAAACTCTCGGGAATCTTTATAGAGTGTGGGCCAATAGAAGACTGGAAAAGTGTCACCTTCTCCCAGAAATACATATTTCAGGGATGGTGGTAATGGTTTGAGCTCGGGTTTAGGAGGTTTTTTCTCTTCTAGAGGAATTTTCATAGGCTCTTTCATCTCCTCTGAATTCTCCAATTCAGGCTGAACATCTTTAAAGATGTCTTCCAACTCTGATTCGAGACTCTCAGCCATGTTGATCTCTTCTCTGACAATCATGTCTTGAATCACGCCTGATGGGTATTTAGTGGAGTCATCAGCAAGTTGGAGACATATCTTGGTTGGTTTAACTTCTTCAGTTAAGCCAAGCTTTCTGATAGTTGATGCAGGTATTAGGTTGATGCTTGCCCCAAGATCGCACAAAGCTGTCTTGGTGCAATTACCTTCTAATATGCATGGTATCAGAAAACTCCCAGGGTCTTTAAGCTTTTCAGGAAAGCTCTTCAGAATGACTGCACTGTCATGTGGATAGATCTACCAGCTGAGTAATCTAGAGACATCTGAGCTCCTTCTGCAAGCCCATATTAGAAGATGTCTAACTGAACCCACTCTGAAAATATTTCAGAGGGGCATTTTCGTAGCATCTCTCTGTATCTCTCCCAGGCATCATAAAGAGATTCCTTATCTCCTTGTTTAAAGCCTTGGATGTCCAGCCTTAGCTGTGTCATCCGTTTTGGGGGCAAAGTATTGATTCAGGAATTTTTCTGTCAGCTGTTTCCATGTTCTTATGCTGGCTTTAGGTTGGTTATTTAACCACCTCTTAGCTTGATCTTTTACAGCAAATGGAAACAGTAATAGTCTGTAGACATCCTGATCTATTTCCTTATCATGTACTGTGTCAGCAATTTGTAAAAATTGTGCCAGAAACTCTGTAGGTTCTTCCTGTGGAAGACCGGAATACTGGCAATTTTGCTGCACCATGATGATGAGTTGAGGATTCAGCTCAAAGCTACTGACTCCAATGGAGGGTATGCAGATACTGCTCCCATATGAAGCAGTAGAGGGGTTAGCATATGACCTCAGAGTCCTCCTGGACTGTTCATTTCCGCTTAGATCCATGATGGAGAAAGGGAGATGATGTAAAATAGAATAAAAATAATATTTTTTTAATTTATTTTATTTTTGAAATAAAAAAATTAAAATAAAATAAATAAAAATGGGTGAAGAATTTCAAAAAACTGAGGAGAGAGAAAGTGGTTAGAAAGTTTTGAAAAAGGTATGATTTTTTTTTTAAGAATAATTTTTGAAAATTTGTTTTAAAATAGAGAGGGGAGATATTTTTGAATTTAAGGAGGAGAGAGAAAAACAATAAAATAGCACAAGATTTAAAATTTTTAGATCTAATGCTCCTTGTTTTCGAAAATTTTTGAAGGGAAAACACCAAGGAACACCAAACTTAAAAATTTTAAGATCAAGACACAAGGAAAAACTCAAGAACACTTTGAAGATTCACAAGAACACAAGAACATGAATAAGGAACACCAAACTTAAAATTTTTAGAAAACCAAAATAAAATTTTCAAACACCAAAGAAAAAATCAACAAGAAAACACCAAACTTAAAGTTTGGCACAAGATTTAATCAAGGAAAAATTATTTTTGAAAAAGATTTTTAATAGAACTGGTGCCCAATCATCAAGAACATAAACCAACACTCTAGCCAATTGGGCAATAAATGTAAGACTTGTTTTGAAGAAGGATATTTTTAACCAAGAACAATAATAAGAGACTCTAAACCAAAAAGAAAAATTTTTCTAATCTAAGCAACAAAATAAACCGTCATTTGTTCAAACACGAACAATCCCCGGCAACGGCGCCAAAAACTTGGTGCACGAATTGTGAATCACACTTTTCACACTCGTACCACTAACCAGCAAGTGCACTGGGTCGTCCAAGTAATACCTTACATGAGTAAGGGTCGAATCCCACGGAGATTGTTGGTTTGAAGCAATCTATGGTTATCTTGCAATTCTTAGTCAGGAAGTCAATTATATTTATCAGTTGAGTTGCGAATAAACAAGAGAGCATGGATTAAAGGTTACTTGTTAAGCAGTAATGGATAATATGTTGGAGTTTTGGAGATGCTTTGTCTTCAGAATCTCTGCTTTCCTCTGTCCTCTAATTCAAGCACGCACGTCCTCCTATGGCAAGCTGTGTGTAGGTGGATCACCGTTGTCAATGGCTACCATCCATCCTTCCAGTGAAAAGGGTCCAGGTGCGCTATCACCGCACGGCTAATCATCTGCAGGTTCTCAGTCGTACCGGAATAGGATTTACTATCCTTTTGCGTCTGACACTACGCCCAGCACTCGCGAGTTTGAAGTTCGTCACAGCCATCCAATCCCAGAATCCTACTCGGAATACCACAGACAAGGTTTAGACTTTCCGGATTCTCATGAATGCCGCCATCAATCTAGCTTATACCACAGAGATTCTGATTAGGGAATCTAAGAGATATTCATTCAATCTGATGTAGAACGGAACTGATTGTCAGACACACGTTCATGGATTGAGGAAGGTGATGAGTGTCACTGATCATCACCCTTTCCATAGTTAGGCACGAATGGATATCTTAGATAGGAACACGCATGTTTGAATGAAAAACAGAAATACTTGCATTAATTCATCGAGACACAGCAGAGCTCCTCACCCCCAACAATGGAGTTTAGAGACTCATGCCGTCAAAGGATACAAAGTTCAGATCTAAAATGTCATGAGATACAAAATAAATCTCTAAAAGTTGTTTAAATACTAAACTAGTAACCTAGGTTTACAGAAAATGAGTAAACTATGACAGATAGTGCAGAAATCCACTTCTGGGGCCCACTTGGTGTGTGCTGGGGCTGAGACTAAAGCTTTCACGTGCCTAGGGCTGTTTTGGGCGTTCAACGCCAGCTTTGGATCCTTTTCTGGCGTTGAACTCCAACTTGCAACTTGTTTCTGGCGCTGGATGCCAGAATTGGACAGAGAACTGGCGTTGAACGCCAGTTTACGTCGTCTATCCTTGAGCAAAGTATGGACTATTATATATTTCTGGAAAGCCCTGGATGTCTACTTTCCAACGCAATTGAAAGCACGCCATTTGGAGTTTTGTATCTCCAGAAAATCCATTTTGAGTGCAGAAAGGTCAGAATCCAACAGCATCAGCAGTCCTTTTTCAGCCTGAATCAGATTTTTGCTCAGCTCCCTCAATTTCAGCCAGAAAATACCTAAAATTACAGAAAAACACACAAACTCATAGTAAAGTCCAAAAATATGAATTTTGCCTAGAAACTAATGAAAATAAACTAAAAACCAACTAAAACATACTAAAATCTATATGAAATTAACCCCAAATAGCGTATAAAATATCCGCTCATCACATTCATAGACCAGATGCTAGAAAGATTGGCAGGTCATGATTATTACTACTTTTTGGATGACTACTCAGGCTATAACCAGATTGCAGTAGATCCCCAGGATCAAGAGAAAACAACATTCACATGTCCATTTGGAGTGTTTGCTTATAGAAGGATGCCATTTGGGCTGTGTAATGCGCCTGCAACCTTCCAGAGATGCATGCTCTCTATTTTCTCTGATATGGTGAAAAAATTTTTGGAAGTCTTCATGGATGACTTCTCAGTATATGGAGACTCATTCAGCTCCTGTCTTGATCACCGAGAACCAAGTGGCTGACCATCTGTCCCGGATAGAGCCAATAGAAGGGACGTCATTCTCCTCTCTTGAAATCTCTGAGACCTTTCCTGATGAGCATTTGTTTGCCATTCAGGAAACACCATGGTTTTCAGACATTGCAAACTACAAAGCTGCAAGGTTCATTCCCAAGGAATACAGCAGGCAACAAAAGAAAAAAATAATTATTGATGCAAAGTACTACTTGTGGGATGAACCCTATCTCTTTAAGAGATGTGCAGATGGCATGATCCGTAGGTGTGTGCCTAAAGAAGAAGCACAAAGGATCTTATGGCATTGCCATGGGTCACAATATAGAGGTCATTTCGGAGGTGAGCGAACAGTCACCAAGGTCCTCCAATGTGGCTTCTACTGGCCTACACTCTACAGAGATTCCCGAGAGTTTGTACATAACTGTGATAGTTGCCAGAGAGCTGGTAATTTGCCTCACAGTTACGCCATGCCTCAACAAGGAATCTTGGAGATTGAGTTGTTTGATGTA
>NC_029787.2:40884809-40885888 GCF_000816755.2 Arachis ipaensis | reverse complement strand
CTAAAGGAAAACAACCCACTCTAAGAGGCAAGAAAGAGAGCATTTCAAAACCACTTTGGAAGCAAGGGAAGTTCTTAACTAAAGAACATTCAAACCATTATTACAAAATAATGGGTCTAAGATCAGTGATTCCGGAAGCTAGATTCGATCTGAAAGAAGACGAATATCCAGAGATCCAGGAGCAAATCCGAATCAGGAACTGGGAGATCCTAGCCAATCCTGAAACGAAAGTGGGAAGGAATATGGTCCAGGAGTTCTATGCTAATATGTGGCATACAGACAGGCAAAGACTATCTGGATCTGCTATCTATGACTATCGGACCTTGGTCAGAGGAAAGATTGTTCATACCCACCCTGACAAGATCAGGGAGATCTTAAAGCTACCTCAGCTGAAAGATGATCTAGACTCCTTCAATAGGAGAATGATGAGAACAGACAAGGGCCTAGATAAGATTCTAGAGGATATATGCATCCCTGGAGCCAGGTGGACCACCAGCACGAAGGGTATCCCAAATCAACTCAAAAGAGAAGATCTCAAACCAGTCGCCAGAGGATGGTTGGACTTCATTGGGCATTCTCTGCTGCCCACTAGCAACCGTTCTGAAGTCACTATTAGAAGAGCAGTGATGATCCATTGCATCATGATGGGAAAAGAAGTGGAAGTTCATCAACTGATTTCAACTGAATTCTACAAAATTGCAAACAAAAATTCCAAAGATGCCAGGTTGGCTTATCCGAGCTTGATTTCTATGCTCTGCAAGGACGCTGGAGTAAGGATGGGAATAACTGAGTATATCTCAGTTGAGCGACCAATCACCAAAGCATCAATGGAAAAAAAACAATCACAAGATGACCCCATCAAGAAGAGAACACAGGAAATTCTCCCAGAAATCCCTCAATCTGAATACTGGGAGTATCTTGAAACATCTATTACCAAGATGCAAGAAGCTATGGAATAAATAAAGAAAGAACAGAAGGAACAAAGTAGCATTATTTGCTATTTGCTTAAAGAACAGGAGAAGCAAGGGCGTGATTTAAGGGAATTGAAGCGCCAGAAATTATCTCTTGAAGGACCAAGC
>NC_029787.2:40865514-40884801 GCF_000816755.2 Arachis ipaensis | reverse complement strand
TTTAGTTAGTTTTTAGTTTATTTTTAGTAGTTTCTAGGCAAAATTCATATTTATGGACTTTACTATGAGTTTGTGTGTTTTTCTGTGATTTCAGGTATTTTCTGGCTGAAATTGAGGGAGCTGAGCACAAATCTGATTCAGGCTGAAAAAGGACTGCTGATGCTGTTGGATTCTGACTCCCTGCACTCAAAGTGGATTTTCTGGAGCTACAGAACTCCAAATGGCGCATTTCCAATTGCGTTAGAAAGTAGACATCCAGGGCTTTCCAGAAATATATAATAGTCCATACTTTGCTCAAGGATAGACGACGTAAACTGGTGTTTAACTCCAGTTCCATGTTGCTGTCTGGCGTCCAGCACCAGAAACAAGTTACAAGTTGGAGTTCAACGCCAGAAAAGGATCCAAAGATGGCGTTGAACGCCCAAAACAGCCCTATGCACGTGATTAGCTTAAGTCTCAGCCCCAGCACACACCAAGTGGGCCCCAGAAGTGGATTTCTGCACCATCTATCATAGTTTGTTCATTTTCTGTAAACCTAGGTTACTAGTTTAGTATTTAAACAACTTTTAGAGGTTGGATGGTAGCCATTGACAACGGTGATCCACCAACACACAGCTTTCCATAGGAGGAACCTTGCGTGCGTGAAGAAGAAGACAGGGAGAAAGCAGAGATTCAGAAGACAAAGCATCTCCAAAACTCCAACATATTCTCCATTACTGCATACCAAGTATTTATTTTATGTTCCCTTGTTCATTTGCAAGTCAACTGATAATTATAATTGACCTCCTAACTGAGATTTACAAGATAACCAGAGATTGCTTCAAACCAACAATCTCCGTGGGATTCGACCCTTACTCACGTAAGGTATTACTTGGACGACCCAGTGCACTTGCTGGTTAGTGGTACGAATTGTGAAAAGTGTGATTCACAATTCGTGCACCATATGCGTACGCACAGGTGTGTGCGCGCGCACACCCAGGAAGATTTTTAAAAGTGTATGTATGCACAGGCACCAAATTTTGCAAGGTCTGTTCGCTCGCACAAGGTGTGCTAGCAGCCCCAACAGACTGCCCTTCCCAACTTGTGCCTGCGCACAGGGCTATGCATGCGCACAGGTTGTAAGTCCTCATTGATTATGTGCGCGCACAAGCTGTGCTAGCGCTGTAAACAGAAAGCCTTCCCCTGCCTGTGTGTATGTGTAGGTCTGTGCGTGTGCACAGGTTTAAAATTTCGCAGGGCTATGCGTGCGTACATACCAGAAATCACAAAATTCTGTAACTTTACAGAATTTCAGATTTTTACACTAAACTTTGAATGATCATAACTCCCTCTACAGAGATCCAAATTTTGCAATCTTTATATCGATTCGAAGGGTTTTCAATAAATTTTAATTCTAAATAAATTTCAACCAATTTTGAAAACTGAGACATAAGTTATGATCAGACAAAGTTCACCAAAAACCAACTTTTACCAAAAATTCACAATTCACCAATTTCCTCATTTTCACAACTCGAACCAACCAAAACCAAATAAAACTTTTCCAAGCTCCATTTTCCATCAAAATATACCTTTTATAACATATTATACCATTCTAAACCATCAAACCTCAAATATATGATACCAAAGTCAATCCTCCCCCAAACACATTCACCAATAATCATTCTACCACTATCAATTCTCATCATCAACCTCATTCATGCTCTATATCAATATCCAACAATATAAAATCATTCAAAGTCATCAAGCATCATACCTCAACATTATTATTTCTCAATATAACAATATCAATTCAACATACATTATCAATCAACCATCATCAACCACCACATAAATCCAAACCTATCCTATGGGTCACTAGCCTAAGTGTCCATGAATATTATATACTACATAGAGAAAACCGAAACCATACCTTGGCCGATTCCCAATATGCCAAAAACCCCAAATGAGCACAATTTGAGCTTTCCACCACAAGCAAGCCTCCAATTCCACTCCAACAAGCACCAACAAGTTCCAAAGGCTTCCAAACTCACAATAATCAAGCTATAATACACATAAATCATGACTAATCAACCTAGGGCTCAATTTAATCATGATCTCACAAGGGTTTCAAGAGCTCTTACCTTGCCCAACAGTTTTGGATGTCAAATCTAATGCTAACCAAAGGTTAGAGTGTACCTAAACACCCCAAAATCACAAAACCTCACTTAATCAAAAGCCCTAAAACTCGAAATTTTGAAGAGAAGAACTGAGAGGGATTCGAGATTTTCTTACCAGTTTCTTGGGTGAATTTTGTAGAGCTCTTTACAAGGAACGCGTAGCAGCAAATGGTGCGGCGATGGGAACTCTGTAGCTCAAGATATGAGCTTGTGAAGCTCTATGTGAATAGTGACAATGGAGTTTCTCTTCTTCTCCTTCTCAGCTGAAGTGTGTGTGTTTGAGTGTGGTTTGTGGTGAATGGGTTCAGTAATGGACCCTTTTATATGTTGGGCTTGGGCCCGGTCCAACCCGTTAGCGTTTTTAACCCGTTTGGCCTAACTTTGGGCAAACCTTTTAAATTAACGCCCGATTTTCATTTTTAATATTTTTCTAAGGTTTTTTTTACTGTTTTCACTTTTTCTCGCGCAGCACCGGACAGACTTGAACCGGTTCAACTGTCGGTTCGCGGTTTTTCACAGAAAACACATTTTCTGACTCAAAAAAACCTACTGAGTCCAAAAATCATCTTTAAATCCTCAAATTCTCACTCTAATTTTTCGGAACCTAATTTGGACAATATTAATTACTTAATTAAACGATTAATTAAGCTCGGTTCTTACAGGCAGCGCTAGTTTGGCGTGCTTCATAATTTTTTAAGAGTAATTCATTGTTGCGTTCAGCAACAAGAAGGTAAGAAATTAACTTAGAATATTTTTAAATCCTTTTTCTCGATACTGCTGATGCAGGAGCACATTCGAGGCATGGAAGGTTGAGAAAGTTTTCTCTAACATATCATTATCAGATATCTTTTCTACACATAATTTCATTCGTATGGTAATTCAAAACATTGCTGAATTATATTCGTTTATAGATTTAAAATCCTGTAGACGCAAGTGTGTCCATTCATATCGGGCTTGAGGAAGTATCCTGTCTTTTGATGATTGTACCTTTCTTCAAGGTCTTTCCACAGATGTAGGATCTTTTAATGTGAGATATTCATTTTTCAATCCTTCGTCAAGATGACAATGAAGGAAAATCATGGCCTTGGCTTTATCCTTCTAGGATACATTATTTTCAACCTTCATGGTATCTCCAAGATCCATTGAATCAAGATGGATTTCAGCATCTAATATCCATGATAAATAGTTGTTTCCAGATATATCAAGAGCATTAAATTTAATATGAGATAGCTTCAACATAATGAAAATTTGTTACTTAAGTTTTCCTACCATTAACTTCAGTCTTTTTTTAATAATCTAAATTTTTCACTTAAAAAAATTAACCGCTCAAACATTAATGGACATCCACCTTATACGTTATCACAACAATATAAAATTTTCGATTTTTTCAAGCACATATATGATAATATACATGCTTCTTTAAATTTCTAGAGGCCAACTCCCGAGGCCATTACTCAAACCCTCTCTCTTGAATCTACCTCTACTTGGTGGTGTTACCGGAGTAATTAAGTCAATGGAGTTAACGTGTATCATTGTTTGATTTATTTCGCCAAGCAGAATTTTGTTCGTATGTATCAAATTTTCCATAATCATTATGTTAGTTGTTCATATTCAAGTATTTTGTAGAAAAAGATGGTAGTCTATTATTTGTTGAATAAATATTTAAATTCGTCTCTAAAATATTGTTCATCTTTTAAATATTATAAATTAGTTATATTAGTCCTTTTATCACTTCTATTATTCATGATGTCAGAATTTATTTATATAATGTGTTAAGTGATACTACAATATATACATGACAATTTTAATTAAATACTAGTATAATAAGTTTATAAAATTATATCAGTGTAATTTTAAATTAAAGAATTTTAATGTCTCAAAATCCTCTCAATTTAAAATTGATGATTTGATCTAACTGCATAAGTTTATTATGATAACAACTAATTACAATTGTTAGGAGTATATTATATAATTAGTATGTTATCACTTAATATATTATATCAGTAAATTTTGATGTCATCAATAATAAAAATGATAAAAAGACTAACATGATTTTTTTTAAAAAAAATAAAAACAAATTTAATTAAAGAAAAATTTCAAAAATCAATTTAAAAAATAAATAATTTTTTAAGGAAAAAAATGACAAGGGTAAAAGATGGTTCAAATTGCATATATACAGGAATAAAAGGAAGTTAAAACTTGCTATGTTATAATGTCTCACAATATTTTAGATGAGGAAATGAAGAGTCCAATAAAAGTGGTGAGAAATTTGAGTAACGAAAATATTTGGTAACCAAAGAAAATTAGCCAAAATAACAACAATTAATGAATATTAAATAAAGTAAATTATGATTTTTTTTCCTAAAATTACATACCGTTTGAGTATGATGGTTTATCAGTGGCTAAGAGAATGGAGGGTTGAATCTTAGCCCCCTTTTTGCTTATTAGCACTTGCTGGCCTTTGAAATAATTTCTGGAGACTTTTTTGCTTTTTGTCTCGTACCTAGCCACGAGACTTTTTCTTTTTATCTTGTAACCAGGCAAGATATATTTTTCAGTTTTATCTCGTATGTAGCAGAAACAGAAATGGAGTAGAAGAGAAAGAGAGAATCACACCACGAAATATCCTGGTTCAGCTGCCAAGTGCAATGCAGCCTACATGCAGTCTCCATCACAACAATAATGGAATTTCACTATAATCATCATGATTACATACACCAATTCTCCTTAGGAACTACCCTTCCTATCCGGGACAAGTCTAGAATCTAAACCCCAATCCTGAACTTGACTTGGTCACTGCCAAGCTTTCAACTGCTAAGTGCTAACCCAACTTGCAAGGAGATTCCCACAGAATTATGAAACACAACACAGATGTACAAAGGACCTCTAGGACATCTATGGTTTTTTCTTTTAATTTTGTATACTCTGCCTTTTTTTCGCTCTATGACTTTTTCTTACAAATCTCACTGTTTGCATTTTTCTATAGGACTCAAAACAGACAAAACTAAACAGAAAAATTACAAAATAAAGAACATTGAAGGAGAAGAACTTCTGTTAACTTAGGTAGCTATGAGAACTCTGTGCCTTGCACTCTCACTCCTTGCTTCAAGCTCTGGCTGTTCTCCTTATTTATAGAAGGGGAAGCCTCCACGGTTGAAACTGTTGAACCAAGCTAAACTTCTTCTTCTTCAAACCAAAATCGGTTCGGCCAGAGAGAGAGAGGAGAGAAAATCGAATGTAAAACCAAACATGCAATTACCTCTGTGTCTTCCCTTTGCACCAAGCTTTATCAATCCGGGCCTTCCATCTTGACTTGCACTCCAAGAAGGATTCCTAACCCTTGATGAGTTCTTGATGATGACAGCTCCATCTGCTCTAACTTCTGCCTCATCCTCCACGTAGCTACAGTAGCTACCTCCTGTAGTGGTTGAGCAAAAGCAGAGACGAGCCATGCCTCCAAGGATTTTCTTCCTCTGACCGAATGGATCTCTTCCATTTTTGGTTTTGGAAGGCTTGAGTCTTCTTCACCACATCTTACCATTAGTGACAAAGATCTCAGCTACACAATACCTTTGATTTTCTTTTTCTTGATGCCATCATCACAATGGCCTTGCTACTAGCTTCTTATTCTTTCTGATAGCTTGCATTAGCTTCCATGCTTCCTCTGTGAAGTGACCGAAAGCAAAAAGAAAGATTAGAGAGAAGAGAGAAATTGAAATGCTTTTAGTGAAGTTAAGAAAGAGAATGAAATAAATTAAGTTTCCAAAACCCACGCCTAGAAGCGTGTAACACACTTAAGGCAATCAAATCAAGTTTCACTTTCTCTTTCCTATTTCCAATGTCTGCATTAAGTGCATTTAATCAAAATTTGAAATTCATCAAATGATGAATGTGTATATCCGTTGCAAGCATGCAATCTTTCCTTTTCCTCTCTTTTCAATTCGGACCAATCCTTTTGGTCTTGTAGTAAATACTAATTTTTGGGCTTATTTAAATAAATCTGGCCCAATAAACAAAACAATGATTCAGCCACACATTATATTACTAATTTGGACAAAACTAAATGTTTGGCTTCACGTTGGGCTAACTAATTTTTCAGTCCAAGAAAAATTAAATTAATAATTTTATAATTAACTATTTTAATAATGTTCATCATCATCAAATTAACTTGGAGTTTTCAAACTCATCAGAGTAATATGTATGTAAATAACATTTTAGGTTTAAAGTATATTCATGAGTATAACAAACAAAATAAAATAACGGTTACCAGATAAACGATTAAGCGGTGCCTGTTAAAGTTGCATCTTCAGCCAAATATTAAAGGATTAAAATTTGTATTCCGCTTGAAAAATAGGAAGGAAAAAAAAAAATCCAACCAAAACATGCATTACTAATAACTAATAAGACGAAAAATAGAGGGTAGCTTTTCATTTATTTTACATTGCGTGATAGCTTTTATGACTTTGTGTTTTTTTTGCTTCAATCTTTTGTGATAAGCTCGTTTGGTAAAAAAATATAATTTAACATAATTTTTATCAATATTTAGACGTTAATATTCTCAATTATCAATTTCGTATAAATATAAAATTTATAATCTCATAGTATTGATGGTTGAGATATGTTAGTATCTAAGTTTTAATTGCAAAAAGAGTGTACACGTCAATCAAATCTACTAAAGTAGTGTAGATTTCTTCATCCTATTACACATCACATGCATTAAATCAAAATAAATAATTGAAACATGAAATCCAAAAGGTTGTTCCATCATGGATATTAATTTCTCTTGAGCACCTCTCTATAACGTAGTATTGAATCAAGCCTCTGAAGCCTAAGCTGCTGCTTAAACCTGTTGATGAAATCATCAGCTTTCTTGTCCACTTCTTCTCCCAATAACTCATCTCCCTCCCACCTTCTCAATAATAAGTTCCTTATTCTTCTATCCTCATCCGAATTCACCCGACCCAACCCGTCCTTTGTAGCATTGGGTTGGTGTCCGGATCCGAATTCAGGTTCTTCCTCTTTAACATTCTTTGTTGACTCTGATTTGTAAAATTTCATTGACTTTAATCTTTCTAACAAAGATGGAGTCCGGGTCAGTTCATGTTGAGCTGAGTCATCCATTCTTTGGGAGGAGTTGACTTGGTCTAACACAGATTGATCCGGACTTTGTTGGACCAAATCGTGATTCTCCTGAACTGAATCATGTCCATCATCTTTATAGGAATAGAGGTTGAAGGACATGACGCGGTCCAGAAGAGAAGTAGAACGGACGAGTTGACCCAAAGAGTCAACTCGCTGCCGTTGATGATGGGTGGCGAAACGAGAAACGATGGCTATGGTACCGATGACAAGGTTGACGAAGACGAAGAGACAAGTGGGTGTGAGCCAGCTGGCAATGAAAGAAGAAGCTGTTTCAAATACCATGGCGCGTTTTGCTTAATCACTTCTGGGTTGATGAGATTCTTTCTTCTCTTTGGTATGCCCCTTTAGCTTCTTGAAGAGATATATGAATATATAGACAGATGAAACTGCAACTAAGAATGTGGTGGAGGTTTAATCGGAGGTTATATATAAAATTATGTTATAATATGTTGATGGCTTTGACGTTTCTTTTTTTCATTTGGCTGTTTCTTCGTTCTTACCAAACTACTTTGTTCAAGGGTTTGGGGTCCAAGAAAGTGTTTCACACAATCACACTTATTATTTTTTATTTAAAATTTTGCTATTGTGAAAATAGAATATTTATGAATGACCACAAAAAAATACTACGTTAATAATATCTCATTTTTATAAAAAAATCATATTAAAATTCAATTTAAAATATTTTTTAAAAATACATATTTATTGTTGAACATTTTTACTGCGTTTTTAAATTATTTAAAGACATTTTTGTCGATAGTAAAATTTGCGTATTTTTATCGACGTTTGAATAATTTGATGACGTTTTTGGTAGTTAACAATATATATAATCCAAGATTTTTATTTAAGTTAAACAAGTTTTAAATTATTTTAATTAGTTAGTAAAATTCGATATGCTTTTATTTATTAATTAAACATGTGGCTTTTATGGTTGGTTTGGTTTAAAACAGACAAAAGTTCAAACTCGATTGAGAATATGATTAATGATTTACCAAAAAAGCTTTTGTATATAAAAAATATTGCCAACTAAGCGCGCCATTGCTTTTTAACTGTTATATATACAGTTTTTTGTCTTTCGGGTCACATTAATGGAAAGAAAAGCAATGACAAACACGTATATTAATTTCTGTTAATGTTTTAAAATAATAACGGTTGTGAGTGTAAAAATAAAGATCAACTGATTAATAGTCGTTTTCATGTTCTTATCAGAAAGCATATGCATATTATTAATAATCATATTGCTGACATAATTATCTCAACAACCATTTTTGTATTAAAAAGTTTAATTACTTAACAACTCTTCAGATCATATTAGTTATATTTATGTTTTTAAGCAAACATACTCATCTGATGATGTGGATTAAGTAATGAGTGCATATGTAAACACTACGATTTTAATAAATTTGTTGAATGACTTTGTAGCTATCCACCGGTGACTCTGATCTTGACCATTGTTTTTATCATTATTGACTTTCCATACACACCAATCTTCTTGTAACACACATGGTCTTTGAATATTATTATTTTAAATGTAACATAAGTGATGTGGACTTCTAATATGTAATGATATCACATACATTAAGAAATTTTATTAGCTAGAAGCTTTTGGACTCAGTATCATACTTATAATGGTAAGCTCAATTAATTTTGTTGGTTAATTACCTTTTAATTTATATCAATGCAGGTTACAAAATATCTTAGCTAACTAGTCGTCTAATGATAATATTTACTAACTCCTAACTATATAGATAAGCTAAATTCTAAGATATACAATCAGGTAATATGTTCCTCAAGTTAGAAGTTTGATGGTTTTCAGTGGCTAAGAGAAGGAGGGTTGAATCTTGGCCCCTTTTTCACTTGATAATACTTTTTGGTCTTTGAAACAATTTCTAGAGACTTTTTTATTTTTGTCTCGTACCTAGTCACGAGACTTTTTTTTTTATCTCGTGACCCGGCACGAGATATTTTTCAGTTTTATCTCCTGTGCAGCATAAATAGAAATGGAGTAGAAGAGAAGAACATTACACCCAGATATATCCTGGTTCAGCTGCTAAGTGCAGCGCAGCCTAAATCCAGTCTCTACCACAATGATGATGGAATTTCACTATAATCGTTCTTGATTACAAACACCAATTCTCCCTAGGAACTACCCTTCCTATCCGGGACAAGTCCAGAATCTAAACCCCAATCCCGAACTTGACTTGGTCACAGCCAAGCTTTCAACTGCTAAGTGCTAACCCAACTTATAAGGGGATTCCCACAGAATCATGAAACACAACACAGATGTACAAAGGACCTCTAAGGACATCTATGGCTTTTTCTTTTAATTTTGTGCACTCTGCCTTTTTTCGCTCTATGGCTTTTTCTTACAAACCTCATTGTTTGTCTTTTTTCATGAGACTCAAGACAGACAAAATTAAACAGAAAAATACAAAACAGAAAACATTGAAGGAGAAGAAATTCTGTTAGCTTAGGTAGCTCTGAGAATCATGTGCCTTGCACTCTCACTCCTTCCTTCAAGCCCTAGCTGTTCTCCCTTATATATAGGGGGAAGCCTCCACGGTTGAAACCAAATAAACCAAGCTAAACTTCTTCTTCTTCATGCAAACCGGTTCGGCCAGAGTGAGAGGAGAGATAACCAAATGCAAAACCCAACATGCAATTACCTCTAGTCCTTCCTTGGTCACCAATCTTCATCAATCCGAGCCCTCCATCTTGCCTTGCCCTCCAAGACGGATTCCTAGCCCTTGATGAGTTATGATGATGACAGCTTCATCTACTCCAACTTCTGCCTCCTCCATCACGTAGCCACTGTAGCTACCTCCTGTGGTGGTTGAGCAAAATCAGAGACAAGCCATCCCTCTAAGGATCTTCCTCTTCTGACCGAAATCTTCTTCTTTCATTTTTGGTATGGAGAAGCTGAGATCTCTTCACCAAATCTTACCATAAGTGATGAAAATCTCAGCCACAACATACTTTTTGTTTTCTTTTTCTTGCCATCATTACAATGGTCTTGTAACTTGCTTCTCCTTCTTTTCAGTGGCTAGGCTTAGCTTCCATTCTTTCTCTGTGAGGTGACCGAAGAAGAAGAGAGATGAGAGAGTAGATAGAGTAAAAGAAAAAAGAGAAGCAATCAAATGAATTTGATGAATTAAAAATGAATTAATTACTTCCCTTTGCTTTAGGTAGCGTGCCTCATCAAGGCAATCAATCAAATCAATTACAATTTCTCTCTCATTGTTCCAAGGTCTGCATTAACTCTCCTTAATAAAATTTTGAATTCCATCACATGATAGAAAGAATGAGATCCGTTGGAAGCATAAGGCACATCATTTGCTTTCTCCTTTTTTTCTTGAATTCGGATCAAGCTTAGTGGGTTTTCCACTACCATTTGAGTTGGGCTAATACTAAAATAAAGAGAATCTGGCCCATATCAAAATATTGTTTCAGCCAAGTTACTTAAATATTTTAACCAAAGCTGAATGTTTACAAACACATTGGGCTTGCAATAATTTTTCTTTTCTGTTCGGCACATAATCAAAATCTGCACCAATAAAATTATTAATTAAGCAAGTATGATTTAAAATCAAATTAATAATTTTGTAATTAATTATTTTAATAATGTTTGTTCATCATCAAATTAAATTAGAGTTTTCCAAACTCATCAAAGTTAAAACAGGATTGGGTGCAATGTATTTTGATGATTGGCTATTGCAGTAGAGAAAAATTGGTTGAGGGTGATCAATGTGAACTTTTTTGAGTAGATAAGAACAGCAGCGAACTTCATAGGTTGCTACAACTAATGACCTGTATTCTGCCTCAGAGAATAATCGGGATATGGTGGGGTTGCTTCTTGTTCTTCTAGGAGATGAGGGATGAACCTAAGAAGAAGCAGAACCCAATGATAGAGCAACACATGTTAGGATTATGCCCAATTTGAATAAACAAATTTTGAGATTTTGAGCTTAGAGTTAGCTGCAAAAAATAGTCCAAAGGCTAATGTAGACTTGATATACTTTAACACATGATAGACAGCTTGAAGATGGATAATGGAGGGCTTGCTTAAGAACTCACTAAGCTTTCCCACTGCAAAACAAGTGTCTAATAGTGTATTTGTGAAGTAAACTAACCTATCAAATATCTACAATACTGCTATACATCAATTAATGGTGAACTTGATTCCTTTGACAATTTAAGAGTGTAGGCCATGGGAGTGGAGGTTGGTTTACAACTTGACAGTCCACATTCCTCTAATAAATCTAATGTATATCTCTGATAAAGGTTGATCCCTACACTTGTTCTTGCAACTTCAAAGCCAAGAAAATATTTCAAATTGTCGAAGTCCATAGTCTTGAATTATTTATCAAGAATGGACTTTATTGACTAAATTTCTGCAAGGTCATTTTCTGCAAAGACCAAGACATCAACATAAGCTAATATAATAGTGAAAGAAGAAAATGAGATAGCTTTGATAAATAAGGAATAGTCATTCTTTGACTATTTATAACCATTAGCAGTGAAGATTAAGCATAATTTGAGATTCTATTATTTGCTAACTTGTTTGAGGCCATATAAGGACCTATCAAGCTTGCAAACCAAGTTAGCTGAAGAGATAGGTAACCGTGGTGGAGGCTTCATGTACATGATTTTCTTCAATTCTCCATGTAAGAAGGTCGTACTAACATCAAGTTGATGATAATACCAACCTTTAGTTGTAGTGAGGGCCAGTATTGGTCTCACAGTAGTAATCTTGACTACTGGACTAAAAGTATCCAAATAGCCCAAACCATACCATTATATGTAGCCTTTCGCAACTAATCGTACTTTGTGCCTCTCTATCGAACCATCAAGGTTGAACTTGACTTTGAATACCTAGCAACAACCAATTGCTTTCTTGCATAGTGGTAAAAGTGTAAGATTCTAGGTTTTAGTTTGCTCAAGGCCAAAAGCTCCACACTAATGGCCTTTCTCTAGCATTCTTGAGTGATAGCATCTTTGTGGGTTTTGGGCTCATCAATTGTGGAAACACCGAGAGAAAAAGACAATTTATTAGTGGATAGTGTAGAATAAGAGACAGAATTAGATATGGAATATTTGTAGTTGGATGAATGCATCAGTTAATGAGTAGAGATATTATTTGCGCATTAAAAATTTTGAAGATACATTGGGAACTCTTTTATTCTATTTGATCTTCTAAGTGGTGCTGGTGGATTAATATGTTTTGAATTTGTATGTTCGATGTGTTGTGAAGGTGTAATAGTTTGTAATCGTGCTAAACATTCATGATGCAATTCATGTAAAATTGTAGAATGTGATGTATGACGAGAGTGAGTGATTTGTAAATGCATGTCCTGCTGAGAATGCAATTGTGTGTTAAGGTGTTGCTGTGTAAATTGAGTGTATGAGAAATGTCCAACCATTGGACAACTGAGGTAGGTTCAATTGAGGTAGTCACCACTACAAGAAAAACGCTGAATATCTTCAGATTTAGCATCATAGAGTAACAGAGTTTTTACTGGCGATTTAGGCGTGAAATTCATCATGTTAAAATATTACCGGCGGATTCTCATTTCCGACGGTAAATCTGCCGGTAATAATTGAAGAAAAAACGAGGAAAATGGGCACGACATATAGGGTTGGGTTTACCGGCGGAAAAATCCGATGGTAAACCCACTTAGTGAGACGCTGTGTTTTGGTAACTCGCAACATATTACTGTCGAATTTATCCACCAGTAAATCCAACGGTAATTGTACCCTAAATTCGAACTGCGAACCCTCTTCTTCCTCATTTGAGTTTCTCTCTCTCTCTCTAACCCTCTTGCCTCCCACTCTCTCTCAACCCCTCTCATCTCTCCGACAGCCCTACCTCTCTGGAAGCCACCTTTGACATTGGCAGCCCCCCTCTTTCTTCGGTGCTATTCGTCATTTTTTGTTGTCACCGTTGCTGCTGTCGGATTCTGTCACTGCTACTGCCGCCACTTCTGCCTCCATCTTCTTCTCGATGCTAGTGCTCTTCTTCAGGTAATGCTTTTGAACTTACCTTTTTCGAAAATAGGAATAAGGTATGATTTCTTATTATAATTTTAGTTCTGATTTGTTATTATAATTTTGTGTTTGTTATTTTGGTTCTGATTCTAACCAAAACATATTTTGAGGTGTTGTTGATTAAGTTATTGGTTTGATGATGAACAAATTAAAACACCTAAGTAGTTAGAAACTCAACTAATTAGTTAACTGATTAAGTTATTTTGGATATATTGTGGTTGTTTTTAGGTTTTAATTTTTTATTGAGTTTGGTTGGATTTGTGAAAACCGAAAAGGTGGATATATGTCCAACTTTAGGGGGGTTATGCCAAAATTTTTTCCAAATAATATAAACGTACACAGAATTTTTGTTGTATTTGCTGATTTATGTAATTTAAAGTATCTATGAATTTTATCTTCACCATTACATTATTTTTGTGACTAGTGTTAATTGATATGCTCTTTGCAGATATGACAAGAGGTAGAGATGTCACGGATTGACCTTGTGATCGTGGTAGAAGGAGGGGTTTTATTGGTACCCCTGAGACTTCTCACTCCTCGCCCTCTACTCCAACTACTCTTATGACATCACATGGAATGAGTATATAGGACCAGTCATTCATCATGGTCCCTAATCCTATTTACGTGGCTCCTACTACTACTCTACACCCGTAACCAGGAAGTCGTCCGTCTACTTCATCAGAGTGGACTCTCTACCACCTCCATCCACTCAGCACAACGCCGCCTCTAGCGCCAGACATCGCAGTGTAAAAAGTATCTCACGGATCCTAGCCAGATGCCCCTCCACCATCTCCCATCATACAGATGACGATTTGGCCTGATAGGACTTCAACGTGAGCACTATTTTAAGTCTTTTATATGCAAATCATTTTAGTTAGTTTGTTTAATTTAGTTACACTCAATTTTCTAGTTTTAGTGGATTTAGGTTGTTAAGATAGTTTCGATTTAGGTTAGTAGGTTTGAACTGCTTATTGTGTTTGATAATTCTTGATTGTTGATGGATTTTGCTACTTAAGTCATATAATGCCATATAGATAAAACTACTAATCTTAATTACTTGAATTGCTTATTGTTGATTGATGGATGTTGTTGCTTGAATTTTGCTTCTTGTTTGTTGATTGTTAATAGATGTTGTTATTTAAGTGAATTATTGATGGATAGAGTTTTCGGCGCATTCTAGTCATAGATGAAATTCTACCAAAATTTCTAAAAAACTTTAAATATATATAACAAATGAGGGTTTTTGCAACAGTCGAAAACCATTGCCATAAATCAGAAAATTGTTCTTAAAACTTTAGGCAACGATTTTTGAACTGTGGTATATGTGGCCGTTGCCAATACTCATAGGCAACGGTTTTTTACCTAAGACAACAGTAACCAAAAAAACCGTTGCCATAGTTACTAGCATAGACAACGATTTTGACAATCATTTTTAAAGAACAGTTTGGAACTGTTACTATATAGTCAACGGTTTAGAATCGCTGTCTTTGATGACTGATGAGTCCATATTTGACGATAAATTTTAGCTTGAATTGGACGGATTTCATCATATAAATTCACACTTAATCACTAAAATATCATACTTTTGTGATTTCTCTCTAGATTGGACCTAAATGTGAAAACATGTATTTTTGTGCTTAAATTGATCATTTTAATTCCACTTTTATTCCATTCGATGCCGTGATATGTTTTGTGAGTGATTTCAGGTCCAATAGGCAAGAATGGCTAGGAAAAAGTGGAAGGAAGCATGCAAAATGGGAGATTTCGTGAAGAAAACAAAGGAGAAGCACACAGTCAAGTGTGTGTACGCACAACCACCTGTGTACGCACAAGTGCAGAAATCAGCAAGTGGGCGTAAGCACACATCTGTGCATACGCACAAGTCCCAGCGCGTGACTTCATTAATGAAGCATGTGGCTCGCAATTTTGGGGGCCTCTTGGCCCAATTTTAGATGTGCTGAAGCTGATTTGGAGTGCTATATATCAAGGGGGATCATTTCATATCAAAGGGAGCTCACTTAGACATTAGAAAACACATTATTAGGAGTAGGAGTAATGTAGTTTAGGAAATGCTCTCTTAGGGTTTTAATTAGCTTTCGTTGTAGAATTTTATAATTTCAGTTTTGATCTTGGATTTCTTCCTTAATTACACTACTCTTGTTACATTTTGTTCATAGTTCAAGTTACTTTGTTAATACTTCCAATTTTAATTTCTTGAAGTTTTGGTTGATGAATTTAATGTTTTATACTTTATATATGCTTTATTCAATTTCTATTTTTGATATTGTGAATAGTTTGGTTATAGTTTTCATTTTCCCTTGCAATTTGCCATGTTTTGTTTTTATGCCCACAAGGTGTTTGTGAAAATGCCAATTATGGGTTTTGAGTAGATTTTCACACCTTTAATTGAGAAATGAGTTCTTGGGATACTAGAGTTATAATCTCCGACATTTAGTGGTAATTTTTGGGTTGTTGGTTGATTCTTGTTTCCATTGACGCTAGCTTTTTACTAAGTAATTAGTAAGTTAACTAGGACTTATAGATTAAGGTCAATTATGCTTGCTTGACTTACTCCATGATGTTAGGGGTTGACAAAGTGAGATTAACTCATCATAGTTGCCATAGTTGTGGTTATGACGATGATAGGATTCCTTAATTTTCATTCCCAAGTCAAGGATCTTTTATGCATTTCTCGCATTTTCACTAAGTTTTGATCTTGTTTCCTTTTTAATTGCATTAATTTTCTTTTTGCTCATTTGTTAGTTCTTTTATTCCTTAGTTCTTTTAATTTTTTCGTCTCATGCTTCAAAACCCCCGTATTTCACAATCAAAAGTGTGCACATCAAATTGCATGGTCCGAATGAGACGACCCGGTAATTAAAACTCCTGATTTATATTTATTTTGGATTGTGACAATCTTATATTTAAACTTTGATGTTAGGATTTAATTGCCGGTTTGGACTATACTATCAACGAAGTGATTCTTATTTTGAAAAATTTTAGACCGACACAAATCCTACTCATCAAGTTTTTGGCGCCATTGCCAGAGAGCTAGTGCAATTGAGTGCCATAATTTTGGTTGTTGTGAATAGTGTAAATAGATACTTTTTGAGTTATTTGTTTGCTTTTATTAATAATTAGGATTTTATTTCTTTTGTTAATTGAAAGTTGTGTGAAATTGAAGTTGGAAGTGAAATGAAAATTAGGGTTCTAAGCTCACCCCTCTTGTTCAACGTAAAATTAGAATTGGAGGGAAAAAGGAGATTGGGTTTGGCTTAAATGAGTTGGGCCTTGAGCCCAATATAGGTAACCGATTTGGTCTGTTAGTTTTAAATCAAAATCTTTAAAATTAGTGTTTAAATTCGTATTTTTTATTATTTTTATTTTTTCAAATTATAAAATTAAATTTCTTAATTTTTTTAGCTGATATTTAATTTATTAGTTAATTATTTATTAATTTTCAGAGTTTTACAATCTCCTTGGCTATTAGAATTAAATCCATTTAGCTCAAGCTTCATATTATTAGGAATCATAGTGTAACAATTCTCAAACCTCCATTGGCCATCTTTTTAAACACCTTGAATTTTAAGTTCCAAGTTGGCAATGTGAAAAAAGGTACACTTTTCACCAAACGTCCATCCGGCCTTCACTTGTCGTATAAAAAAGATTGGTTCATCGGGCCAATACACCAAAAATAGCCATCTCTCAACCATCTTCCAGCTTTCTAAGTACTGTTCTAAATTTGGGAGGATTGTTGATTGAAGACCGCTCCCATAAATGATTATTGAAAAAATACTTGGTAGTTATCATTTGAATCCAAAATTTCTCTTTGCAATATAGAAGTTGCCAAATAAATTTTTTCAATAGAGCAATGTTAACACAATGAACATCTCTAGCACTAAACTCGTCATATTTTTTTGGGAGTAACAACTGTTTTTCAATTAACCAAATTGAGGCCCCAACCATCATTGGTTCTTTTCCATAAAAACTGACACATCATTATGTTGATCTTAGATTCTTGGTGCACACATAGTCAAAAAAATAGTTAATTTGCATATGATATACTAGAATAGAAGTAGCTCTAGAATTAAGAAGACAAAGCTTTTTCAATTTATTAAAGGACTTGTCCTTTTAATCGGCCAATCGAGACGGAATCTTATTCATAACACCTTGAAATGATGATTTGCTAACCTTCTCAGGATTAGGATTGGGCAATTTACTAAAATAAATAATTTAGCTTTCAATTTTACCAGAATATACATGTTCATACCCTGGCCCAATGATAAGGCCCAGGTCCAAATAAAAGGCCCAATACGAAAGGTTGAGCCTCGCCTAGCACCGACCTTCCTCCTGCGAAGTCGGTTCTTATCACGACTTACCCTAAAGAAGTCGGGGACGAGGGTTAGCTGGCAGATAATCACTCGTTTAAATGAGTAACTGCCCCTAGAATCTCTCTAACCACTTCCAGGAGCCATATCTTAACCTCCCTAAGATAAAGGGACGGTTATCACCCTAAAAAGGTGGCATTACTTCAACAGTGGTTATTAGTTCACCACTATAAATAAACTGACACCTCTCAGGTATTTCTAAGTCCCAATACTCTCTAGACCTGCTCACACCCTTACTGACTTAGGCATCGGAGTGTCTTTGCAGGTACCACCCCCCGCTCGTTCATACTCACAAGTCGGACGGAGGCCCTCAAGGCGTAGACCCGCTCGAAGGCTTCCTTCCTCAGACGATTGGGCCAACCTAGCAAGTCCAGCCCACCATCTCCGGTTACCCATCGTAACATTGGCACCGTTGCCGGGGACCCGAGAGATCAACCAATGATGGCGGACAGATCTCCTGAGGAGGGTCATGTGGAGTCAGATTCCGAACAAGAGAATCTGGACACTGGAGACAATGACGCAAACCTAACCCTCCACCAAGGAACTAACGATCAGCATAGAGAGCGTACTTCCGGAGTCAAAAATCCGAAGGTAAATTCCTCAGAAGGGCGCGAATCGGAAAAGGATGGACCAACTCATGCAACTGAACTTATGGGATTAGTCCATGTCCACCAAAGCCACCTGAAACAACTGGAACAGGAACGGGAGCGACAAAGAGAAACAGAAAAGAACCTGAAAGAGGAGATGGAATGGTGCACGAAATTGTGATCTCCAGGCTCAAACTATTCCTGGCACGTGAGCAACTTGGTGCTCTGATCTCAATACATAATTGTTGGTTTAGCCGCTTAGACCAGGATTTTATTCCTTTAGGCCCTCCTATCCACTGATGCTCAAAGCCTTGGGATCCTTTTTATTTGCCCTTGCCTTTTGGTTTTAAGGGTTATTGGCTTTTTCTGCTTGCTTTTTCTTTTTCTTTCTATTTTTTTTTCTATTCTTTTTTCGCCCCTTTTTTTTTCTCTTTTTTTTTTCTGCAAGCTTTGTTCTTTGCTGCTTTTTCTTGCTTCAAGAATCATTTTTATGATTTTTCAGATTATCGAATAACATGTCTCCTAGTCATCATTCTTTCAAGAGCCAACATATTTAACATTCTTAAACGACAACTTCAAAAGACATATGCACTGTTCAAGCATACATTCAGAAAACAAGAAGCATTGTCACCACATCAATATAATTAAACTAAGTTCAAGGATAAATTCGAAACTCATGTACTTCTTGTTCTTTTGAATTAAAACATTTTTCTTTTAAGAGAGGTGATGGATTCATAGGACATTCATATCTTTAAGATAGAGTTTACTAACTACTAATGATCATGTAATGAAGACACAAACATAGATAAGCACATAACATAGAAAATGAAAAACAGAAGAAATAAGAACAAGGAATGAATCCACCTTAGTGATGGTGGCGTTTCCTTCTTGAGAAACCAATGATGTCCTTGAGCTCTTCTATGTCTCTTCCTTGTCTTTGTTGCTCCTCCCTCATTGCTTTTTGATCTTCTC
>NC_029787.2:40851967-40865484 GCF_000816755.2 Arachis ipaensis | reverse complement strand
AGTTAAGAACTGAAAAGGATCTTCAGATGGAAGTCCATGAAACTTGCAGTTCTGCTGCATCAGAGAAACTAATTGAGGTTTTAGCTCAAAGTTGTTTGCTCCAATGGCAGGAATGGAGATGCTTCTTCCATGTAAATTGGAATTAGGTGTAGTAAAGTCACCAAGCATTCTCCTTGCATTGTTGTTGGGTTCGTCTGCCATCTCCTTTACTTGTTCGAAATTTTCAATCAAGTTGTCTCTGGATTGTTATAATTTAGCTTCTCTTAATTTTCTCTTCAGAGTCCTTTCAGGTTCTGGATCAGCTTCAACAAGAATGCCTTTTTCTCTGTCCCTGCTCATAAGAAAGAGGAGAGAAAAAGAAAAGAAGAGGAATCCTCTATGTCACAGTAAAGAGGTTCCTTATTGTTGGTAGAAAAGAAGAAGAAGAAATTCGAACACAGATAGAGGAGGGGGTTCGAATTTGGTGATGATGTGAGGAAGAGATGTTAGTAGATGAATAAATAAATAGAATAGGATGAGAGAGAAGGAGGGATTTTTCGAAAATTATTTTTGAAAAGGAGTTAGTGATTTTTGAAAATAGTTTTTGAAAAATATTTAGTAAATTTTTTTTTTCGAAAAAAAATTTTTTTTTTTGAAATCGAAAATAAAAATAAAAATAATTAGTTAATTAAAAAGAAATTTTTGAAAAAGGGGGAGATATTTTCGAAAATTAGAAAGGGAGAATTAGTTAGGTGGTTTTGAAAAAGTTAAGAAACAAACAAAAAGTTAGTTAGTTAGTTGAAACAAACTTTGAAAAGATAAGAAGTTAGGAAGTTAGAAAAGATATTTTGAAAAGATATTTTTGAAAAAGATAAGATAAGAAGATATTTTTGAAAAGATATGATTGAAATTAGTTTTGAAAAAGATTTGATTTTTAAAATCACAATTAATGACTTGATTCATAAGAAATCACAAGATATGATTCTAGAACTTAAAGTTTGACTCTTTCTTAACAAGCAAGTAACAAACTTCAAATTTTTTTTTGAATCAAAACATTAATTGTTTATGTCATTTTCGAAAATTTGATATAAAAATAAGAAAAAGATTTTTGAAAAATATTTTTGAAATTTTCGAAAATAACTAAGAAATTTGAAAAAGATTTGATTTTTGAAAAAAAAGATTTTGAAAAAGATAAGATTTTCAAATTGAAAATTTGATTTGACTCATAAGAAACAACTTGATTTTAAAAACTTTTGAAAAAGTCAATCCAAATTTTCGAATTTGATGAGAGAAAAATGGTAAGATATTTTTTTTTTATTTTTGAAATTTTTATGAAAAACATGAAAATTATGCAATGCATGAAATTTTAAATCAAAACAATGAATGCATGCAAGAATGCTATGAATGTCAAGATGAACACCAAGAACATTATGAATGTCAAGATGAACATCATAGACACAATTTTGAAAAATTTTTAATGCAAAGAAAACATGCAAGACACCAAACTTAGAATTCTTTAACGCTTACGCATCAAGAATTCAAGGATGCATATAATAAACATGAAAAGACACAAAACAAAAAATCATCAAGATCAAACAAGAAGACTTACCAAGAACAACTTGAAGATCATGAAGAACACTATGAATGCATGAAATTTTCGAAAAAATGCAAGATGCATATGCAAGTGACACCGAACTTATGATATGACTCAAGACTCAAACAAGAAACAGAAAAATATTTTTGATTTTTATGATTTTCTAATTTTTTTGTATTTTTTTTTCGAAAATTAATTTGAAAAAGGAAAATAAGGATTCCAAAATTTTTAATATGAATTCCAGGAATCTTGCCATGTTAGTCTAAAGCTTCAGTCCATGAATTAGACATGGCTCACTAGCCAGCCAAGCTTTCAATGAAAGCTTCAGTCCAAAACACTAGACATGGCCAATGGCCAGCCAAGCTTTAGCATTTAACACCAGAGTATATTGATCTTGATAACAAATTGCTGCTCATCATTTTTCAAGTATGTAACTTACCTCTGATGGTTTGGAAGCCTCAGTCCAAAAGAATTTAGACATGGCTTTACAGCCAGCCAGGCTTCACATGCTTCATGAAACACTAGAATTCATTCTTAAAAATTCTGAAGAAAATTTTTGAAAACATTTTTTTCGAAAACAAAAGAAGAGTTTTTGAAAGATTTTTGAAAACTTTTTGAAAACAAAACGAAAAGAAAATTACCTAATCTGAGCAACAAGATGAGCCGTCAGTTGTCCAAACTCGAACAATCCCCGGCAACGGCGCCAAAAACTTGGTGCTGTTGCCGGATCAAACTTGGCACTGATGTTACCGGACCAAAAGCTTGCCGAAAACTCAAACAATCCCCGGCAACGGCGCCAAAAACTTGGTGCACGAAATTGTGATCTCCAGGCTCAAACTATTCCTGGCACGTGAGCAACTTGGTGCTCTGATCTCAATACATAATTGTCACAACTTCGATACAACTAACCAGCAAGTGCATTGGGTCGTCCAAGTAATACCTTACGTGAGTAAGGGTCGAATCCCACGGAGATTGTTGGTATGAAGCAAGCTATGGTCACCTTGTAAATCTCAGTCAGGCAGATATAAAGTGATAATGGTGATGTGATACATCACCATTGTCAACGGCTACTTTCGGTCATCTCTCGAGAAAATGATCCAATGCCCTGTCACGGCACGGCTAATCGTCTGGAGGCATCACCTTTGTCAATGGCTTCATCTTATCCTCTCAGTGAATAATATGCTCACGTACCCTGTCACGGCACGGCTATTCATCTGTCGGTTCTCGATCATGCGGGAATAGGATTTACTATCCTTTTGCGTCTGTCACTAACGCCCTGCAATCGCGAGTTCAGAGCTCGTCACAGTCATTCAATCATTGAATCCTACTCGGAATACCACAGACAAGGTTTAGACTTTCCGGATTCTCTTGAATGCCGCCATCATTCTAGCTTACGCCACGAAGATTCTGGTTAGGAGATCTAAGAGATATTCATTCTAGCTCAATTCATGTAGAACAGAAGTGTTTGTCAGGCACGCGTTCATAAGGGAGAAGGATGATGAGCGTCACACATAATCATCACCTTCATCACGTTCTTGGGTGCGAATGGATATCTTAGAAGTGAAATAATAAGAATTGAATAGAAAACAGTAGTACTTTGCATTAATCTTTGAGGAACAGCAGAGCTCCACACCTTAATCTATGGAGTGTAGAAACTCTACCGTATAAAAATACATAAGTGAAGGTCCAGGCATGGCCGAGATGGCCAGCCCCCTAAACGAGATCAATAGTCTCCTAAGATGAACAATGGATTAAAACTGAGACCAAAGATACCTAATACAATAGTAAGAGGTCCTATTTATAATAAACTAGCTACTAGGGTTTACATGAGTAAGTAATTGATGCATAAATCCACTTCCTGGGCCCACTTGGTGTGTGTTTGGGCTGAGCCTGAATGTTGCACGTGCAGAGGCCATTTGTGGAGTTGAACGCCAGTTTCTGTGCCAGTTTGGGCGTTCAACTCTGGTTTTGGATCCTTTTCTGGCGCTGGACGCCAGATTCGGGCAGAAGGCTGGCGTTGAACGCCAGTTTACGTCATCTATTCTTGGCCAAAGTATGGACTATTATAGATTGCTAGAAAGCCCTGGATGTCTACTTTCCAACGCAATTGGAAGCGCGCCATTTCGAGTTCTGTAGCTCCAGAAAATCCACTTTGAGTGCAGGGAGGTCAGAATCCAACAGCATTAGCAGTCCTTTTTCAACCTCTGAATCTGATTTCTGCTCAAGTCCCTCAATTTCAGCCAGAAAATACCTGAAATCACAAAAAAACACACAAACTCATAGTAAAGTCCAGAAATGTGAATTTAACATAAAAACTTATGAAAACATCCCTAAAAGTAACTAGATCCTACTAAAAACATACTAAAAACAATGCCAAAAAGCGTATAAATTATCCGCTCATCATGGAACAACGAAAAGAGTTAGAAAGAAAACTCTTGAAGTTGGAATCCTCCCTCAAAAGTCGGAACTCCCGCGACGACCGAGAAGAGTCGCCCCCAGGAGGGGAGGACCCCTTCAGCGAGGACATAATGAGGGCAAAAGTTCCGAGGAACTTCAAAAGCCCCGATATGGACCTCTACGACGGAACCTCAGATCCGAAGCATCACTTAAGAAATTTCAAAAGTCGGATGTATCTGGCTGACGCTTCTGATGCTACGCGATGCAAAGCCTTCCCGACCACTCTGTCGAAAGCAGCGATGAAGTGGTTCGATAGCATCCCCCCGAGGTCAATCACCAGTTTCGAAGACCTCTCAAAGAAATTCTTGATGAGGTTCTCTATCCAAAAGGACAAAGTAAAACATGCACTGAGCCTCCTGGGAATAAAGCAGGAGGTCGGAGAACCCTTACGAGCCTATATGGAAAGGTTCAACAAAGCATGTTTAGAAATCCAAGACCTGCCCACCGAGGCAGTTATTATGGGGTTAGTCAATGGGCTTAGAGAAGGTCCTTTCTCACAGTCCATATCAAAAAGACACCCCGCCTCCTTAAGTGATGTACAGGAAAGAGCTGAGAAGTACATCAACATGGAGGAGAATGCCAGACTGAAAGATTTGAGTTGGCGACCCGGGCATCTTCCCTTAACAAAAGAGAGGGATAGGGAGCCCAAGAAGAAGGAAGAACTCGGTCTCGATAGACCAAGGAAATATCACTCTTATACTCCTCTAAAGGTTTCTATAGTGGATGTATACAGAGAGATTTGCAATACTGAAAGGTTGCCACCTCCCAGGCCTATTAAAAATAAAAAAGGGGGGAGCCGTAGCGACTACTGTGAGTACCATAAAATATATGGTCACTCAACAAATGACTGTTACGACCTTAAAAATGTGATAGAAAAGTTGGCTAGAGAAGGCCAGCTTGACAGATATCTCATAGAAAGATCGGACAGCCATGGAAAGAGAAAACGAGACGATGAGGATAGAAGAGACCCACCACCGCAGACTCCAGAGAGACATATCCATATGATCTCAGGAGGGTTTGCTGGAGGAGGACTCACCAAGTCCTCTCGCAGAAGGCATCTCAAGCGAGTCTACCAAGTCGTAAGCGAGTCACCCGACCTTCCAACCATATCATTCACAAAGGAGGATGGGTAAGGAGTAATCCCTGGACACGACGATCCAGTGGTAATAACCATGATCCTAGCAGATGCCCATCTCCACAGAACCCTAGTAGATCAAGGAAGCTCAGCGGACATCCTTTTCAAGCCCGCTTTTGACAAACTAGGTTTAGATGAAAAAGAATTAAGAGCCTACCCCGACACCTTGTACGGATTAGGCGACACGCCAATAAGACCACGGGGATTTCTACCCCTTCACACCACTTTTGGAAAAGGGGAAAAATCCAAAACTCTGAGTATAGACTTCATAGTCATCGACGTAAGGTTAGCATATAATGCTTTAATTGGCAGAGCTACCCTTAATCAACTCGGAGCAGTGGTGTCCACTCCCCACCTGTGCATGAAATTCCCGACCTCAGCGGGAATAGCAACGGTGAGGGGAGATTAGAAATTGGCAAGGAAATGCTACAACGAAAGCCTGAACCTAAGGGAAAAAGGCAAAGAAGTTCACACCATAGAGCTCGACGGTGCAAGGGCCAGGGAAGAGCTGCGACCACAGCCGGGAGAAAAAACCGAAGAAATACAGGTCGGCCAAGAGGAAGGAAAAAATACCAACATAGGAACCAACCTAGGGGAAACCCTAAAACAAGGGTTGGCTAAACTCCTAAGAGACAATTCTGACCTCTTTGCCTGGAAAGCCTCCGACATGCCCGGGATAGATCCCAAGCTCATGTCCCACAAGCTCTCGGTATACCCAGGGTCTCGACCTGTACAACAAAAAAGACGCAAGCTCGGCCCAGAACGAGCCCTAGTAGTAGAAGAACAAGTACAAGCACTCTTAGAAGCCGGCTTCATCAGAGAAGTCAAATATCCAACATGGCTAGCCAATGTAGTGCTAGTCAAAAAGCAAAATGGCAAATGGAGAATGTGTGTCGACTACACCGACTTAAATAAGGCATGTCCCAAGGACCCTTATCCACTACCAAGTATTGATACCCTAGTAGACTCTAGCTCGGGATATCAATACTTGTCGTTCATGGATGCCTACTCGGGGTATAACCAAATCCCGATGTATGAGCCGGACCAGGGGAAAACATCATTCATCACGCCCAGAGCTAATTTCTGTTACGTGGTCATACCATTTGGATTTAAAAATGCAGGGGCCACATATCAGAGGCTGATGAACAGGGTGTTCGCTCCTCACCTTGGGAGCCTAATGGAAGTCTACGTCGACGACATGCTGGTAAAAACCAAGGAAGAAGTCGACCTCTTGGCAGACCTCTCGCAAGTCTTCGACACCATAAGGTTACACGGGATGAGACTAAATCCCGCAAAATGTGCCTTCGCGGTAGAAGCTGGAAAATTCCTGGGTTTTATGCTGACACAGAGAGGGATTGAAGCAAATCCCGATAAGTGTAAAGCTATCCTGGAAATGAAGAGCCCGACTTGCTTAAGAGAGGTTCAACAATTGAATGGCCGACTTGCAGCCCTCTCCAGGTTCTTGGTAGGATCAACACTCAAATCCCTTCCACTATTTTCTTTATTAAAAAAGGGATGCCAGTTTGAATGGACTCCAGAATGCGAAGGAGCGTTCCAGGAGTTCAAAAGATTCTTGATTCAACCACCAATCCTAACCCGACCTCTAGTCGGGGAAGGTCTCGTCCTTTATTTGTCCGTAGCAGACAAAGTTGTTGCATCAGCCCTGATAAGGGAGGACGAGGCTGGGCAGAATCCAGTTTACTTCATCAGCAAAGTTCTACAGGGCCCCGAGCTAAGGTATCACAAACTAGAGAAGTTTGCTTACTCCTTAGTAATAGCCTCACGAAGGCTACGACCTTACTTTCAAGCTCATACAATAAGAGTCCGCACGAACCAACCCATGAAGCAAATCCTCCAAAAGACGGATGTTGCTGGGAGAATGATTCAATGGGTAATAGAGCTCTCCGAGTTCGACGTGAGATATGAAACTCGGACGGCAATCAAAGCCCAATGCCTTACCGACTTCATAGCGGAATACGCAGGAGACCAAGAGGAAAAGCCAACTACATGGAAACTCTATGTAGATGGATCCTCAAACAAGACAGGAAGTGGCGCAGGCATAATATTGGTTGACGAAAGGGGAACCCAAATAGAGGTTTCCCTCAAATTTGAATTCCCAGCTTCAAATAATCAGGCAGAATACGAAGCCCTGATCGCTGGATTAAAGCTGGCAGAAGAAATCGGTGCAACAAAAGTGATGATATACAGTGACTCCCAAGTGGTGACCTCCCAGATAAACGGAGAGTATCAGGCAAAAGATCCAAATATGAAGAGATACTTGGAAAAAACTTTGGAGTACGTAGGGCGCTTTGCGAAAATCGAGGTCAAACACATAACTTGGGATCTCAATAGCAGAGCAGACGCCCTCTCCAAGTTAGCAAGTACCAAGCCATGAGGGAACAATAGAAGCCTGATCTAGGAAACTCTCCAAGAACCCTCGGTAGTGAAAGTAGAAGGCAAACAAGATGTCCTTGAGGTATCCGGGCTAAACCTCGGATGGATGAATCCTCTGGTCGAATACCTAAAATTCGACGTCCTCCCTAAAGAGGAAAAAGAGGCCAAGAAAATCTGGAGAGAAGCACAACATTACACTTTGGTGAAAAATATCCTTTATAAAAGGGGAATATCGACACCATTGTTGAAGTGCGTACCGACCTCAAGGACCACTGAAGTGCTAGAGGAGGTTCACAATGGGATTTGCGGAAATCATCTCGGAGCAAGGTCGTTAGCCAGGAAGGTCATCCGAGCTGGATTCTACTGGCCGACCTTGCAAAAAGATGCCACCGAGTTTGTGGAAAAGTGCCAGCCATGCCAGATGCATGCAAATTTCCATGTAGCTCCCCCCGAAGAACTCATCAGTATAACTTCTCCATGGCCCTTCGCAAAATGGGGAATGGATTTGCTAGGTCCTTTTCCCCAGGCGCCAGGACAAGTCAAATATTTGATCGTGGGGATAGACTACTTCACAAAGTGGATAGAAACAGAACCACTGGCTACTATCACAGCTCAAAGAAGTCGGAGGTTCCTCTACAAAAATATCATCACAAGGTATGGAATACCTTATTCCATCACTACAGATAATGGAACCCAGTTCACCGACTCTACCTTCAGAAGCCTGGTGGCCAGTATGAAAATCAAACACCAGTTCACCTCGGTGGAACATCCACAAGCCAATGGACAAGCCGAGGCAGCCAACAAAGTCATACTGGCAGGGCTGAAGAAAAGACTACAAGAAGCAAAGGGAGCCTGGACAGAAGAGCTCCCACAAGTGTTGTGGGCTTATCGGACAACGCCACAATCTGCCACTGGAGAAACGCCCTTCTGACTTGTCTATGGGGTAGAAGTTATGATACCAGTAGAAATCAGTGAGCAAAGCCCAAGGGTGATTCTCCATGATGAAATCGGAAACATACAGGGGCACAAAGAGGAGCTAGAGTTGCTCCCCGAAGTCCGAGAACAAGCCCAGATAAGAGAAGCAGCGCTGAAGCAAAGGATGGCTACCAGATACAACAAGAAAGTCATTCAAAGAAATTTCGCACTAAGCGATCTGGTCTTAATCAGAAACAACATAGGAGTCAACAAATTAGGGGAAGGAAAACTCGCTGCCAACTGGAAAGGACCCTACAAAGTCAGCGAGGTCTTAGGAAAAGGTTATTATAAGGTGACCGAACTAAGCGGCGCTGAGTTACCAAGATCGTGGCATGCTTGTAATATGAAAAGGTACTATAGTTAAGAGCAAACTCTACTCCCTGATGTACTCTTTTCCCAACTTCACGATTTTTTCCCAAACATTAGAGGGTTTTTTCTGAAGAAGGGTTTTTAATGAGGCATCATAGTAGAGGCTAAGGGGAAAAAATTATTAAAAACCCTTAGTAGCAGTAAAGTACCTTCCCAAATTAATAAAGATCTTTTACAATATCTCTTATAAATTCCTTCTCGTTTATTTTTTTCTTCCTACGAAACGCGCCGACTTAAGCTCGACAAAACGTGAAAATCCCATGAACCGACCTAGATGGTCGTCAGGATAAAACAACGAGGTACAAGTCGGTGTAAAGAGGTTATAAAAGTTGATCGTGAGAAACTCGGAGACATTCCGACTTATAAGTCGAAATGAAAAACCGAGTTGAAAAGAAAATGCATCGCAAAAATAACCTAAGTCATAGAACTCAATAAAACAAAGTTGAGTATAAGGAATAACAAAAAAGAGATCAAAAAACTTAGGAAAAAGCTTAAAGAATGTCCTAAAGCGAAAAGGCTTAGAAAGACAGACAAGCAAAAGGTTTTCAGAAAAGATTAAAGGGACTTTGAAAAATCAAAATCAGAAAGCATGCACACAAAAAGGTAGCTAAAACCCTTATACCAAAAAAGGGTATTTTTGTTAAATAAAAACCCTTATCCAAAAAAGGGCAATTATAAATATTTTTGTTTACGGCCATAAAAGGCCTAGGCAAATGTCAACATACCACCACAACAAATATAAAGAGTTTAAAAAAGAGGAGACCCACAGGCCGGGCCCCCATATAGCCAACAAAATTTTAAAGAGCATCACCACCAGGATTGAAGGGAGTAGACGGATCACCACCAGAGTCGGGAAGAGAAGTAGGAGCGCCATCAGGACCAGGGAGAAAAGTGTCCATAGGAGTCGGAGAAGAGGTGCCGAGAGGTCGGGAGGAACTCGGAACATCTTTTTGACGAGGAGGAGACTCAATGATTCTCTGCCCCCGAGTCTTCAAATCTGACTCGGTGACAACCTCGGGAGCAGGGGGATAAACTATGGCACCATCAATAACGACCTTGTCAAGATCCAAAGGAGAGAGATCCAGGTCGGGAGCAAGGACTCTGACCTGCTCCTTAAAAATCCTCCAGGCCTCCTCTGCCCCCTCAGCAATAGAGTCCTCCAACTCGGCATAGGCAGTCCAAGAGTTCAACAAATCCCTCCTTACAGCCACAAGGTCCTCAAATAAACTCTGATAACTCTCCTGCGCCTTCTTTCTCAAGCCCTCCTCCATGTTACATAGGGCTTGTAACTTACTCTCCTTCTCCCAGAGGCTATCCCTCTCCTCCTTCAATTTGGCGACCTCCTTCTTCAACTCCTTCTCATGTTCCTGATATATGAGAAGCCTCCCCTCCAACTCTTCAACCTTAGAGGTTGAACCCAGAGAGCTAAGAGGAGTCTTCTCAAAAATATCAAGGAACTTGGCACAAATCCCCGCCGCCCTGATACTCTCCTCAGCCAGAATAGTGAGGTGGTTCCGAATAGAAACATCATCCATACCTATACGGGTATGGGGATAGATGAACTTTCGGATAAATACAGGAGCATCCACCTTAGCCTCACCTTCAAAAGAAGAGCCAGACTCTAAAGCCTTGCGCTTCTTCTTCTCTGGCTCAAGAGAAGGTCGGGGAGGAGGGGACGGCTGAGAAGAAGCCGAAGCAGGAATAACAATGGGTTGAGAAGGAGTCCCCAAATTTCGGGAAGAAGGGGGAGGAAGAGGAAGAGGAGAGCCAGTTACCCTGGCACCACCAGTTCTGGCGCGAGACCTCGCCTTGGCCTCATAGACTCTCTAGTAAGACTCATGGGAATTCTTCCTCGCCATCTCTGTAAAAGAAAACAATTAGTAAAACAAGTCGGTAAACTTCAAGTCGGTAGAAGCAAGTCAGAAATAAAGTAGATAAAGGCTACCTAGTTGTGTCTGGACAAAAGACGACGACCCCTGGAGAAATTTTTTGGTATCCAGATATGGGGCCCTCCCCCATACTTCTCGGAGGAACCCCACAATGGCTGCCTCCACCTCATCCAGATCCTCCAAACCATATTTCTCACAGGGGGAAGCCTCTAACCAGTACAAGGGAAAGCGAGGGGAAGAATTCTCATCCAAGAAAAAAGGGTGGTGACCCTCTACGCCTTGAACTTTGAAAAAATAATTTTTGAAGTCATGAAAGGATTCGTCAAAAAGGGTGAAAACTCTCCGACCTTGTATAGCCCGAAAAGACACCCATTGTTGCTTATTATTTTGCCCACTGAAGGGCTTGGTCATATGGAAAAGATGAAAGAAAATTCTCAAAGAAGTCGAAAAGTCTAAAGCATGGCTGATAAACTGGTAGATTTTCAGAAAACCCCAGAAATTGGGGTGAAGTTGAGTAGGAGCAACTCGGCAGTGACGCAACACCGACATCTCAAAATCAGAAAATGGAAGAAAAACACCCAAACGGGTAACCATGCTCTCATACATAAAGAAGAAATAAGGGGCCTCCTCAGTGGCCCTCCCGAAGCAAACCCGGTCTTCCGGACCCGGGACCACCAACTCATACTTCGGCTCATCCTCCTCGGAAGTACAAATTCGGTGATGAGTGCGAAGATTAGTGATAAATTCGGTGTCGACCAAAGGTTTCTCTCCCAGGACTGTAACATCAACCCACTGAGCAAGACTTTCAACAGAAGACATTTTCTTTCTTTTTAAAAAAAGGGGTTGGTAAAACCTACAAAGGGAAAAAAAGAAAAGAAAATCAAAAAACATGGTCTCTAAGGGGGAAGTACGGAATCAAACAGAAACCTACGAATCAACCTATCCATCCGAAAAATAAAAGCATGCAAACAGAAAGCATGTTGCAAAGGAAGAGGAAGAAAAATCTAACCTTTATCTGAAAAAGGTTGGAGAAAATGAAAGCTTTCAAACGCAAGAATGCTGCACAAACAGGTGAAGAGGAAATTTGAAAAATCGCAGAAACGAAACAATGACAGAGAGGGAAAGTATTTATAAACACGTTAGGGGCATAATGGTAAAAACGGGGCAGTCATAAATAGGTGCACCGTTACCAAGGTAATTAATACCTACGCGAACATCTAACAGACGCGACGTTTTGATTAGACGTAACTGTGAAAATCAAAAGTCACGAAAGTCACGTCGGTTCCAAACAAACACGTTGGTTCCCTCCCAAGTCGGCTATGTTCCCGAGTAGAATACTCGAACCCAAATCTTAAAAGAAATTGGGCTCGAGTAGGGGCACTGTTCATACCCTGGCCCAATGATAAGGCCCAGGTCCAAATAAAAGGCTCAATACGAAAGGTTGAGCCTCGCCTAGCACCGACCTTCCTCCTGCGAAGTCGGTTCTTATCACGACTTACCCTAAAAAAGTCGGGGACGAGGGTTAGCTGGCAGATAATCACTCGTTTAAATGAGTAACTGCCCCTAGAATCTCTCTAACCACTTCCAGGAGCCATATCTTAACCTCCCTAAGATAAAGGGACGGTTATCACCCTAAAAAGGTGGTATTACTTCAACGGTGGTTATTGGTTCACCACTATAAATACACTGACACCTCTCATGTATCTCTAAGTCCCAATACTCTCTAGACCTGCTCACACCCTTACTGACTTAGGCATCGGAGTGTCTTTGCAGGTACCACCCCCGCTTGTTCATACTCACAAGTCGGACGGAGGCCCTCAAGGCGTAGACCCGCTCGAAGGCTTCCTTCCTCAGACGATTGGGCCAACTTAGCAAGTCCAGCCCACCATCTTCGGTTACCCATCGTAACAATACATTTTGTAAAATGGATACTAAAATGTATTTTTTTTTATAAATTATGTAAACCGCGATCGGAGACCATGATTTACAAATGAACGTAAACCGTTACAGGAGTCTCACGGATTACGTTCGAAGCCAAACTGCACATAATCCGCGGTAGGGTGTCGCAGTTTGTGTGTGAATTGCAAACGTACATAATTATACACCTGATATTAGTCCAACTGCATTGCTTGATTCTCCCATCATGCTCCATAATTCTCATGTTGTTCCACTTTCTCTTTTTTATATATGTATTTTTTTTGTTGATTTTTTCAGCGACCTTTTTTATTATTTTGTTTCAATTTTATCAAAAGATCAATTTTTTTGGGGCCTATGATGTTGTATTTATTTATTTAGTTTTCTTTTCATTTTTTTTTTCAGGCTATGCCTTCTCAACTATTGGCTCATTTCATTGGCTAAATTCTCTGTCATTTGATCAAGGGAATCTCAACGATGCTCTTGATTCTTACTTCAAGTTTAAGAATAATTTATTTTTATATAATATCAAATATGAAATAAATTACAATCTTAAAATAATTAATTGCATTTATATAGATCAACCATTAAAAAATAAGACTAGTAAGTTCATCTATTATTCATCATAACTCTTTTAATTCAGGTAATACGTACTCAGTACTAAATAAAAAAAATTAACAAATATACTTTTTCAATCCTAAATTTTAGAACTAAATTGACTATAAATTCAACAAATATATTTCATGTTTGATATTATATAAAAATAAATTATTAACTTAATAAAAAATTAAATAACTAAAAACGTTAAAAA
>NC_029787.2:40850550-40851794 GCF_000816755.2 Arachis ipaensis | reverse complement strand
TTTTTGTAAAACATTCAAGTTTATTATTGTTTAAGTAGGAAGATTCAATATGATCATTCCTTATTCATCCTAATATTCTAATTGAAGTCATTTTGCTTGCGACAGCAAAAAAAAAAATGGCCGCTGCTCTATTTTGTAGGCGTCTCATTTCGCAGATGTCAGTGGGCAAATATAAAAAGATGATTTCAATCTCCAATTCGCAGGCACCATGACTGAAATGATGTGCAATTCCATTTTATATTTAAAGAAATAATCATTTTATTTTATTTATTTATATAAAAAAGCAAAAATCACACCTTGGTCGTCGAGGGTCAGGGAGCTTTCCCCTCATGAGATGTCAAACATTGGTGAAACACTGAAGTTGGTGAAAACTATGCTAAAGTTGAAGGTGCAGGTTGAAAAAATGTTTAACTGAAAGCAAAAAAAATCACATATACATAGAAATCGCGAGATCCCTGCTGCTGTTTCTAGCCATTTTGGATATCAACGTAAACCGCAGCAGGGGTGTAGCGGATTTATGGACGTTTGCAATTCACACACAAACCGCGACACTCCTACCGCGAATTATGTGCTAATCTGTGAGACCTCTGTAGCGGTTTACATTCATTTATAAACCGTAGATCTCCTGTCGCGGTTTACATAATTTATGAAAAAAAATGCATTTTGGTATCCATTTTTACAAAATGTATATTATGATAAAATTGAAAACTAAATTATTTATTTTAGTAAATTGCCCTTAAGATTTATCCTAAATATCTTCTAAAATTTTGGGTGAACCTGAAATTTAATTATAAATATTAATCTAATTTAATTATATAATTTATAAAGTTAAATTGAAAATTTAAATATGAGACTTTTGGTATACTTATATAAATCGCTAAGCTAACGTTAATTTATGGTAATATCATGTAATATCATTGAATATTTACTTGTAAAATTTTCTAATAAAAAACAATAAATATAAAAACAAATTGTTGTTGAAATATCTCTCTCGATTCTCGACTCACTACTATCTTCCACATTGAAGTGAGAAATCTTGAACCAATGCAAGGTTTGGATGTGTTCAATTTGCATTGAATCTTTCGAAGAAAATAATAATTAACTACCATTAAAATATTGTAATCGTAGTAACAAGCAACAATCACGTGCTAGTATCACTCGCCAGCCTTGAGAGTAAATAATTAGAAAAAGAATAAAGAGTAGACTAATATAAAAATAAAATAATTAATAATGATAATTCTATA
>NC_029787.2:40845283-40850499 GCF_000816755.2 Arachis ipaensis | reverse complement strand
CTTTTATAAAGTGAATAGTAATTTTCAGCCAAAAGATTATAAAGTGGTGATTTCCTTTCTATATATACCTCGTAATTTTCCAAACTCATCTTTCTAAAACAACCAGTCAAAAGAGTGCTACATTTTTTTAACATTGAATATTTTAACCCTTAAAGTTGGGCTTATTTTTTTTATATGAAGATTATAGGTGTGTTATGCTCAATTATGGAAGTGAGGTGTGTTATATAATAATATAGTAGCTGTGTTTTTAAAATTTAGGAAAAAAAATTAGACCGTTTAATTTATTTTTAAAATTTAAAGTACATAAATTGATAAGTCTGATGTCTATGTTTTTAAATTTTTTTATTTCGACAAAACTCAAATTGAACCATCCGATTTGTATGAGTTATAAAAATTTAAATGTTTAAAGGTAAATCGGATGAGCCAATTTGTATGTTTATATATATTTTTCACTAATTTAGTTGGGTGAACTCTCTTCTTCCTCTTCTTTGTCCCTTAGCTCTCCAAACTCTCCTCCTCTGTTTCAAAATATTACAGTGAGGCTCGTTGAGTCAAAAAATGAAATAGATAATAGAATTATGTTAAAAATATATTATCATGACCAGATTTTATTACAAACATATGAAAGAGTAAAATTTGTACATAAAAATTCATTAGATATTATTTTTTCATTTATATGTTTGTGAATCCTACAAAACATAGCCAAAATAACAAAGTTATATCCTAATATTTTTATTCTATTCAGGTCTCTTCACACGCATACAAGACTAATATTACTAATTGTGAGAGAGCTTTTTTGAGTTGACGATTATGGTCTCTCATGAACGCTCATTGAGAATAACCCCTCAATAAGCAGATCAAGTGCAACGAAGCACAAAAAAAGTTAAACCACAAGAGGATATGGATCTTAACCAGCCTGGTGATAAGGTTGATATGACCCTGAATCACCATAATGAAATCGTCTCTCTACCGAAATCATCCTATAAGGATTCTTTATTGAAACCAGTTGGCCTAGAAATCGATGGAATTGCTTATTATGATGAAGACATCGATGAAGGCACTCCAAATCCGGAAGATAAATGGTACAAGGAAGTCGAAGCTAATGTGGAGGAAGAAAAACCTTTTGACCCTTGTCCAGTTATTAACGTAACTAAAGAGGAATTCGAAGAATGGTGCAAACCATGGCGAGTGGCCCTTATCGTGAAAGTCTTAAGGAAATGAGTTCATCTCAAAGTCATGGAACAATGTCTGACTGGGATTGAGTTAAAAAAGGTAAAATTAATGTCATTGATATGGACCGTGACTATTTTTTTGTTCACTTTTCAGATGAGGAGGACTATTTGCATGCTCTTACTGGAGGACTGTGGATGGTGTCAGGACATTACTTAATCCTCCAGAGATGGAGACCTTTCTTTCTCTCCTCTGAACAAGCAGTGAGGGAGATTGCGACTTGGATTCGCATTCTGAACCTTCCAATTGAACTCTATAACCATTGCTTCCTTTGGAGGATTGGGTCGGCTATAGGGACCATGCTCAAGATCGACAAGACAACCTCGATTCACTCTTAGGGCCGATTTGCCAAAATTTATGTAGAGATTGATCTTGCAAAGAAACTTGTTCCAAGAATTTCTGTCATGGGGAGCATCCTGAATATTGAATATGAGGGGCTACATCTCATTTTCTTCAATTGTCGTCTCTATGGTCATAGAGCCGATCAGTGTAACGACCCTCCGGTGGAAGGACATGACCACCAGTCGGAAGCTAGTTGATGAGTGGATATTTTATACGCTTTTGCAATCATTTTCATATAGTTTTTAGTATGTTTTGTTTAAGTTTTATTGAGTTTTCATAAGTTTTAGTGCAAAATTCACATTTTTGGATTCTACTTTGAGTTTGTGTATTTTTATGCAATTTCAGGTAATTTCTGACTGAAATTAAGGAGCTGGAGCAAAAGTCTGATTCAGAGATAGAGAAAGCACTACAGATGCTGTCGGAATCTGACCTCCTTGCATTTGAAAGAGCTTTTCTGGAGCTACAAAAGTCCAAATGGAGCGTTCTCAATGGCTATGGAAAGCTAACATCTAGAGCCTTCCATCAATGTATAATAGTCCATACTTTGCTTCAAAATTGAAGGCCCAAAACTGGCGTTCAATTCCAGCCTCCTGCCCTATTCTGGCGTCCAACGCCCAAGGGAGAAGAGACCAGTGTCCAACGCCCAAAAAGGAACCCCTAGCCAGCGTTCAACGCCCTAGAAAACTCCTAGCATGTGGATCTCAATCAAGCTCAACCCAAACACACATCAAGTGGGCCTCAGAAGTGGATTTTAGCACTAAAAGACTGTTTTACCCTTCTTATATAATTCTTAGTCATTAGTTTAGTATTTAAAGGACAAGGATCACCCTTGTTCAGGACTTTTTAGGCCATATTTTTGTTTATCATTGTATTTTCTATCAGTATAAGTTTCTAAACCTCCTAAGTTGAGGGGAGGAGCTCTGCTGAGTTTTATGGATTAATAAAGTACTACTGTTCTATCTCAATACGTGTTTGATTCTCTATTCTAAGATGTATATCTGTTCTTCATCATTATGAATGCGTTGAATCGGCACAAGGTTATCTCATTCTACAGTGCTTCAGAGTGAGTCTTTCATCGGACAATGATGAACCACTAGTTTGATTATACATCTCCTAGACAGCTAATCCACAACTTCGTCGGGGACTTCTCGAGACACCAGTTCAACTGAGGTATGGGGAGATTAGAGTCTTTGTGGTAGATGCTAGAACCAAAGGTGCAACATCCTCTAATCTGGAAGATTCGACCTTGTCTGTGGCGTTTTGAGTAGGATCACAAAAGAGAATGAACTGCAGGAGCTTCACCCTCAATCAGACTGGATCCACACTAATCCTGGGGTTCAGATCTGGAGAAGCATTGGCGATCTTGTAAGAAAGGCGTTGATCATACACAGTCTGCTATAGAAGAAATCATTCACAGTTGGAATAGATAGGAGGATCGGATTAATCCAGAAGAACAAAGCATCTCAAAGCCTTAACCATCTTCTTATCATTGCATTCACCATCAACTAAGTAACATTTTATTTATTTTCTTTTTATGCGTTCAAACAAACAAAAAACTTTTCTATCTGCCTGACAAAGATCTACAAGATAACCATAGCTTGCTTCAAATCACAATCCTCGTGGGATCGACCCTGACTCACCCAGGTATTACTTGGATGACCCAGTGCACTTGCTGGTTCAGTTGTACAAAGTGTGGGAATTTGTGCACCACTAGTGCCGGGAATCCGGCCAAGGTCACGGAGAATGATAACCACAAAAATCAAGGCAATCAAGCTCCCAATATGGATAGTTTGGATCACCAGTCAAATATGGAGACAAATCAAGACTCTCAATGGAAGTTGCTGACTATTCAAGAGGCCCCTAATTTCAAGCATTGGATGATGGCGAGGAAACAGCTAAGGAAACGGCAGGAGAAAAGCACTCTAACGTCTAAAGAAGCCCGATTTAGGAAAGATTCAAACATTAACAAGGAAGGTTCTCGTATTAATCTTGAGCAAAATCTGGAAAGTGGATCAAGATATAATATCCTATTTGAGGAAACACTAGATACTACACCTAACACAAATATGCATGAGGAGCCCCACCACAACGTATGCATGAATATTACTACTATAAGGAGTGAGCCCATTAAGGAACCTGGGCCATCAAATCAAATTATGAAAAAAATTCTTAAACTTGGAGCTGAAAAAAATCTCCAAAATAAAAAAGGCCCACTAATGCAAAATTTGGGCCCATTATCAAAGGAAAGATCATGAAGCCATCTAAGAAGACAGGAGAAAAAAGCACTTCCTCTAAAGGCAATTCCATTAATTTGAAAATAGGAGATAAAACCCATCATAAATATCCAAACTCTTCTGCTATGGAGTGGAAAATGCTTAAATATATGAGACGGATACAGCCGCAGGAACGTGATGCTTTTGAAGCAAAATGGCTGGTTGTGTTCTTGAAAACTATGTTATCAATAACAACATTCTCAATCAAAAACCCCCTATTACTAGCAACCCTATGCCTCCGACGAGTGGTATTGTGCCGATTCCCAGCAAACCACCTGATGAAAAAAAGGGGGAAATTTGGTGGCTGACAAGGATCTGAAGTAGAAAGGGGTTCTATCCCCAACGAATATACCCACTTTGGGGAAGGGGGATAATGCCCATGCTTGATCTTGGGTCTGGTGACCTAACCTATATCATCGTTGTGTCCAATGAATCTGATAATCTGAAACTGCAGGGGTACTGGAGGTAAAATATTTATTTCTTTGATTAAGGATATGAAAAAAGAATATCATGTTAGCTTTCTCATCTTACTGAAAACCCATATCAGTAGAGACAAAAGTAGGTCTGTTTGAAAAAATTTAGGTTTTGACGCTAGTTTTATTAAGGAAGCAAGAGGCTACTCAGGCAGTATATGGTGCCTCTGGGATCCTACCATTTGGAAAGTGGACATTATTTTTCATAATAATCAACTTGTTCATATGATGGTTACTAATGGTGTTTCAACTCCCTAGCTGTTAACAGCTTGCCATGGAAGTCCTCAGAGGGCTAATCAAAAAATTCTATGGAGAAGTCTCAGAGCCATCAGTTTAAATACTTATCTGCCTTGGTGTGCCTTGGGTGACTTCAACGCTCTGCTCCACGAGTATGAACGTAGGGGAGGTACTGAAAATAACGATAGAGGTGCTTGCGAGGAGTTTCAAACTTGCATTTCCGATTGTGGATTAATGGACCTCGGCTACTCCGGTTGGCCCTTTACCTGGAGAAGAGGTAATTTGATGGAACGAATTGATAGGGGTTTGGGTAATTTGGACTGGAATATTACCTTCTCAAAAGCCAGATAATGCACCTTCCTATGTTCAAGTCCAACCACTCTCCCCTGTTCCTTCAGTTCTCGTCTTCGACGTCAACTAACAGAAGAAGGAGACTGGTGGACGAAATTGTGATCACATTAATGTAGTACTCTTTGTTATTGTATGGAATCATTATTATGGCTCTTTACTATGTGTGGACACAACTCCGTTCAACTAACCAGCAAGTGTACTGGGTCGTCCAAGTAATAAATAAGTGTAGCACGTGTAGAGGCTATTTGTGGAGTTGAACGCCAGTTTCTGTGCCAGTTTGGGCGTTCAACTCTGGTTTTGGATCCTTTTC
>NC_029787.2:40844834-40845194 GCF_000816755.2 Arachis ipaensis | reverse complement strand
ATTCTACCACTGAGCTATAGACCCTTGATGGAAGCTTTTGTCTTCCCTTTCCTCTTTCTAGAGGTTTCTTTGGCCTTAGGTGCCATCAATGGTTATGGAAAAAACAAAAAGCTATGCTTTTTACCACACCAAACTTAGAATGTTGCTCGCCCTCGAGCAAAAGAAGAAAGAATAGAAGAATAAGAAGAAGATATGGAGGAGATGGATGAGAGTGTGTATTCGGCCATATGGGTGGGATTGGGTGGGTAAGAGATGTTGAATTTTGAAGGAAAGTGGGTGTTTGGATGTGAGTGGTAAAGGGTTAATTAGGGAAGAGTGTTTATTGGGAATAGAGGATGATTGAGAAGAGAGAAGAGAGTG
>NC_029787.2:40837690-40844794 GCF_000816755.2 Arachis ipaensis | reverse complement strand
AAAGAGTGAGTGGAGGTGGGTGGGGATCCTGTGGGGTCCACAGATCCTGAGGTGATCCTGTGAGGTCCACAGATCTTGAGGTGTCAAGGCATTTACATCCCTGCACCAATTTAGGCATGCAGAATGCCCTTGCACACAACTCTGTGCGTTCAGCGCCAGGTTGGTGCCCATTTTGGGCGTTCAACGCCCATTTGCTGCCATTTCTGGCGTTGAACGCCAGAACCATGCTTGTTCTGGGCGTTCAGCGCCAGGATGCTCCCATTCTGGGCGTTCAGCGCCAGAACTATGCTCTGTTCTGGCGTTTGAACGCCAGACAGATGCTCCTCCAGGGTGTGATTTTTTTCTTCTACTGTTTTTGATTCCGTTTTTCAATTTTTTTCTATTTATTTTGTGACTCCACATGATCATGAACCTAAGAAAACATGAAAAACAATGAAAATAAAAGTTAGATAAACATTGGGTTGCCTCCCAACAAGCGCTTCTTTAATGTCAATAGCTTGACAGTGGGCTCTCATGGAGCCTCACACATATGCAGAGCTTTGTTGAGACTCTCCAACACCAAACTTAGAGTTTGGATATGGGAGTTCAACACCAAACTTAGAGTTTGGTTGTGGCCTCCCAAAATCAAACTTAGAGTTTGACTGTGGGGGCTTTGGTTGACTCTGCTTTGAGAGAAGCTTTTTCTGCTTCCTCTCCATGGTTGCAGAGGGAGATCCTTGAGTTTTAAACACAAGGGAGTCCTCATTCCATTGAAGGACTATTTCACCTCTGTCAACATCAATCACAGCTCTTGCTGTGGCCAGGAAAGGTCTTCCTAGGATGATGGATTCATCCTCTTCCTTTCCAGTATCCAGGACTATGAAATCAGCAGGGATGTAAAGGCCCTCAACTTTTACCAATACATCTTCTACGTGTCCATAAGCCTGTCTTCTTGAGCTGTCTGCCATCTCTAGTGAGATTTTAGCAGCTTGCACCCCATAGATTCCCAGTTTCTCTATTACAGAGAGGGGCATGAGGTTTATACCTGAACCAAGGTCACACAGAGCTTTGAAGATCATGGTGCCTATGGTACAAGGTCGTATGAACTTTTCAGGATCCTGTCTCTTCTGAGGTAATGTCAGTTGATCCAGATCACTTAGTTCATTGATGAACAAGGGAGGTTCAACTTCCCAAGCATCAATGCCAAACAATTTGGCATTTAGCTTCATGATTGCACCAAGAGACTTGGCAGTTTGCTCTTCAGTAACATCCTTATTCTCTTCAGAAGAGGAATACTCATCAGAGCTCATGAAGGGCATAAGGAGGTTCAATGGGATCTCTATAGTCTCTAGATGAGCCCCAAAAAAAGATTTTTGAAAAATATTTTTGAAATTTTCGAAAATAGCTAAAAATTTTGAAAAAGATTTGATTTTTGAAAAAGATTTTGAAAAAGATAAGATTTTCAAATTGAAAATTTGATTTGACTCATTGGCAACAACTTTGATTTTTAAAAATTTTTGAAAGAGTCAATCCAAATTTTTGAATTTAATGAGAGAAAAAGGGAAAGATATTTTTTTGATTTTTGAAATTTTTATGATGCAAGAGAAAAACACTAAAAAGATGCAATGCATGAAATTTTTAAATCAAAACATGTGATGCATGCAAGAATGCTATGAATGTCAAGATGAACACCAAGAACACTTTGAATGTCATGATGAACATCAAGAACATATTTTTGAAAAATTTTTAATGCAAAGAAAACATGCAAGACACCAAACTTAGAATTCTTTAATGCTTAGACACTAAGAATTCAAGAATGCATATGAAAAACATGAAAAGACACAAAACAAAAATTCATCAAGATCAAACAAGAGGACTTACCAAGAACAACTTGAAGATCATGAAGAACACTTATGAATGCATGAAATTTTCGAAAAAATGCAAGATGCATATGCAAGTGACACCAAACTTATAACATGACACATGACTCAAACAAGAAACAGAAAAATATTTTTGATTTTTATAATTTTCTAATTTTTTTGTATTTGCTTTTAATTTTTTTCGAAAATATTTGGGAAAAAGGAAGCAATGAATTCATAGTCCTCAATCAAAATTCTGGGAATTAGACATGGCTTAATAGCCAGCCAAGCTAAAACATGTTATATGAGACACTAGAATTCATTCTCAAAAATTTTGAAGAAAAATATATTTTTGAAAACATTTTTATTTTTTTCGAAAACAGATGAGAGATTTTTGAAAATATTTTTGAAAGATTTTTGAAAACAAAAATGATGAGCGTCACACATAATCATCACCTTCATCACGTTCTTGGGTGCGAATGGATATCTTAGAAATGAAATAAGAAGAATTGAATAGAAAACAGTAGTACTTTGCATTAATCTTTGAGGAACAGCAGAGCTCTACACCTTAATCTATGGAGTGTAGAAACTCTACCGTTGAAAATACATAAGTGAAGGTCCAGGCATGGCCGAGATGGCCAGCCCCTCTGATCTAAGAACCAGGCGTCCAGAGATGTCTAATACAATAGTAAGAGGTCCTATTTATAATAAACTAGTCACTAGGGTTTACATGAGTAAGTAATTGATGTATAAATCCACTTCCGGGGCCCACTTGGTGTGTGTTTGGGCTGAGCTTTAAGTGTAGCACGTGCAGAGGCCATTTGTGGAGTTGAACGCCAGTTTCTGTGCCAGTTTGGGCGTTCAACTCTGGTTTTGGATAATTTTCTGGCGCTGGACGCCAGATTTGGGCAGAAAGCTGGCGTTGAACGCCAGTTTACGTCGTCAATTCTTGGCCAAAGTATGGACTATTATACATTTCTGGAAAGCCCTGGAAGGCTACTTTCCAACGCAATTAGAATCGCGCCATTTCGAGTTCTGTAAAACACACAAACTCATAGTAGAGTCCAGAAATGTGAATTTAACATAAAATCTATTAAAAACATCCCTAAAAGTAACTAGATCCTACTAAAAACATACTAAAAACAATGTCAAAAAGCGTATAAATTATCCGCTCATCAGAGACCATTCAAATTCACTGTCGTGTGGCTCACTCATTCTAATTTTGGAAACCTTGTCAATAATAATTGGATTATGCAGGAGTCTTGGAATATGGGTATAGTTGCTTTTTAAAATGCCTTGAAGGACTGAAATTATAGGGTGTTTGGTAATATCTTCAAAAGAAAAAACAAAATTATAAGAAGATTGCAAGGGATTACAACTAACATGAATCCTATTGGAAATAATATCTTCTTGAAGAAACTCCAGAAAGATATCTAGAGGGAGTATGAGGAGATACTTATTCAAGAAGAGATGTTATAGTTACAGAAATCTCGGTGCAAATGGATTAATTTGGATGACAGAAATACCAAGTAATTCCATGGTATCACTATGGCTAGAAGAAGGAGAAACAAGGTGATTTCTCTTCAAGATAGTGATGAAAATTGGATCTCAGATGATGATGCTCTTGAAAATATGGTGACAACTTTCTATTCTGAGTTATACAAAGATGACCTTCCTGACTGTCCGTATATTCTCCATGGTAACTTCCCTACTCTTTCTCATGATGAGCTTATCAATATTGGGAATAATGTATCTACCTTGAAAATTAAAAATTCTATTTTTAGTATTGATGGTTTGAAAGCACCAGGTAGAGATGGTATACATGCCATTTTTTATCATAGTCAATCGGATAAAGTCGGTCCTGACCTGTGTAATTTGGTGAAAGCTATTTTTCTTGAACCTTGAAAAATCAACGAGGTTAACGAAATGCTTATCACTTTAATTCCAAAGGTGGAGTCAGTCTCAAGCCTAAAACACATGAGACCTATAAGCTTATGCAATATTTTATACAAAGTGGTCACCAAGATCCTTGCTAAGCGTTTGAGAATGGTTATGAAAAAGCTTGTTAAACCCATCCAATGTAGCTTCGTTCCTGGAAGACAAAGTTTTAACAACATTATCATCACTCAGGAAGTTATTCATTCTATGAGGACAAAGAAAGGAAACAAAGGTTGGATGGCTATAAAAATTGACTTGGAAAAAACTTACGACATACTCAAATGAAGTTTTATAAAAGACACTCTGGTTGACATCGGACTCCTTGCTCACTTTATTAATTTGATTGTACGTGTATTTCCACAGCGAAAATGCGGGTCTTATGAAATGGTGAAAATTTGGATGAATTCCTTCCTTCCAGAGGTATCTGACAAAGAGACCCCTATCACCTTACATTTTGTTCTTTGTATGGAATGTCTCACCCAGCTTATCAGTGCAGTCATGGAAAGCCACTTTTGGAAGCCCATACAGCTTAATCGAGATGGCCCGATCTATCCCACCTTTGCTTTGATGATGACCTCATTCTCTTTGCCGAAGCTAGCATGGACCAAACAGAGATTATCAACAAGATCCTAGAGAAATTTTGCAGAAGTTCTGGGCAGAAAGTAAATAATGATAAGACCTGAATATTCTTTTCCAATAGTGTGGGGAACAATATCAGAGAGGAGATTAGTGAAGCACTCCATTTCACAAGAAAGGATGATCTCGAAAAATATCTCGGAGTCCCCTTTCTTCACATAAGAACCAACCGTAACACCTATAATGAGATTACTTACAAACTCAACTCTAGGATAAATGGATGGAAAGCTTCCACTATATCTTTTGCAGGAAGAACAACTCTGGTGAAATCTAACCTTTCCTCTATTCCTACTTATACTATGCAAACTTCTATTCTTCCTACATCTACTTGTAACCTTATTGACCGTAAATGCAGAAGCTTCCTTTGGGGAGAAACAGATAAATTACAAAAAGTTCATCTCCTTAATTGAAAGACTATTAGTCAACCTAAAACAAATGGTGGGCTTGGAATTCAGCATGCCAAGGAGCTTAACCATGCCTTTATGATGAAAATTGGCTGGGACCTTATAGAAAAAAGATATGCTCTCTGAGTCAAAGTCCTCCGATCAAAATATAATTGTGGAAGCGACCTTCTCCCAAGAGTAGAAAGGAAGAATAAACAATCAATCTCTGAAAAGGAGTGTGTGTTCTTAGTCTGATGTTCAAAGGAATTTTATTTGGAACATTGGTGGAGGGAACAATATAAACTTTTGGAACCACTAATGGGTTCCAAGTCTCAGTCCTCTCAACAATTATGTTGTACAGGAAAGTCAACCTTATAATTCAAATGATGCACTAATGGACTTTCTTTTGGTTTCAGGTAAGTGGGATGTAGATAAACTTTGAAAATGGCTTCCGAATTCAATGGTGAATAAAATCCTAACCATTTTTCCGCCATCCCCATGAAAAGGTCAAGACCAGATTGCTTGGGCAGCTTCATCGGACAGCACTTTCAATTTGAAATCAGCCTATTCTTCTCTCCAAAATAACATAGGAACTGCGGATCATCTTTTCAAGCTTGCTTGGAAGTGGAATGGCCCCGAAAGAATTCAATCATTTATCTGGCTGGTTGCTCATGAAGCTATTCTGACGAATGCAGAATGAAAAAGAAGACACTTAACTGTTAATGCAAGATGTCCTTGATGTAACTTCGTTACTGAAGATGCTCTGCATGTTCTATGCAATTATTCCTTTGCAACCACCATTACTTACAAGCCAACCAGAAGGTTCAAGACTTCTTTAACCTGAATATCCGGGAGTGGCTTTTGTAAAATCTATCTCACCAAACTGATTGGACAACTATGTTTGGAGTGACGATATCCTCTTTATGGTACCAACATAACAAACTGGTCTTTGAAGGAGTTGGCACCTCTCCCCTGGCAGTTGTGGAGTTAATCAAAATACGGGTCATGGAGATTACCAAACTACTGGACTTGAGGATTATTCCAAAGAATACGCACCAATTTTCCCATGATAGCTTAATTAGCTGGTTACCTCCTCCGAACCATTGGATAAAAGTAAACGTTGATGGCTCCTTTTTTGCGCAAAAAAGAAATGCAGCTTGTGGTGGCGTTTTTCGAAACAACTTGAAAAGATTCATTAATGGCTTTTCTTGTAATTAGAGGCTTGCAAATTGCACCAACAAAGAAGTATAACCATCTCATTGTGGAATCTAACTCAACTATAGCTATTAAATTCATCTCTGAAGGATGCCCTCCTCTTCACCCTTGTACCCCTTGTGGAAAATATCAAAGTTCTTGCTAATTGCGTTCCGCAGATCCTTTGGTGTCACACCTTGAGGGAAACTAACAGGGACGGATCCATGTTGAAGGGAGTGGGGGCAAGTGCCCCCATTGAAATTAAAAAAATGAGAAAAACCCAAATCAGCCCCTGACAATTACCTCGAAAGACAACGAGGCCCCTGACAAAAAAAAAACCTCAATCCGGCCCCTGACAAAAAAAAAAAACCCAACCCGGCCCCTGACAATTACTTCGAAAGGACAACGAGGCCCCTGTGCCAAAAAAAAATAAATGTTATTTTTTTTGGCACAGGGGCTAATCTGTCCCAAAAAAAAATTATCAGGGGCCGGATTAGGTGTTTTTTTTTCTTGGGGGCCTCGTTGTCCTTTCGAGATAATTGTCAGGGGCCGGATGGGGTATTCACTCTTAAAAAATTTGTTAACTAATATATAGTAATAAAATTTATTTGCTCCCACTATATAATTAAATTTGACCCCACTATAAGTGAACTTCACTTATTAACTTCAATGATAAAAAACAAATAATAATTCAAAATTTAAATAAATTTGTTACAACAACCTTTAAAAAGAAAGAGTAAAATAATTATAGATTTGTTATTTTATAATTGTGACTAATAAATAAATTTAAAATTTGAAAAAATATATTTATATACTTAGTGAATATTACTGTTATGCTGTGTATATATATTATATATATTTGATTATTTGTTCAAAACAGATGTAACTACTAATTTGATATCCACTAAAAGCTAATTCAGTCGCTGATCAACTTGCAAAGAATAGTCAGGACTTACCTTAGGGCTTCATTTATTCGATAAGCCTCCCCCCAATATATCTCTTGCTTTGTCTTTTGATAGCTATGGTTCTTTTAGAATTAGGAATGTTTCCTAACTTTCTTTTTGTTTAGTTTATTTTTTCTTTGTTTGGGGTCAGTGCCCCTTACCTTTCACAAA
>NC_029787.2:40835366-40837674 GCF_000816755.2 Arachis ipaensis | reverse complement strand
TTATTTCTAATAAAATTTCTACCATATAATTTCTTGAAAAAATGAACTCATAGAGCATCTTCTTCATTTAATAATTTTCATATAATTTCAATAAGAACGCATCATTCACATTGAGGTCTTTAAATCCAAGACCCCTGAGAGGTCGGAGGCATAGAATCTCCCAATTGATGTGGTGCAGTCGTCTCTGTCCTTCTCCTTTCTCCTATATAAATTGACGTTGTTTCTTTTGAATTTCATTATATATTCCTTTTAAAATTCTCGTGTGTTGCATTTCGTAGTTCGTTATAGATAAAATGATTGATCTTGCCAATGTTACTCTTCCTGTTAGCGTTAATCATTAAATTTTTCACTCATTTTTAGCTTATTTTTTATCCTTGTGAGAACATTCTTGAATTTCTCTTATTGTCAATTACTGCTCCTAAATATTTTTCTAGTTGTGGTTTCTCTTGGTATTGACGTCTATTCAATATTTCTTCTCAGATCCACTGACACATTTCTCGAAAAAACAATAACAATTTTAGCAGCATTGGTCTTCAGACCCAATAGCTTATAAAAGAACTTCATAACTCTGCACACTTGGGATATCTAATCCAGATTTGCTTCAGCAAAGACCAAAAAATTATCTGCAAATAGTAGATGTGAAATATTTAATCCTTGGTTGCCTAATTTGAAAGGTTTCCATCTCCCATCCTCCACTTCTCTATCTATGATCTGAGATAATCGGTCCATTGCTATTACAAAAAGATAAGGGGAGATGGGATCTCTTGTCTAATTTCTCGAGTGAATGTAAAATTTTCTGTTAAACTTCCATTTCATAGTATATTATAAAAAATTGTTGAAATGCAAGCCATAATCAAACTGACTATTTTCATAGGGAGCCCAAAGTCCTCCAAATGCTCCTGTAAATAATTTCATCTCAGTCTGTCATAAGTTTTTTCAAAATCAAATTTTATAGCCATAATTCCTATCTTTCTTTTCTTCTTGTTCATAATATGGATAATTTCCTTTGCAGTTAAAATATTATCCTGAAGCTTTCTTTTGGGTATGAAACTCGATTGGTATGAAAAAATTATTTTGATGAGAATTATGCTTTTATAACTCACATTGCACAAGGCTATAGGTCTAAATTGCATAATAAATTCTGAAGCTTTAATTTTCGGAATGAGGGAGATAAGGGTTTGGTTATAAATATGTATCTGATTAGGATCGGCCCATAACCTTTGCACAAACTCATAAACACTATCCTCTATTAACTGCCAGTTCTCTTTGTAGAACATAGAAGGAAATCCATCACGACCAGACGCTTTTAAAGATCCTATAGAAAAGACCGCTCTTTTGATTTCACCTTTGCTTGGCTTGGCATATAATTTTTCACTTTGGTTGCTGCTTGCTTGTGGATAAAATCCTCTCTCGTACTATGCTGGTTGCTCCTCACTGTTTTTAGTATATAATTCCTTATAAAATCCCACCACCAAATTAATCAGATCTTGTTGATTTTCTATCCATTCCCCATTTGCTCCACTTAATTTTAGAATCTTATTTTTTGTTTGCCTGATAACAGTTTTGGTATGAAAGTATATTGTATTTCGATCTCCTTCCACTATCCAAGTATCTCGACTTTTCATCAATAAGACCTCTTCTCTATCTAAAGTTTCCTCCAACTCTCTTTGAAGTTTCCTTTCCAGCTCTTCCAAAAAAAAGTTTCTACCATAATCATAAGCTTTTTGTATTTCTACCAGGCTTCTAATTATTTTCTTCTTTTGTTACTGGACTCTTCTAAACATCTCTTTGTTTCAGATCATCAATCCCATTTTCAGCTTATTAAGGGATTAATGTAAGGATTGGTAATTCTTCCAATTTTGAGTAACACAATTGTTAAAGTTAAGTTGAAGGGACCACATAACTTCGAATTTGAATGGTCTTTCCTCTTTAACCATCTGCTGAGGATTAAGATTCACCCTAAGTGGGTGATGATCCAAATTCGTTCTGGGAAGGACCTCCACAATTGCATTTGCATATTGCACCCTCCATTTTGTGTTAGCTAGAGCTCGGTCTAGCCTCTTAAAAAAACCTTCCAAACCCTTTCATTGTGGTCCACGCCAAGTGTATTTAGACCCCATGAATCCAAGGTCTATGAGTCCACATCTATGAATCCACACATAAAACTTCCTACAAGCATTCAGGTCCACCCTAACCAAATGCATGTTCTTCTTTCTGTTTTTGTTTTTGTTTTTTTTTTTTTTTTTTTTTTTTTTTTTTTTTTTTTTTTTTTTTTTTTTTTTTTTTTTTTTTTTTTTTTTTTTTTTTT
>NC_029787.2:40825798-40835353 GCF_000816755.2 Arachis ipaensis | reverse complement strand
TGATATGGGGAAATGTGGGTTTTAGTGGCATTTGTGAAAGGGGCTACTACACAAGTCACAACCCTATTAGCAGTTAAAGCCCAAAAGAAACAAATGAAAGAAAAGTATTAAGTAAAAAACCATAGGTATCCTTGTACAAGAAACATTGTACAGAAAAAGCATAGGTATCTCCTTTGCAATATTCCATTATTCCTTATATATATTGGGCCAACTTATTTTGCTTTCATTTTTGTGAAGTGTGAGTTAATATTGGAAATGGACATATCCCTGTACCAAAAATATTAAAATGATCATTTTCACACCACAAATAGAAGCCTCGTGTATGGTCGCCCCTGGCACAAAAAAACATTATATATATGAAAGAAACACAGACAAACACAAAATTCTGGCAAGCGTAAAGAAAAATTATTTAAAGACCAAAAAAAATAAAAGAAAAATAATTTTTAAAGAAAGCCTGTGAAAGAAATTTTATAGTCGTACGATCAAGATTTGATTTGATTATAGCACGCAGAATTACATATTAAGAACATAAACAAATAATCAAAATTGGAAGGATTTTATAGAAAAAGATTCTGTAAAATGAAAAGTAAGAGTTTAATCATAATTGATTTTATAACTTACATCATGCATGAACTTTATTATTTTAATTCAATAATGATTACACTCTCACTTTTACATTTTATTAATTTCTCAATTTTAAAGGAGCTTGATACGAGAGAAAAGCTCTTCCTATCTCCAAAAGTACTAAATGAATGTTTTAGATCAATAACTTGTATGAAAAAGATTTTAGAACAAAAAAGAATAAGAGAAATTTTGAAAAGAATTAAGAGAAAAAAATAATTTTATTGAAGGAATTAAAAAAAATAAAATAAAATTACTAATTTTTTGTTTTTTAACTTATTTTTATTATATTTATTTATAGTAAATCAATAAATTATTAATATGAAGAATGTTAGGGGGCCAGCAATTTTAGTGTTTTGTAACCATCAATTGGTTATCAATAGTATTTTTAATGGTGTGAGATTACATCTAATGGTGGAGATCACTCACTTTTGTTTTGATGATTAAATGCTGGCCAGAAAATACAAAAGTTGCTTCCCCTAGATTTTTCCTATTAAAATTATTTTAATTGGGCCTTAAAGCCCATCTTTACTCATTACATGACTCTTTCAAATTTTAATTTCTTTTTCTAAGTTATACTTATACCTAAATTTCGGTTTAATTTACAATAAAAACAATTTAAGTCATGTAAGGCTACAAAATTATTCCAAAAATATGACCTTAAAAACTTTTAAAATTTTTTCAGTAATGCTATAAGACCAGTATATTTTATCATTTTTGACCACAAAATAGTTAGTATTAGTATTTTTTTACACAAATTCAAAAAAAAAAAAATTCAAATACAACAAAATGTTAAAGGCCTAATATATACTAATCAAATATTAGTTAGAATTTGTTAAAAATACTGGTCACCCAGTGAGACTTTCTCATGTTTTTTTGTACACTTAATTATTGTCGGTGTTCATCTTAACATTTTTCGAACTAAAAAATGTACATCTCAAAAAATGAAGGATCAGTGATCACTTTGTCTTTCATTTCGTATTAGGGTCTTTGTGGTGTTTTCTTCAAGCAGAGACAGAATTCTATTTATTAAAAGAAAACTACAAGATTAATGTGTGTACTCAATTACATTATGTAAAAAAGTTAAAAAGAAAAATGCAACTAACTAAAGAAAACTCCATTTTCTAGAAATGGCAATTGAGGTTCCTTGAGTGTTGAGGCATGTGTAAGTAGGAGGAGCCAACTCACCTACCGTTGGAATGTTCTTCAAGAGCACGTGCCATTCAGCCTTAACAAAAGCCCCAGATCCTAAACTCATGCACAGAATATTAGGATTCTATTATTCTATATACAACAATCAGGTAATTCACAACTCAGTTGCTTCTAATTGCACATGCTTCGAATCATTATTGCATGGAACTCTAGTTTAATTTCTTTATGGTCTCCCCATCACTAATTATTATTATTTTATTTCCTTGGTGAATGGTGACATGTTAGGATAAGTAAAAAAGTAAGAATAAAAGTAAAAAGCTCATCAAGGTTGCCAAAGAAGTATTCATCTAAAACAGTAAAAAATTAAAAATATATAGTGGATATATATAGTTCTAAAGGATAAAGAAAAGGCTGGGTCAAGACTTAAAAGAGAGAGTGGAGTAAGCATCAAGAAAAAGAAAAATGGAAGGAATGTGTAGGGATTTTTTTTAACAATAATGCTAGGAACCAAGATGGTTCCAGCCAAAAATTAGCCAAATGTCTTTGGGTGAATTCAAAATCTCTATGTGGATGGTGCTTATGTTAGGCATTAGGATGTTTTTTTTTCTTTGTAAATTGGATGGTTCTGAATCTGTTTTCTGATTAAGAGACGGAAGCTAATTGAATCGGTTTCCGTAATTCACGTTGCAATGATATTGAACGTATCTCCTCCTAATTTGAATGTGGTAAAACATTTAATAACCAATATTTTAAATCATAAATAAATAAAACTAATTACTATATTTATAATTAATTAAGTTGTTTCATTTTTGGCTGATTTAGAGTTGATTCTATATACTTTTCCCCTTTTTTTTAATATTATGCACACACTAAAAAATAATCAGCTATTAAATTAGTTATATATATTTATGAATAAATATATGTATTATTTAATTTAATTTTTTGTTATTTGAAAGAATATGCTATCTGTTAGTACAGTCAGCAAATTAGTTGTTAAAAGGTTCTGGAAGTACAATTATGAGCGGTAACTTTGAGAACAAGTAAATTAAAGCTAGTAAAGTAAACTATAAACTGTAATTAATGCTTGATTCATTTTTTTCTGAGATGTAAAATTACTAAAATACAAGAATCAGATTTTCTTCTCTCATTTCAAGTTCCATTTCTCTTTTCTCTTTTCTGTTGTGCTGTGTTCTCACTCTTCTTGGTCTCATTTCTTTTCTCTTGACATCCAAACTCACAATAGAGTTGATGATGAAAGTTGTTTTGTCTCAATTATAGCTTTTCATTTTTTTTTTGGTGACTAGCTTTTCATTATTTTCAATGTGTATTACCTATTTTAATATTTATTTTATATTAATAACTAATTTAATAATAAATTTTTAGTATGTATATGTAGTATGATTATTTTTTTATTATATTGTGTAAAATTCTACGTAGTATTTTGTTCAATTGTTCCTTTTGCACTACGAATTTAAATTTGGAGGTACATATTGTAGGGTTAGGGAGACGTGCTTGATGTAAATGAATATAAAGACAATAATAAGAGTATTTTCAAAGATTAAGTAGGGCCTTGTATATCTTGAATTTTTGTATTATATCATATATTTATATATGTATATGTGGTTTATAATGCATTTCGTTTTGTTGTGTATTATTTCGGTATTTTCACATATATATCACATGTTGTTTATCTTTTCTTCCCACTTGAATGGTATTTGATTCCTTTAACGTAGGTTGATGTGATTGATACTATTGGACAATTCACCTGCCTAAATTTTTTACGAAATCTAATTTTCATCTAGAGTCTTTAGTTGTTTTTTGAGCTATCAATTTTGTCGATAATATTAAATCATTGATATCAAAGGTCGTATCAACAAATCAAGTTGAGTTGATTTAATGGTTAATTTACTAGTTTGTTTAAATAAGTACCGAGAATTTAAATTTTATATTATGTATACAGTAATTTATTAGTTAGCATTTCTTAAAAATTAATTTATTATCAAAAGTAAAAAGTAAAAAGAAAAAAAAAACAAAACTTAAATTTTAAATCTTAAATAATAAATGCTAAACTTTAAACTTGAATAAAAATGTTTGATTATATTAAAAATTAAAAATTTTAATTGGACTTTAGAGAGATTAAAATATCCGTTGATTTATTTTTAGGGATAAAAACATCTTTTTAGAATAATTTTAAAAAGACAAGACACTCTTAAAGAAATAAAATATTTTATAGAATTTTTTTTATTGTATTAGAAATTAAATTTGAATTTAGTTTTACAAAGACCAAAATACCCTATTGATTAGCTTTTAAAAGATTTAAATAAACTTTTTAGATTGAATTTACTAAAAAGACCAAAAAACTCATTAGCAATAATTTTAAAAAGATTAAATTGTCTTTATAGGATTAATTAAGATTGTTTAGTTGTATTAAAAATTAGAATCTTATTTGAAAAGACTAAAATATTTATTTAGTTCATTTTAATTGACTAAAATATCTTTTTAGTATTAATTTTAAAAGACTAAAATATCCTTATAGGATCAATTAAGACTTTTGTTGTATTAGAAATTAGAAATCCTAATTTGATTTTAAGAAGACCGAAATACGCTTTTGGTTAGTTTTTAAAAGACTTGAATAACCTTTTAAGATTGAATATAAAAAGACTAAATACTCTTATTATAAGATTAATTAAGATTGTTTGGTTGTATTAGAATAATTTGAATTTGATTTCAAAAAGACTAAAATATATTTTTAGGATTAAGTTGTTTAAGTACTTTAGAAAATTAAAATGTGATTATTTTAAAGAGTAAAGTATCGTTTTTGTCCCCAACATTTGGGGTAAGTCCCAAAGTTATCCCTAACGTTTCAAAATTGACTCAATGTTATCCTGTCGTTAGGGATCCGTTAACAGAATTGACGGCAGGACAAAATTGAGACAATTTTAAAACGTTAGGAACTTAAATAAGACGAAATCATTGGGGACAAAAACGATACATAGAAATAAATTTTAATTTTATCCTTCAATAATATCAATATTTTACTATACACATTATTCAATTATTTTTTAATCACATCTAAGTAAATTACACTTAATCGTATTACTTTCATTTTAAATAAATTAATTTTTTTATATTTTATAAAAAAATAATTTTATTTAAAATAAAAATAATATGATTAAGTGTAATTTACTTAGATGTAATTAAAAAATAAGTAAAGTATCGTTTTTGTCCCGAACATTTGGGATAAGTCCTATTTGTGTCCCTAACATTTAAATCGTCCTATTTGTATCCTTAACGTTTATAAAAGTGATTCAATGTTATCCTACTATTAAATATACTAACAAATCAGATTATATTTTTCAATTATTCTCACTTGGATGTATTCATTCTCAATTAGGTCTCACTTATATGTGTTCGATTTTAATATTATACCCACTATTTGTGTTTAGATTCAATTATGTCTCTAGAAAAGAGAATTATGTAACTGTTGTAGGAATTAGTTTCAACATTTTATGAGCTATTTTTTTGGAGTAGATCATCGATTCTATCCCAGACATTTGTATTCTAACTTCAAGAAGAGATTTTTAAAACTCAAACTAAAGCGCTCATGATTTGTAATTGATGGCAGGATAACATTGAATCACTTTTACAAACGTTAGGGATACAAATAGGATGATTTAAACGTTAGGGACACAAATAGGATTTACCCCAAACGTTGGGGACAAAAACGATACTTTACTCTAAAAAATAATTGAATATTATGTACAGTAAAAAATTGATATTATTGAAAGATAAAATTGAATTAAAAATTATTTTTATGTATCATTTTTGTCCCCAACATTTTCGTCCTATTTAAGTCCCTAACGTTTCAAAATTATTTCAATTTTGTCCCGTCGTCAATTCTGTTAACGGATCTCTAACGGCAGGACAACATTAAGTCAATTTTGAAACGTTAGGGACTTAAATAGGACGATTAAAATGTTAGAGACAACTTTGAGACTTATCCCAAACGTTGAGGACAAAAATGATACTTTACTCTTATTTTAAAAAAGCTAAAATAACTTTTTAAGAATAAAGTTGTTTAATTTTGTTAGAAATAGAAATTAAAATGTGAATTTGATATAAAAACCTAAAATACCTTCTTAGTAAATTTTAAAAAGACTAAAGTAATCTTTTAGAATTAATTTCAATAGATTAAAATATTCTCTTATAAGATTAAAGTTGTTTACTTGTAATAGAAATTAGAAATTTAACTTCATTTGAAAAAGACTAAAATACTTGTAGACCATTTTAAAAGGACTGAAATAACCTTTTAGGATTAATTTCAAAAGGCTAAATTATCCTAAGATAATTAAAGTTATTTAGATATATTAGAGATTAAAAATTTGAACATATTTCAAAAAGACTAAAGACTCATCAGTTTAGGATTAGTTTTAAGAGACTAAAATATCATTTTAGGATTAAGATTATTTAATTGTGTTTGAAATTAGATATTTGAATTTTTTTTTTAAGAAGACTAAAATGTACTTTTTATTAATAAAAAAGATAAACTTACCACCCTTTTAGTTAATTTTAAAAACACTAAATTACCCATCAATGATAAAGGTTGTTTAGTTCTATTAGAACTTTAGCCTTTTGAAATTAATCATAATAGGTTATTTGTCTTTTTAAAATTGACTGAAACAACATTTTGGTCTTTCTAAAATTATTCTTAACGAATATTTTAATCTTTTTAAAATAAACTAAAATGATATTTTAGTTTCTTTTTAAATAATTCAAATGTCTAATTTCTAATACAATTAAAGAACGTTAATTCTAAAAAATTATTTGAGTCTGTTTTGAAATCAAATTCAAATTTATAATTGCTAATACAATTAAATCGTCTTAAATAATTCTATAAGGATATTTTAGTCTTTTTAACATTAATGCCAAAAGATATTTTAGTATTTTGAATATCAAATTCAACTTTATGTATTCTAATACAATTATACATCTTTAATCATAAAAAGAACTTTAGTGTTTTTAAATTTAATCTTAAAAGGTTATTTTAAATCTTTTAAAAACTAACCAAAAGGATATTTTTTCCTTCTTAAAATCAAATAACAATTTCTAGTTACTAATACAATCAAACAATTTTAATTAATCTTATAGGAGTAGTTTTGTCATTTTAAAAAACTAGTCAGAAGAGTAATTTAGTTTTTCAAGAGTTAATTAGAACGTAATTTTAGAATATTAAATCATGTAATTTAGATTTTAATATAAAAAGTTTAATTTTAATGCACATACTGCTACGACAATATAGATTATTTTTTAGAGTTATATGTGTCAAAAAAGAATTAAAATTCGTCAAAAAAATAAATTTTGATACTATTTTAATTATGAAAATATGTTAATAAAAGTTTTGTCAAAAATAGTATTTTTAACATATAAGTAATTGTGAAAAAAGCTTAAATCTTATTTTGATAAATATTGGCTGTCAAAAATAATTTGTTAGAAAAATTTGAGAATATATTTTTTGTGATATTTATTAACCGTCAAAAATACTATTTATTTTGATACTTATTGATCATAAAAAATTCTCAACAAAAATTTTTAACAAAGAATGAGATGAAATCTTAAAACTGAAGAATAAATTGAGATTTTGAAGATAAAAAATTAGTATAATCCTAAACTAAGAGCAGTGTGATGCCAAAATTGAAGGAGCCTAAAGAAGAAGAAGAATAGTGGAGTAAATTGAAAACAAATAAGTGTCAAAATTGAGGAGTAATTTTCTACGGTCAAATTATTCATCAAGAAAATATAAAAAATTTGATATTTGTGATATTTGTCAAAAATATATATTAATTTTTACACTTAATTATGACTGTTAAAAAAAAGGTGTTAAAATAACCCTTTTCTTATTGTAATACAAAGCCATTCAATTAGATTTATACATTTAGATAATTTTTGAAATAGTAAATTTAAAATTAGTAATTTTTACCGACATTACATGATTAATTGCTAATGTAAAACTTTTTATATTAATATTGCATAAAAATTAAATTTTATAAAACAATATTCGAGACCAAAATGAAAGAAAACTAAATTGAGGTTTAAATTTGAATTTAAATTTAATTTCCATGCACTAACAATATAATAAAAATTTTGCATTTGATTCAAAATTGTCACAACATCAAAAGTAATTAATTTTTTAACTTGTTACTTAAAAATTATCTAAACACATATTTTATTAGATAATCATATGAATTAAAATTCTTTATACTTGTATCAAAATTAAACTCTTAAAATTTACCACTTTTAAATAGACATAGTAGAATTAAACACATTTCATTATATTAACATGTCATCATCTAAAAAGAGTATCTTTGACCTTTGAAGTATAAGAGTATGGGAAAAACCATTTTCTTTTTCCTTTTCAATTTTAGAACTGAAATTAAAAAAACCTTTGATTAAGAAATCATCAGGTATGATCTACTGCCTTAACCAATTTCAAGGTAATTAGTTATCTTACTTTTTTATAAGCCAACATAAATTTAGAAAAATAGTAATAGCAAACAAAAAACTGTCAATAACCAACTAACATAGAACTCTTTAATATATTTTTTAGATTTTAAAATTATAATTTTTAATATTTTAGACATACCAAACTTTTTGTTAGTTGATTTTTTTACTGATGTTTATTATCTATGTGGCAAATCAAATATATCAAATTTGTTCCTCTATGTGTGAGCACATCTTGTGTAGATGAATCAGCAAGAGTTCATATTTATTGACTCGATGTCATCAATTAAGACCAATTGTCCCATTTTTGTGCTTTGAGGGAACTTCTTGTTAGTTGTCAAGAATGTTTGGTAGTTTGCACATTTACACTATATCCGCTAGTGCTAATTTAGCTAATTCAATAAACAAGTACTTGTTAATTAAGAACATCATTGCATCAATGGCTACCATATATTTTTCTTAAATTTATTCTTAGGCTATCCCGGTCATAAGTCCGGCAATAACTTCAAAATTAGGGTAAATCACAGTTTTAAATTGATTGGCTTCTAATATTATTAGATTATCCTGTTTTGACTTTTGTTTATAAAATATCTTTACATACATCGATGTAACTTAAATTGTAAGAACTCATAATAAATTGTAAATTGATTTACTATCACTAAGTAAATCGTTTTAACTTAGATTGATTTGGTAAAAAATAACATTTTAGTATAATCAATTTATATAAAACTAATTTACCAGAGGCTTCATATTTGTATAATTCGATTTTACTTAAACTGATTTACAAAGAGTCTCCACATCTACACAAATCATTTTTGCTTAAACTGATTTACAAAAAGCAATCATTTATATAAATAAGGAGTTGCTATGGTGCTGAGTGGAAGATTCTTCAGCAGGTGAGGATGCTGTCCGAACGTGGTAGATACACTTGTCCTGTTAAAATATTCAACGCCTCTGTATGTGTCGCAGTTGGAGGTAGCTGGTTCAGGCACGGGTCCCACAATTCAAAAAGACTTTTTAAAAATCGAGGTCGTTAACAACTCAGTTAAGGTATATTAATAACTTAATTAATTGGAAAATAAATATAATGTGATAGAATAGTTTTTTGGTTTTCACGTTCACGCTTCAGTCCGTGGAAAAAATTAGATGGGCCTGGAGGAAAGTTTAAGGTAATGGGTGAGAGAAGGACTGCAGCCCTTAACCGTTCAGATACAAATGATACAAAGGCTTAATGTTTTTAAAACCCAAAAAAAAAGAAAAAAAAAAAGAGAAGGAGCCCTGCAG
>NC_029787.2:40806792-40825616 GCF_000816755.2 Arachis ipaensis | reverse complement strand
CAATACCCTACCCTAGCTTCCGGTGCACTCCTGATGTTCACCGACCGTTCCCCAACATAGCTTTCCGTGGTGCTCCAGGTTCTTCAACCCCTGTTTGGTCACGGATCGTAGCTGCTTGGTGGAGCTCAGCCTACGTTGTCTCTGTATTTGCAGACGCCTTTCAGAAAACACTGTTTGGTTGCCTTTGTTGGGTTCCCCTCTGCGTTCAGCGGTCGCCATCGTTCCCGTTCTTTGGCGTCCTCGATCGATCGGCCTTCACCGCTCGTGTTAGTCGCCGTTCACCGTTCGAGTTTGTGCAAGCGTTCGTGTGGAAACCACGTCGGTCTCATTCGACCGCTGGGATGAAACCGCAAGCGACCCCCGGATGTGGTACTGCTAGCTTTTGTCGCCTCCGTGAGTTTCCCAAACCTGCCACCAGACAATACACCCACACAGCACCAATACTCTGCTTCAACCTCTACAACTTCCGATTACCAATACAATAGGTAACATTTTGAATTGGTAGTGGTTTGGACTTTCTTCATGGACAGAATTAAAGTATAAAACATCTATGCTCTCTTCCCTGTGATTTTGATATTAGGCTTTGAATTCTATAGTTATGTTTTAATGTGGCTGCACTGTAAGGGTTCGATGTAATCCTTTAACCGTATCTCTGGTTGGTTTTATAATCTATAGTTTTTAGAAAGTTAGTAAGTTGAGTGCATGTGAAGGTAGAATAATTCGATCTTAGTAATCAGGAAAATGTAGCTGCACAAATAGCATCTTTGCAAAAAACATATTAGCATGATGATTCCACTTGTATCAGTTTCTTCTGGTAAAGTTAAACTATTAATGTGAACTGGTTAATTTGCTAATTGTTGTTGTGCTGTTGGTGCTGTGTTATTTTTAAATTTGTTGTTGTTGTTGTTGTGATTCTCTGCCTGTGGACTTCCCAACTTGATAATTTGGTAAATTTTTGGGTTACAGTTATCTTTTTTCGCTGTTAGATTGCTGTGAGGTACTTTGGTGGATTTTGTATTTAGGTCTTGTTTTGGATTAAGTGGCCAATCATTGTTCCGATTTAGGTGTTGTGCTTGAGATTATTGGCGGATGTTGGTGATCAGAGATTTATTCTATGTGTCGTGTTGTCTTCGGCTGAAAGCAAAAAATCAGTTTTCATTGTGGGGATTGTTTCCTTATTTGTTTTGTTTCACAAATAAATTTTTTTCTGATCATTGCTCGAACTTTGAATGCTGGTCTGCTGGTTTTGTTCTGTTTATTTTTCGTAGGAAATTCATTTTTTGTGATGAATGCCGAAGCTCTGAATGATTTTCTGCTGTTTTTGTTGAGTTAATACAAATCAAGTATCTGTGATCGATGCTCAAATTCTGCACCTTGGTCTGCTGCTTTTCTTGTCTCAGAAATTAATTTTGTGTTTGTTTTGCATTGTGTGGAAAATTGGGTGAGGCATATAAGAAGTAAGAATGAAGTCTATGTCAATGGTATTTCTCTAGTGATTGTGGTCTCCCACAATCTTGAACATAGAATTGAAGAGAGAATCGTCTCTATTTTTCTTCATTTAGTATTTTTTGGACATTGCATTTCATTGTAATTTGTTTAGGCATGGAAGTAGTTCTTTATGATTCCCTACTGAAGGAAGTAAATGTAGATGAAGAGTGTTTAAAAGTAGTTGCATTATTCATTGAGTTTTTATTGAATCAGGTGTAGAGGAAAAATATTTTTATTATACTATCAATTTAGGTAGAGTGTTGAATGCAATGAGAGCAAATGCCAAACAACAGTAAATGGATAGGGGTCTTTGACGTTTGTTGGTGTTGCAAGTCCTGATTCAGTCGATGTGTTGTTGAGGTACAGATGGAGGTGAACTTAAGCGAGGGGGATGCTGATTGTCGACGGACTCAAAGTGATGCATACGAGGAGTTCATCGGTGCCGAAGAAGGAGGATCCGTGGCCGACGATGAATGTTGTGACTTTGAAGACCTGGGCGCACTGAGTGTGGATGACATTTTGAAGAAGGTTTGGGTCAGCGTTGAGATTGCATATGAGTTCTATCGGAGGTTTAGAAAAATGCATGGGTTTGGTGTGTGAAAGGGTGACTCAGGGAGAGACTATGAGGGGAACTTGGTAAGATATAGGTTTTTTTTGTAACAAGGAAGGCTTGAGGGAACGAAAACACTATGACAGGGTTGACAGAAGAAGGGAACACAAACCAGAGACAAGAACTAACTGCAAGGCAATGTTATCGGTTTTTTTAGACAAAAATGATAACTACTGGAAGGTGAGTAAGCTAGTCACCGAGCACAACCACGAGTTGACACCGGTAGGAATGGTGCACTTGATTGCAAATCATCGTGGGTTAACGGAAACAGCAAAGAGTCAGATAGATGGGATGCAAGCACATGGTATTGCAACGGCAAAGATTGTAGGGTACATGGCTGGTATGGCCGGTGGCTATTCGTTGTTGGGGTTTTTGAAAAAGGATGTCTACAACTACACTGACAAACAATGGCGCATTAAAATATCTGACGGTGACGCAAATTCTGCAATAGTGTATCTTGAGGGAAAAGCCGAGTTAGATCCCATGGCAATTGCAAAATACAATGTGACTTGTGACAAAAGGCTAGCCAATCTGATTTGGGCAGACGGATCCAACAGAGTCGATTACCAATACTTTGTTTATGTATTGGCCTTTGATTCAACATACAAGAAAAACAAATACAAGAGACCGGTCGTGATTTTTTTTGGATCAAACAATCACAAGCAGACCATCATCTTTGGATTTGGGTTGTTGCTTGATGAAAGTATTGATTCCTATCGGTGGATGTTGGAGCATTTGATGGAGATCATGTGTGGTAAGAAGCCGGCTGTAGTTGTGACTGACGGTGACAAGGCTATGATAAAACCAGTTTTCAAAGTGCTTCCCTCTGCGACCCATTGTTTGTGTGCATGGCATGTGGAGAAAAACGTCACATCTAATGTAAAGGATACAGAATTACGTGGGTTGTTTAGAAGATGGCTGTATACAGAAATGACGACAGAGGACTTCGAATCCAAATGGGAGGATGCTGCCCATGTGTATGGGCTACGTGAGAAGCAATGGTCATGCCAGATGTATGAAAAAAAGGAAATGTGAGCAAGTGCTTATTTGCGTGACAAGTTCTGCGCGGGATATCGGACAACATCTAGGTGCGAAGGCATTAATGCACACGTGAACAAGTTTTCGAAGTCCACCCACACAATTTACGAGCTTGTTCAGAGCTTGGAGATGGTTTTCCGCGAGTATCGGAATAGGGAGTTGCTCCTCCAGTTTCAGTCTATCAACTTGGTTCCGGTTATGACAACATGCCTGAGAAATATTGAAAGGCATACCGCTACGGTATACACAAGAGAAGTGTTTGGGGACATCAAGAAGGAGATCGAAGGGGTAGGTTCCTTGAACCAGATTAACAAAAGAAGGATATTGAATACAATGGTATACACCCTTGAGGAATATGAGAAACCAAATGTGCAGATAACGACGTCATTCGATCGGTCGACTAGCAAAGTAAGTTGTCAATGTAACTTCTGGAAGAAGCATGGATATCCATGCAAGCACATGTTCTTTGTGATGAAGGCAGAGCACTTGAAGGAGATACCCGATAAGCTCATTCTCAGGAGGTGGAGAACTGATGCAAAATCTCCTGAATAGTACACGGAAAGTTGGGGTGACCTTAGTGAACACGGTGTTATCCTCCGCCATGGGACACTCCAGTCGGCATCATAGTGGATGTTTTTCTTGGGGGAAGAAAGGTTAGCATTGTTCGAAAAGGCTATGCGTGGAATTCAGTCCTTATGTAAAGACCTTGAGTTGGATTACAAGGCATTCCATGGTGGGGTTAGGCCGAGCGCCGAACATGCCGCTAAAGCAAATGCTGTAGTCAGGGACCCACTTGTTGTTCAATCAAAAGGAGCTCCAAAACTTGGAAAGAAAAAAGGCCATGATAAAAGGCGACGTTGCACCTGCTGCAAGGGTACGGGACATACAAAGAGAACCTGCCCAGCCAAGGGTGATAACGATGAACAACACGATTTAAGAGACGATGCATTCGAGGGGGATGATTTAGACATGCATGACTGGGTAAGATATTTCCTTCGATGTGATTTTGGGAAATTGTTATCCGTATGCAACATCCAACTTTTTACTATTACTCTGATTACAGGACGATGAACATGTGGGTGACAACCTGTTTCTGGACCCTAACGGCACATCAAATAACGTCTATCACAACACGGTGAGTTGTTTTCGTGTTGCAGTATTGAATATCGTACTAAGAAGCAGTTACTAGTATCTAAGACAAATTAGGAAATTGGGATGCAGGAAGATTGGATCGTATGGTAGTTGATTTATAAGCTACCGTAATGAGTAGATAAGCATAAAATCACTTCTCGTGATAAATCGCAAATACAGTAACATGATTAGTGGTAGTGATAATGTTGGACTAATTACTTCTGTAGTATGAAATCACTTAAGGTCAACTTGCATATAGAGTGTAGTTATATGTGGCTGAAATAATTTTGGTCACGTGTAGGTAGATGTGTAGTGGTACATGATAGTAAGCATTAGTTATGAAATTATTTACTTCTACTCAATTTTTCGGAAAATAGTTAATTACATCTTGTAAATACCCTCAAAATTGTTACCTCTTTTGGTTTGACATAAAATCTGCTTTTTTTTCTGTTGCAGTAGCAATCATTCATTCATGGAGGCAAGATTGGTAGAATTTCAAGGCCAAGAAAGGTGTCGAAATACATCTTATCAGCAAGCAAGCATTTCTCGTGAGGCCGTTTCATGGGTAGATAAGTTAGGAGACCCATAGAGGTATGAGGAGCAAGGCATGACATATGTTGACCCCTCTGATGTTATTTGTCTCTCTTACCAGTAGGAGTGAACCCTTTGGGAGAATCTCAATTTCTTTCAGTTCGATGTCCTTGTGAATTTTTCCTAATGTGATACTAGATTAATTAACTTGTACTTGTGTACATCAAATTCCAATATCAAATTGATAATCCTGCGGTGGACCTTGTGGTATTCTTCCTTTTTTTTCTTTGGAATGTCATGAGTTGGTTGTCTTTTTTGTTTGACAGAATGTGTATTGGGCTGTCCGCATAATAAATTTACACAAAATCGGGTCCAATGTGGACACCGGGCCTAATAACATCCAAATGTATATGGACTTGGAGAACAGATATCTAATGATCTGTTTTAAGAAATTCACCTTTGGCTAACATGCCACATAGAGCTGACACGGTGTAAGGGTGAACGGTGATGGTGATTATGCAATCATGAAAATGAAATTTAGAACTAACAAGGAAAAATGTTTAGGTGAAACACCACATAATGACACAGCCATTTTTCATTTACATTGGTGGTCACACGATTCCCAAAAAATAATCTTCAAACGCATCACACTTAAAAAGGCATATTATGGTGCCTAATATCGGAGAGAAAAGGCATATTAGGGACCTTAATATGCAATCAAAATGGCATCTGTTTGGTCTCCATGACACAAAAATGAACCAAAATGCATAGGCAGTTAACCACATCATGATAGCATGTGCCCCACTGATAGCATAACTCCGCCACATAATAGAAAGACATTGTATCCCCCAAGAGTGGTAGGACTAAACAAAATACTTGGTCGCTACATCCACGACCCAGGATGTCATATGGTTATGCTTTGACTAGGAGAACTAACTGGCTTCGCTATTTTTTTTCCTGCCCTTCTTTGCAGACCGACTCGACCTTTGCATCTCCCTGTCCCAGAACCGGATTTCTCTGCGGCCAACATCACGAGTGATAGGGTTATAAGCTCCCATCACCAAGTCAAGGGCAAGCCTCATTCTTGTTTGATCATTGACCTCCTACAAAAAAAATGAGGTTCTTATGCATGTGGCTCTAGTTAGTGAGGCAATATGCAAGTGAGTGTGTAAGGAAATTACCTCCAAATTAACATTCTCCCAAACCCAGTTCAGTATCATCCATTGGCAAACCCAAACTCTACAGTCATTCCTTTTTGTAATTAAATGATGAGGGTGGTGACCAAACTCGTAACTACCCAAAACGGATTCTACTAGTGTTTGCATGTTTCTATGGTGTGGATAGCGACGGGGAAGGACATAAAAAAACTTACGATTGGTATGCTTGCTGGCCTACGGGTGGCTCCGCAATGTCAAAAGTTGATGGGTGTGGCTTGTAATGATCTTCCTTTCTCCAGAACCGCTTATCCTCTAGCATGTTCTCAACGAAGAATGCCTGCCACAAGTAACAAAATCGGTCCAAGCTTATGTCAGCCACATGTATCGTATAACATATGATAATGAGCATCCCTTTCAGGACGAAGGCAACAGTTTGGGAGAAATACACTCTCTTACCACAAACTTCATTTGTGAGACTCTTGATTCTCTGTGGTCGCTGTGCTTTGCAGAATCCAAATACAACAGTTTACAGTTGACAAGATCAATTACCATCAGATACCAATGGTTGTCTCTATGCATAGGGACATATATCTGCATCGTAACATCAAGACATGATGGATTAGTCAGTACACAGCAACATTTCTAGATATTCACTGATTATCGAGGACCGAATTAGTAACCATCCATAGATCATATGCATGTCCCATGAACCTCTGGCGGATATACTCGAATGTGTCGATGCTATGACTCACTGGGCTAAGAGTCACCTGCTGCAAAAGGGTCAGCCGCATTGTTTATATGAAATACTTCTTGCAATGGCTTACCAACAAATGTACTAACAGATTTAAGGTCCAATAAAACTTACCGAAAAGGTCGTAGGAAGAAACCAGGATGGCAGGTTGTTCTCATGCGTTAACATCGTGTAAGCAAGATTAATAACCTGCATGATCGTGAAAATAAATTCTTTTAGAAACTCAACATGTGGGCTTCTCCCATGCTTACAGTTTCACACGGCCGGGTTGAACTTACATCCTCAACAACCAATTGGCCCAGGCACAACGTTAGTAGTGCTGCTCGATCACCGCGAGAATTTTCGTCCTCGACTAGGACCTCCCTGTACGATACATTTTGAATATACCACTCAAGGTCTGTTGCCATCGAATAACTTGATCAATTATTTCGGGGTATCTAACGCGTACATTAATAACAATATATCTGAGTACAATACGTGTACCTGGTGTCCATGTCCGAAGAAAATATATATGCTGCAACAGCAAGTTCTTTTCCGACAAAGTGCATTCCCTCCGGAGGGCAAAAGGACAGATTTAAGCACTATATACCAGAATACACCACCGTTATGATGTCAACAACTTATGGCTCAATTGTGAACACACAAATAATGGCTCTATATTGTACTAAAAATTCTCACCCGAGGCATGTCCTCAGCGCCATGGTGTCCGTGGTGAGTGTGGTAGGTGAACGGAGTCCCGGGCTCAGTCTGCCTTAGCTCAGACCCAGGCGAAGATGACGAGTTCAGGTCCTCAAAATTTAGTTTCTGCTGTACACACCAAGGAATAGAGTTCTGAGCTACACTTACTTATTCACGCAGTTGGACAAAAAGATTTAACGTACTGTTACAAAAAAACTCACCCTCAGAGACATCACATTACTCTCGGCTACTGCTGCTTAAAGGGGTCGGCTGCCATGGTTTTCCATAAATTGTGGGGACTTCCTTTTCGAGGAGGAACAAATGGTCTCCTTGGCACGTGGTTTTCCATGAGGCATCTCCTGGCAGACGGTGGACTTCTTTCCCCGTGTAGTGTTATCCTTTAACTCCACGTTTGCTGGTTTTCTCCTCCCACTGCGTACAGTTGTTGGGAGTCTTGATTTTGGATTCTTTTTCCCCTCTTTGTTGTCCTTGGTCGTCTTCACATGGGTCAGCAACGCTTGGATAGCTTTGCCATGGTCTGCCAGAATCTCTGTTATGGTGCGGAGTTGGTCATTGTGGGTCTTGAGAATTGTCTTCGTCATGTCTTTCTCTGACAGAACATGCTGTAGTAAAACATTTACGAAGGTTACGTACCCGAAACCCCGGCCGTTGTTGTGTAGATAAACAAGAGAAAAATAACATGACTAGTTTCACGTTACCTCTTGAACCATGTTTAACACATTCAACATGTTATCCTCTAGTGACTTGCCTCTGCATCCACCTGCAGCACCTTTCGCCACCTCACTGAAGAAAAATAAAAAATAGTTTGTTTGATATTTGGATACCAGTTCTTAACTTCATCCACGGAGCAGAAATATAAAAAATGCACCATTTATACCTAGCGAGAGACACGTCCACAACGGTGGTTTTCGCCGCTTTGTCGACCAATGTACTCTTCTCCTTCATGGAGCTCTTTTCCTTCTCATCAGATATTGGGTACTTCATTTCGTGTATCTCAAGTACAATGACATTAGCAACAAAGGTCAGGAAGGAACGTCCCTCCTTTATTTTGCTTAGTGCCACCACAATGGACCCACCCCTAACCGATTTGGCAAAATTAGGCCCAATATGGCCGTAGGCCCATCCAATATCCATCAGAACCCAATTTGCTTCATGCATAGGCGGACCCCAAACACAAATTCATTTAGTCATACATGTAACATTCATTTTAAAATAATTCGAAAATGAGCAGCAGTATTAAATGCACCTTTCATCTAGATGTCTACTAACTGTGAGCATAAAGTAAAGCATAATAGCTTTTTTTTTGCAGGAGAAAATTTTCATACTTTGCGAGGGAGATAGTAACCTTCTTCAACCTACTCCTTGTCTAATCAATTGAAAAGGTAGATGTGACACATAGCCTAGGGGTTCAGGGTTATTATGCTCATCAGAAATTTTCACCTGACAGAAGGCTAATGAAAAAAGATTTCTTTTCTCCAATAAACATAATGACAAGTTTCCGAAAATTTAATCCACTTTAACACAATTAGGTGATTTTAATGACCATTATGAATGCAAACTACTTCTAAAATACAGTAATCCTATATAACGACCTCATTAATAAAACTCATTTATCTGAGACAAAGAAGAATGAACAAGGCTATCGAAAAAAAAAAGGAAAAATTTGTTCATCGGAAATGCGCATATCAAGCTTCAATTTTCCTCTGTAAGAGATGTGAATAAAAATTCAATACTTCTCCTCGCGTAAGCAACACATAACCCGACAAAAGTTAGGGCGACGTGACCGCAACGATGTATGGGTTTCTTAACAGTAACATCTGTGTAGTGACTATACGAAAATGTGACTTCTAACCCTATCAACACGCATATTCCCAACCAGCTTTCCTTTCAAGCACTTTTATTCAAGTATCGTACATTTTTCTCCATAAAACCGCTTTATCAGCCCTGTAACCCCAACCCTTGCCGTTTAGTTACACGCAGATTGATAAAAGGCCAGTTTTCTTGAAGGACAACTTGGTTACCTTTACTTATTTTGGCCACAATTTTAAAAAACTTAACAACAGTTATCCGGCATTCCAGCAAACTCATTATCTCCCCAATAGGAGTTCACCATATCCTATAAGATTTTATGCACTAACCAGCGGGACACTGGAGTACTCACATCTAAATCAACCTTCGTTTTCATCATCCAAAAGAATTACCTTTCACAAGGGAACCAAAAAAAAACCCCAGCATCATGTTGAACTTCAATAATTAATTACTGCATAAGATTACTATCATGCATAAAAGAAGCTCCCATGATTCATAGCAGGTACTTTTTTTTGGGTCAATAACAAGATATACCGCAAAGACATGTTGTCTACCTGAAAAACCAGACTGAATGTCACAAACATTAAAAGTGCCCTTAACAAAAGTGATGAACATAAGCATTCATACAACAAAACCCAATGTAATAAAAACACAAAACACATAAGTACCAAACTAGACATGCGTAGACTTTCCCAATACCAGATTCCAACCCAGCTGCCTACCTGAACAAGGTGTTGTAGAGTTCCAACCTATGCTTAAGCTCAGCGTTCTCTTTTTCCAGTGTTATTACCCGCTCCGACACCGACATCCTTGCCAGGCGTTGTGCCTCAGTGACGATTGGATTCTTGCTAATTTAGAATTTTATAAAAATTATCGCGTTGTAAGTATAGTTTCTAAACCAATAAAAAATCCTTTCGTACAAAAGTTTGGCTGTCACAAGTAACAAAATCCAATAAAATTTATAACCGAAGTATTTAAATCTCGGGTCGTCTCTCAAAGAATTGCAGGGAGGTGTGATTTTTTATTGATTATGGAATAAAGTGTGTTTTTGGGTTTTTGAAATAGAGAACAAGTAATTTAAATGGCAAGAAAAATAAATTAATAATTATAAAGACTCTTGCTAAGGTATGAGAACTAGAAATCCCATCCTAATTATCCTTATCAGGTGTGATGAGAATTGTTATTGCTTTCACTTAGTTAACCCTTACTAAATAAAGAAAAGTCAAGTGGACTAATTAACTTGATTCTTCAAGTCCTAGTCAACTCCTATGGAAAGACTAGCTTTAGAGGGATCCAAATTAATCAGCAAATTCTAATTTTCAATCAATTGCTGAGTTTGACAACTCAAGTATCACCAATTACTCAACCAAAATCAAAAGGAAAAAATTCAAATTATTTATATCATAAATCTGAAATACCTCAAATTGCATTTAAATATAAATTCAAATCTAACATGGGAAGGTTCATAAGCCAATTTGGCAACATAAGTAATTAACAAGTAAAAGCATTAGAGTAAATAAAAGTAGAAGAGAAACATAAATTAAAGGAACATTGAACCTGGAATTGGAGAAAACGAAGGAATCCTAATCCTAAAATCTAAGAGAAATCTTAATCCTAAATCCTAAGCCTCTCTCTCTCTAAAAGTACATCTAAAACCTAAAATTGTGAATATGAAAGTTGTATGAATTGTGTCTGTTGATTCCCCCATTCTCTGGCTTCTATTCTGTGTTTCTGGGCTTGGATTTGGGCCGAAAAAGGGTCCAGAAATCGCTGGGGGCGACTTCTGCAATTTTCTACACGTGGCGTCCGTCACGCGTGCGCGTGGGTCACGCGTGCACGTCATTTGGAGTTTTCCTTGCCACGCGTACGCGTCAGTCACGCGTCTGCGTCGTCCATGCGTACGCGTCACGGCCATTTTGTACTAGGCACACGTCCGCGTCGTCCATGCGTGCGCGTCGCTGCCATTTTCTTCAAAACTCTATTTTTATGCATTCCTTCTATTTTTGTGTGTTTCCTTTCTGTCCTCTAAGCCATTCCTGCCCTACGAAGGCTGAAATTACTTAACACACAGATCACGGTATCGAATGGTAATAAAGGAAAATAAAAAATAAATATTTTTAAAGCATAGGAAACATGTTTTTTACACATATCATGGAATAAGGAAGGAATTATTAAACCATGCAAATCTTATGAATAAGTGGGTGAAGAATTGATAAAAACACTTAATTGAGCACAAGATGAATCATAAAATAGGGGTTTATCAACCTCCCCACACTTAAACATTAGCATGTCCTCATGCTAAGCTCAAGAGAAGCTATAAATGGGTGAAGAGGAATGGTAGAATGTATGAAATGCAACCTATCTATATGAATGCAACTACATGCAGAATGCTTTTTCCTACTTGGTTAAAAGTAAACAAAATTTTCAAGAATAAATATGAACTAGATTTCACTAATTCAAATCATAAAAATGAACTACAAATAGACTTGCAAGAAGAAGATAGCTCATGAAAGCTGGGAACATGGAATCGAGCATCGAACCCTCACCGGAATTGTATACACTCTAATCGCTCAGGTGTTTAATGTTCGATTCTCTCAATTCTCTACTAACCTTGCTTTCTAAGGCTTGCTCTTCTTCTACCAATCAACACAAATTTAATGCATAAATACACATATCAAGAGGTCTTTCAAGGGTTGTAATGTGGTTAGGGTCAAGGTAGGATTGTATTTGGTCAAGTGGACTAAAATCTGAATCCTTAATTAACTTAAAATTTCCACCTAACTTTAGACAATCCATGTAATCATAATACCACATCTAACTATCCATTAACCATGTTTTCCACATATTCATGCATTCTAATTTCAAGTACAGTATATATGCATTGATTTCACCATTTACTTTGGGGCATTTTGTTCCCCTTTTTACTTATTTGCTCTTTTTCTTTTCTTTTTCTCTTTTTCTTCTTCTTTTCTTATATATATATATATATTTTTTTTCTCAATGCATATGATTAAATTATTGAATGCATGAACATGTCCTAAACATTTCTTTCACATTTTCAGAAAATTCTAACATACTCAATTCTCAAACCAAATGTTTCCAAACCCAATTTCCCCACACTTAATTCGTGAGCACTATCACTAGTCTAAGCTAACCAAGGATTCAAATTAAGGATATTATTATTTTTCGCTTAGAGTTAATGATGTGCTAAAGTAAAGAACAAAGGGGTAAAATAGGCTCAAATTGGTTTGCAAAGGATAATGAAAGGTTAAGGCCATATGGGTATGTAAGCTTAGTGAAACAAGGCCTCAATCATATAAGTGCATGCATACATCAAACCATGGAAATATAGAATTAAGCAAGACAAAGATCACAATTTTAGAGAGAATAACACACACCAAAAATAAAATATTGGTTGATAAAATGCAACCAATCAATTAGGCTCAAAATCTCACTGGTTTTGTGTATTCGAGCTCTAAACCATGTTCCAGTATAATATTCCTTCAACCAACTTTAGCAAAAAATTTTAATTTAAATTAGTGAAATGCTCTAAAAAGTTTCTTGAAAAAGAATTTGTTACTTCAACCAAGTAGTGGTAAAATATGCACAAAATTAAACAAATATGCAATCAAACATGCAAATACAACAATGAACTACAAAGAAAAATAAAAATTGGTGTTGAGACAGGAAGGTACTAACCCACGAAAGTCGGTATCGACCTCCCCACACTTAAAGATTGCACCGTCCTCGGTGCATGCAGAGATGTGCAAGTGGACGGGTTGCTTCAACTGATGGTTTTCTCCATAGATTGTGCAAATGGACTTATCTGTCTTCCCATGTAAACGTTTTATGTTTCTCTTCTTTGGTGGCCATCCTGAAAGAAGAGGGAAAAAGAAGGAAAGTAACCCAAAAACAAAGATAGGAAACAATTTAAAATATGGTTGGGTTAATGCCAAATGATGAGAGTCTCAATTACATGGTAGCTACAACATGCAAGTGAGAAAACAGTAGAAGCACATGGCAAATCAAGAGTGCAAAAGTTTGTAATAATGGGGAAGCGAGTGTGGGTAATGCAAGATAGTGTAAGTTCATGTCAATGCAAGATAATATAAGTATCATGAAGGAGTAGCATTGACTTATGAAGAATAATACCCAGTCAGAGTAAAACAAGTCATGAAGCACCAGAATAATTCAAGAAAAGATGCAAAAGTTGAATAAGAAAATTTTAACACCAATGAAAAAATAAAAAACATGCACAAAATTAAAATGCAATGAATGAAAGTATGCAAATAAATTAAGAAAAATATAATGAAAGTAAAGAAGGATGAGAAGTTAAAGGGATGAAGAAGAAGAAAGTAAGAAAGAATGAAGAAAGAAGGAGAAAAGATAGAATAAAAGGGAGGGAAATTAAAAACAGGACTCGACGCGCGCGCGCAGGGCACGCGTGCGCGTGAAAACTACATAAACCATGTGACGCGTAAGCGTCGCCCACGTGTACGCATGGGTGGTCAGAATTTAAAAATGGCGCGCAAGTGTCAGGGACGCGTACACGTGGGTGATTTTGTGCCTTAGGCACAGTGCCCGCACCAGGCCAGCACAACGTTTGGCCTGACACCTCTTTACGTCGATTTGTAGGGACACGCGTACGCGTGGGTGATGCGTACGCGTCGAAGGCTGATTTTGCAATTGACACGGACGCGTCAGGGACGCGTTTGCGTGGGCGTGTTTGTGCCTGAGGCATGCCTCCAGCCACGCTCCCGCGCAACTCTCTATAAGGTTTAGCGTCGCATGTGACGCGTGCGCGTGGTTCACGCGCACGCGTGTGACGCGCTTTTTTTTATATGCAGTATGCAGAATGCAAAATGCAGATGCTGATGCAGATATTATAAATGATCACTAAGAAAAATAGAATAAAATAAAATTAAGAATAAAATGAAATAAAATAAAACTAAGACTGAAAAAGAACGATTATACCATGGTGGGTTGTCTCCCACCTAGCACTTTTAGTTAAGGTCCTTAAGTTGGACATTTGGTGAGCTCCTTGTCATAGTGGCTTGTGCTTGAACTGATCCAGGAATCCCTACCAGTGCTTGTAATTCCAATAGCCTCCGGGATCCCACACTAGTTGCATAAAGCCTTCAAGCAAGTTAAAGCAAGTGACAAGGCCCCAAGAGTGTTGATTGCCAGAATGAATTCTGGGGTCCCAAACTTTACTTTTGCACCCGTCTTCTTATTGATCATCATTTTTCCACTTGGGTGGTGAACAGTCAGAATTCTCATGGAGACATCCAAACAATTTCCTAGACCCATTCAATTGAGAATTATACAACCCTTATACTTCAATTTGGAGCATGCAACCATATTGAACCTTTCATGACAACTCTTACCACTAACCATCTCCCTCTTACTCTTATAGCCGCAAAGAGCTCTAAGTTGCCCATCCGTCTCAAGCAAAGCATATTCAAGTGGGCCAATTAAGCTTAAAGATGAAAGATTTACTCACTTGAATGAAGGAATAGATGGTGATGGCTTTGGGGGAGAGGTCTCCAACAACTTTGGCAAGGTGATTTCCAGCTCCATTCCCTTGAGCTCTTCCTTGACAACTTCCACCTCTTTGCAAGCTTCTTCAATATCAACCTCTTCCTCTTGGTAGCTTTCTTCCAATTCTATCTCTTCTTCATTGTTCACCAAGGGCATGGGAGGTTGTGCTTCTTTTTTTTTAATCTCCATGTCAAGTCCAATGGGAGAGGATTCAAATGTAGATAAGAATTCATCAATGATTGAATCCATCTCTTGATCATCCCCTTCAAAGTCTTCAACCATGATATGCCTTGGAGGTTGTACACCCTCCTCAACATCAAATTCAAACTCCTTAGAAGGAGGTTCTGTGACTTCAGGTTCCCATGGACGTTCCGCATCTCCTAAGTCTTCGACCACTTCTTCCTCTTCAATAATTCCGGCTTTCTCCACTTGTTCAAGTACAAAGTCATACTCCTTACTGTCCATCGGAGTTTCTAGTATTTCCTTCATGCTACATTCTTCATTAGATTCTCCACATGAAGCCATGGGGGTTCCTTGAGTGTTCGAACATCGGAAAGCTAATTGATTTATTGCTTGCTCCAGTTGATGAAGGGTTGCATGAAATTGATCTACTGTTTCCTTGAGGTGAGCCTGTGATTCTTGGGTCGATGGATATGGACATGGTGCATATGGAAGTGGTGGTTTTTGGGGGTAATTGGATTGGAATTGGAGTGGATAAGTTTTAGGGTCATGTGGAGGTGAATGGTTGTGGTTGGCTTGTGAGTATGGTGGTTCAAAGCTATGTTGAGGAGGTGGTTCATAGGCATATGATGGGGCTTGCTGGTAACTACAAAGGGGTCCACCATATCTATCATCTTGGTACGTACCTCGGAATGGCTCTTGACCATAGTAATTTGGTGAGGTGGTTTGTCACGGAGGGGTCCACCATAACTATTGTCTTGGCATGCATTGTAGGATGGTCATTGTCCATGGTATCTTGGAAGGTGTTGTTGCCGAAAGGGTTGATCAGATCCTCGTGGTTCCTTCCATCTTCAATTGTCTTGACCTTGATGCACGTTCCTGTTATATCTTCCATTCCTTTCAACAACATTGGAACCAAACTTAAAGCCAGAGGGGTGAGAACTCATAGTAGCTAATGAAAATTAAAAACAAAAAATAAAAATAAATAAACAAGCAAAATAAAATATTTACAGTAACAATAATAAGGCACATGTTTGCAATTTCCCGGCAATGGCGCCATTTTGACGATTGGATTCTTGCTAATTTAGAATTTTATAAAAATTATCGTGTTGTAAGTATAGTTTCTAAACCAACAAAAAGTCCTTTCGTACAAAAGTTTGGTTGTCACAAGTAACAAAACCCAATAAAATTTATAACCGAAGTATTTAAACCTCGGGTCGTCTCTCAAGGAATTGCAGGGAGGTGTGATTTATTATTGATTATGGAATAAGGTGTGTTTTTGGATTTTTGAAATAGAGAACAAGTAATTTAAATGGCAAGAAAAATAAATTAATAATTATAAAGACTTTTGGTAAGGTATGAGAACTAGAAATCCTATCCTAGTTATCCTTATCAAGTGTGATGAGAATTGTTATTGCTCCCACTTAGTTAACCTTTAATAAATAAAGGAAAGTCAAGTGGACTAATTAACTTGATTCCTCAAGTCCTAGTCAACTCCTATGGAAAGACTAGCTTTAGAGGGATCCAAATTAATCAGCAAATTCCAATTTTCAATCAACTGCTGAGTTTGACAACTCAAGTGTCACCAATTACTCAACCAAAGCCAAAAGGAAAAAATCCAAATTATTTATATCATAAATAGAAGAAAATAATCATAAATCTGAAATACCTCAAATTGCATTTAAACATAAATTCAAATCTAACATGGGAAGGTTCATAAGCCAATTTGGCAACATAAGTAATTAACAAGTAAAAGCATTAGAGTAAATAAAAGTAGAAGAGAAACATAAATTAAAAGAACATTGAACCTGGAATTGGAGAAAATGAAGGAATCCTAATCCTAAAATCTAAGAGAAATCCTAATCCTAAATCCTAAGAGAGAGGAGAGAGCCTCTCTCTCTCTAAAACTACATCTAAAACCTAAAATTGTGAATATGAAAGTTGTATGAATTATGTCTGTTGATTCCCCATTCTCTGGCTTCTATTCTGTGTTTCTAGGCTTGGATTTGGGCCAAAAAGGGTCCAGAAATCACTGGGGAGACTTTTGCAATTTTCTACACGTGGCGTCCGTCACGCGCGCGCATGGGTCACGCGTGCGCGTCATTTGGAGTTTTCCTTGCCACGCGTATGCATTAGTCATGCGTTCGCGTTGTTTATGCTCTGCGCCTAGGCACGTGTCTGCGTCGTCCATGCGTACGCGTCACGCCCATTTTGCGCTAGGCACGCGTCCGCGTTGTCCATGCGTGCGCGTCGCTGTCATTTTATTCAAAACTCCATTTTTAGTTCCTTCCATTTTGCGTGTTTTCTTTCTGTTATCTAAGCCATTCCTGCCCTATGAAGCCTGAAATTACTTAATACACAGATCACGGCATCGAATGGTAATAAAGGAAAATAAAAAATAAATATTTTTAAAGCATAGAAAACATGTTTTTACACATATCATGGAATAAGGAAGGAATTATAAAACCATGCAAATCTTATGAATAAGTGGGTGAAGAATTGATAAAAATACTTATTTGAGCACAAGATGAATCATAAAATAGGGGTTTATCACTCAGCAACCTGTTCTTTGTAACAAAGAGCAACTTGATAATTAAAATCAAATATTTTCACGTCCGATTCCTCCAGGAGCCTCTCCAAAGTGATGAAGGCGGCATCCTGCCTTGCCAATCTCTCATCAGTCGACACCCGCCCAGACACAAAGAAGTTAATCCCCTTGCCATGGCTTTGTAAAGATACCCCATACCCATGATAATCCTTCCCTTCCATCCTGAAGCCATCACGGAGGAAAAACACTGGAGGACCAACCTTTAGTTGAGCACAAACCCTAAACAGCAGTTGTTCCATGTCTTCCAGGATGACAAACGAAGTGTTGTCAAAATCTGGTGCAACATCTATATCCACAGATGCAATAACAGATCACAACCACTATGAGAACAAGTGTCAAATGAAACAGAAAAACCTAATGTAACCCACAAACTTCACAAAAAGAAGTACCTTGCTCATGCAGCAGAAGGTTCCTCGCGGTTGTGCCAGATCCGCTGCTCCCGTTGCCCGCAACAGTAACAGACTCTCCAACCTTGAGTTCTCCAAACCTTACCTCCAGCTCTTTATTCCCCAATACCTTTTTGTCACTTTCGGGGTCTTTGTTTCATAGTTCAAACCAGGACTCCGCTTCGCGCCTTACCATGAAGCCCTTGTGCTCGCTCCCCTTGAACCCAAACACTTGTTGGTTGCATTCCTCCCATGACGTGTATATCCCGGGCTCTCTTACTCTCCTAACCACATAGTAACAGAAACGACCATGTTCCATGTATGGTAATTGTTATCTGGGAATGGCTTCGAACAAATCCCCTGCCGAAGGAACCTAAACCGAGAACGTAATGAAAATCTCCTTAACTTCCCCTTCTAGTAAACCCTCACAGCCCCTTCGTTGGAACTTTCAAAATGATAACAAGTGTTTTCAATTTGAATCAATAATTCTCGGTTTCTCTTTCCAAAATTTTCCGCATTTATTTGCTTACACCATTTACACAAATGAGTTTCATGAGTCTTTTTATCCACGTGTAATAATTTTTAAACCAATTCACATATTAAGAACAATATCGCTCTCTTAGTAAATCCAACTGTTTTCCTCATGAAAAATCATTCGTTTACAAATGTTTCTATCCCATTTTATAATACAATTATACCTTAAGTTATTTTGTAAGTGGTTAGAATTAAATTTATTTTACTATGTACATAAACTTAATTAATTATAATCTAACTTAACACTAACAAAAATATTTAATTTTCAGGTAGTATAATTATGTATGTTAATTATTATTTAAATAATGAATATAACTTGTTAATATAAATTTTTTATTAAATAAAGATACAACTATTCAAT
>NC_029787.2:40791847-40806592 GCF_000816755.2 Arachis ipaensis | reverse complement strand
TGAAATTTAATTATTTGATTAATTATAATTTTATATATATAATTTTTTTTATAACTAATTTTTTTAACATGTTTAATACAACTTATCTGTTCACATATAGTAAAAGTTTGAAAAAAAATAAACAAGATAACAATATCAAAAAACTATCAAACTTTTCTATAAAGGTATTTTCAAAAGTAAAAGTTGGAGAACAAAAAAAAATTAACACACTATATAGGTCTGTATAACGATTTAAAAAAGAAAACTTTTACATATGTATCTTTTTATATTTTATTTCGGTCATTATCCTACATTATAAATTATAGATTCCAAAATGTAAATTGTAAACCCTATTACCCTAAAATGATAAATCCTAAAACGTAAGCCCTAATTCTTATACCGTCAGAATTTAACCATGTTTGTCCAACTCTCAACCATAAACATTTTTTCATCAACCCTAAACTCTAAATTCCGCAATCCAAATTCTCGACCTTAGATCCTTAATCGAAAATTTTAACGAACCATGGGGGGTTGAGTCACACTCTCCATCATGTACGAAATTATGAGAAAGTTACTATGTGCGAGTGAAGATAGTTATGGAGTCCGCCGTCGAATTGTTGTTTAACTTTCTTCTAACTCTACAGCCTTTTATCTACTACATTCGATCTATCAGTAAGTTCAAATCAGAAGAGACCCTAAACACTGTGCAACCTACGACGGATTCACAATCGACCGTTTGCCTCGCGGATATCCAACCACAATAACCATTGTCACGTCGGACTCTTGACATAAACTAAAACCTTTTTAACCCTAATTCTAGTTGTGGGTCTACTAACTAAGTGTCCTTTGTTGATATACAGGTCTAACGTTGCTGAAAACGGATTTAAATTAGGGTGTTGTTCATGACAATGACTACCTTATTACAAGAAAACAAAACATGTCTTTAAAATGTTCTACTATTATTGTATTACTGCGCTGTATTTCTTTGATGTCTATTTTCAGGTTTAGCGGTTCTTACTAGTCTATAAAGTAATAATCCGATATAATTAAGAAAAGTTTAGCTCATGCCATGAATAGATAATCTTCTTCACTAATATTTTAAACATACTCAAATTTTAAAAAATTTTACTCCACAATTAATAATCTACTTATTACTTACTGACAATATAAAATTTTAGTATTTTTTGAAAACAACACATTTTATTAATACATATTTAATTATATTTACAATAATAATCATAACTAATAAAAAATATACCTAATTTAAATATACTTAATTTAACAACGACTTCATAATCAACTCCTACCTACAATATCCAATGATGTTCCTAATACTCACCTTCACTGTAGTATCCATTTAAAAGTTCTTCATGACTTATTACATAATTCATTGATGGCACGAATAAATTATTATACTCACATAAAAATTCAGTCCCATTATTTTTTCCTACTTAGGCACATCATATTTGTTTCGATAATGTAACGTGCATATATTTTTTACTTAGGCCCATCATATTTGTTTCGGTAATGTAACATGCATATATTTTTCGAAACCCATGATTATATCCATGAGGTTTTCATCACTTCACACAACCCATCAAAAATTCAACTTCCAAGGCCCATCCGACCATTAACACATATCTACCAAAAATAAAATATTACATTCCAAAAAAATTTACTTTTATAAACTTAATTAATTAGCGTGTCTTAATTATCATCTTAAAATCTATCATGTTCAGACAAATTCTGAAAAGAATTAGGCCCAGTGCTGCAATTGCCACCGCTAACTGCAATGGTTCAGGCCAAACCATCACGTCTAAGAGACACGCGTTTCCCTCCAAACATTGACACATAGGTTTCAACATGTGTTGATGAATCTTTCTTCAGCATAACAGAATTTTCCATATAAATAAATGAAATTGCATTGTGTATGATATGTGTGTGATTCCAAAATGGCTTATGAGAGTTTCTTAGTACAAATTTATTATAAGAGAAAAATTAAGACTAGAGAGGGAATTAAGTTTAGCAGTAACGATCCACTCAATATCTTCATTCGTTCATATTTCAATTTTGTAGAATCGCAAAATACTATACTACAGAAGCTTGGAGAGTGTGGAGTAAAGTGAATGAAATATTTGTATTATAGGATAGATCCTTGTTACGATCAATAAGGATTTTGTGAAGTATAATTCTCTTGAGATAGGGAATGATAACGACTTTCAAGTGTTGTTTCGCTGTCATAGAAGTTTTTCTAAGATGAAGGTCCCTAAGCTATATGTGAAGCTTGTTGATGTGGTTGGGAGTTCTAGAGGATCAGCTCCAAATCCTCAATTCGTTTTGGGTGTAGCTTCTACTTCAAGGTCTATGGTTGCACCGGATGTAATGTTGGTGGCATTCGCATCTTTTGTTGTTGATTTAAACCATGATAATGATAGTGATTGTGACATCGGAGATAATAGTATGTTTGGTGATCTTGCGATTGAGATGGAGGCTACTCCTAATATCACCTTCCACTGTTGAAGTCGTAGAAGCATATCAGAGAGAAGATGCTATGCAGGATCATGAGGAGGATGAGGAGCCTGCCATGATAGGTGATGATAGTGGTAAGGACTTAAGTGGCATTCCAGCAAGGTAAGAGGATCTGTCAAGTTCTGAAACACAACAATACCCACCTTACTTTTCAGCACTGAACTTGGAGGTAGTGACACAACAAGAATTTTCGAACATAGAGGCTGATTTAGGGTTTGTGAATCCATAAAATGTGTCAAATCCAAACGAGTTCCATCTTGGTCAATCATTCCCTAGCAAAGAGGAAGCAGTGTTAAGTGTGAAGAATTATAGCATTCGTCATAGGGTTAAATATCATATGTTAGAGTCAAATCACATCAAGTATCAAGGAAACTGCAAAGTGTTTGAAAAAGGTTGCAATTGGTTGTTACCTGGTGCACGAAATTGTGATCATCAATGGCGCCAACAGCTTGGTACGCACAATTGTAATCTCAACTCTTTGTCACAACTCCACACAACTAACCAGCAAGTGCACTGGGTCGTCCAAGTAATAAACCTTACGTGAGTAAGGGTCGATCCCACGGAGATTGTCGGCTTGAAGTAAGCTATGGTCATCTTGTAAATCTCAGTCAGGCAGATTCAAATGGTTATGGAGAATTGATAATTAAAAGATGAATAAAACATAGAATAGGATAGAGATACTCATGTAATTCATTGGTGAGAATTTCAGATAAGCGTATGAAGATGCTTTGTTCCTTCTGAACCTCTGCTTCCCTATTGCCTTTTTCCAATCATTCATACTCCTTTCCATGGCAAGCTGTATGTTGGGTTTCACCGTTATCAATGGCTACCTCCCGTCCTCTCAGTGAAAATGTTCCAAATACGCTGTCACCGCATGGCTAATCAGCTGTTGGTTCTCGATCATGTTGGAATAGGATCCATTGATCCTTTTACGTCTGTCACTACGCCCAACACTCGCGAGTTTGAAGCTCGTCACAGTCATCCCTTCCCTGATCCTACTCGGAATACCACAAACAAGGTTTAGACTTTTCGGATCTCAGGAATGACCACCAATTGATTCTAGCCTATACCACGAAGATTCTAATCTTAGATTAGAAACCCAAGAGATACACATTCAAGCTTGTTTGCATGTAGAACGGAAGTGGTTGTTAGGCACGCGTTCATTGGTGAGAATGATGATGAGTGTCACAGATCATCACATTCGTCAGGTTGAAGAACGAGTGTATATCTTAGAGAAGAAGTAGGCATGAATTGAATAGAAAAATAATAGTTCTTTGCATTAATTCATGAGGAACAGCAGAGCTCCACACCTTAATTTATGGTGTGTAGAAACTCCACCGTTGAAAATACAAAAGTGATAATGGTGATCATTGGCTTCGGCCCCAGAGAGGAAACCAGAAGAACCAAGATCAAAAGTATGATCAAGTGTGTAAAAGTCTATAGCAAAAGGTCCTATTTGTAGAAAACTAGTAACCTAGGGTTTACAGAAATGAGTAAATGATGCAGAATCCACTTCAGGGGCCACTTGGTGTGTGCTTGGGCTGAGCGTTGAAGCTTTCACGTGTAGAGGCTTTTCTTGGAGTTAAACGCCAGCTTTTGTGCCAGTTTGGGCATTTAACTCCAGCTTTTATGCCAGTTCTGGCATTTTGACGCCAGAATTTCTATGCTGACTTGGAACACCAGTTTGGGCCATCAAATCTCGGAAAAAGTATGGACTATTATATATTGATGGAATGCCCATGATGTCTACTTTCCAACGCAATTAAGAGCGCGCCAATTAGGCTTGTGTAGCTCCAGAAAATCCACTTTGAGTGCAGGGAGGTCAGAATCCAATAGCATCTGCAGTCCTTTTTCAGCCTCTGAATCAGATTTTTGCTCAGCTCCGTCAATTTCAGCCAGAAAATACCTGAAATCATGTTATTGATTCTCCTAGTTCAGTATGTTGATTCTTGAACACAGTTACTTTATGAGTCTTGGCCGTAACCCTAAGCATTTTGTTTTCCAGTATTACTACCGGATACATAAATGCCACAGACACATAACTGGGAGAACCTTTTCAGATTGTGACTAAGCTTTGCTAGAGTCCCCAATTAGAGGTGTCCAGAGCTCTTAAGCACACTCTTTTTGCTTTGGACCACGACTTTAACCGCTCAGTCTCAAGCTTTCACTTGACACCTTCACGCAACAAGCACATGGTTAAGGACAGCTTGGTTTAGCCGCTTAGGCCAGGATTTTATTCCTGTGGGCCCTCCTATCCACTGATGCTCAAAGCCTTGGATCCTTTTTATTTTACCATTGCCTTTTGGTTTAAAGAGCTATTGGCTTTTTCTGCTTGTTTTTTCTTTCTCTTTTTTCTTTTTCTTTTTTTTTCGCATATATTTTTTTCTGCAAGCTTTTCACTGCTTTTTCTTGCTTCAAGAATCATTTTTATGATTTTTCAGATTATCAATAACATTTCTCCTTTTTCATTATTCTTTCAAGAGCCAACAATTTTAACATTCATGAACAACAAATTCAAAAATATGCACTGTTCAGACATTCATTCAGAAAAACAAAAAGTATTGCCACCACATCAAAATAATTAATCTATTTTAAAATTCAAAATTCATGTACTTCTTTTTCTTTTTGCAATTAAAAAAACTTTTTATTTAAGAAAAGTGATGAATTCATAGGACATTCATAGCTTTAAGGCATAGACACTAAGACACTTATGATCATGTAATAAGACACAAACATAAATAAACATAAAGCATAAAAATTTGAAAAACAGAAAATAAAGAACAAGGAAATTAAAGAACGGGTCCACCTTAGTGATGGCGGCTTGTTCTTCCTCTTGAAGATCTTATGGAGTGCTTGAGCTCCTCAATGTCTCTTCTTTGCCTTTGTTGCTCCTCCCTCATGGTTCTTTGGTCTTCTCTAATTTCATGGATGAGGATAGAATGCTCTTGGTGCTCCACCTTTAGTTGTCCCATATTGGAACTTAATTCTCCTAGGGAGGTGTTGATTTGTTCCCAATAATTTTGTGGAGAAAAATGCATCCCTTGAGGCATCTCAGGGATTTCATGATGAGGAATTTCCTCATGCTCTTGTCCATGAGTGGGATCTCTTGTTTGCTCCATCCTTTTCTTAGTGATGGGCTTGTCCTCATCAATGAGGATGTCTTCCTCTATGTCAATTCCAGCTGGATTGCAAAGGTGACAAATGAGATGAGGGAAGGCTAACCTTGACAAAGTAGAGGACTTGTCCGCCACCTTGTAGAGTTCTAGGGATATAACCTCATGAACTTCTACTTCCTCTCCAATCATGATGCTATGGATCATGATAGCCCGGTCTATAGTAACTTCAGACCGGTTGCTAGTGAGAATGATTGAGCGTTGGATGAACTCCAACCATCCCCTAGCCACGGGCTTGAGGTCATGCCTTCTTAGTTGAACTGGCTTCCTGATGAGACGCAGAAGCTGGTGAATTAAAAATTATTAAAATGGTTACGTTGCAAGTATAGTTCTTAACTCACTGAAAATCTGCCTATAAATTTAGAAATATGTCACAGAGAATTAAATTAAAAATTACTGGGAGTTTTAAGTCTCAGGTTGTCTCCCAACGAGTTGCAGAAAAGTGTGCTATCTTATTAATCAGATGTTCCAAGAAGTTGAGCTAAGTAAATTGGGATGTAAATTGAGGAAAGTTAAATAATATGAATAAAAGCCTTGACTGGGAGTTGATTGGTTGGAATTTCTATTATTGGTGGAGTGAATGTAAGATTAATTTATAATTAATGGTTATTCTGTTTGGTTATCCTTTACTAAGTAAGGGAAAGTCAAACAAGCTGGAATGCCAGATCTGTTCACAAGTTGTAACCCACTTAGTTCAAAGGGATTGACGTCGGTGACAGGATAGCAATCCAACATTTAACCCAATTACAAATTTTTCTTTCAATCCTTCCAACTCAAGAATTCCTTTTAATCAACTCCCCATCAAGTAAGGAAACTACTCACGCGTTGTAAATAAAGAATCCATAGCACATGAAAGGGAATTAAAAGAAGATATGATTATTGGAATTGATATTGAATTAAAAAGAAATAATCCTTGCATTAATTAATCATAAAAGTATTCAAATAACAAAACTGAACAAAACAAGGAACATGGAAGAATGAAACCAAGTTAAGAAAACAAACTAGAATGATGAAGTCTTGATGAGGAAATAATTCTTCTCAATGTTCCAATGCTAAGACCAATTGAAAATTAAAATTCTAAAACCTAGAGAGAAAAACCTAAGAGAGTAAAACTAGATCTCAAACTGTCTCTGAATGAATGTGTTGTTTGTTTCTGCATGTTCTCTGACTCTAGTCTGCTGTTTCGGGCCGAAAACTGGGCCGAAATAGGGTCCAAAATCGCCTCCAACGGATTCTGCAGATTATGCAGATCGCACATGTCACGCGATCGCGTCATCCATGCGGACGCGTCATTCGCATTTTTTCTCGCCACGCGTTCGCGTCGTCCACGCTGCCGCGTCGCCTGAGCTTTTCCAATCCGCGCGGCCGCGTGAACCATGCGGCCGCGTCGCTGCGATTTGCTCTCCTTCGCGCGATCGCGTGAGCCATGCGACCGCGTCACTTCTCGCTGGTTATCTCATCAAAATTCTTGTGTTCCTTCCATTTTTGCTATCTTCCTTTCCAATCTCCAACTCATTCATGCCCTATAAAGTCTGAAACAGTTAACACATAGATCACGGCATCGAATGGAATAAAGGAGAATTAAAAATAAATAATTAAAGTCTCTAGGAAGCAGTTTTCAAACATGTAATAAATTTAGGAAGGAAATCTAAATGCATGCTAATTTAATGAATAAGTGGGTAAGGATCATGATAAAACCACACAATTAAATACAATATAAACCATAAAATAGTGGTTTATCAACCTCCCCACACTTAAACATTAGCATGTCCTCATGCTTAATTGAAGGAGATAAAGAAATAAGTATGAACATGTAGAAACTCATGAAATGCAATGCAAACCTATATACATATAAATAAATGCAACTATATGATTCTTGTCCACTTGATCGAAAGTAAATAAGCTCTCCAAAACAATTACAAATCAAATTCCACTAATTTTATCATTACACAATAAAACAGATAAAAGTGCAAGAAGATAGCTCATGAAAGCAGGGAACTTGAAAATTCAAATATTGAACCCTCACTGATAATGTATGTACGCTCTAATCTCTAGTGTATAGGGTGGTCACTCTATCCTTCTCTAATCATGCTTTCTAACTTTTGTTCTTCTCCTAACCAATCAACAATAGTTAATATACCAATGCAAACATCATGAGGTCTTTTCAAGGTTGCAAGGGGGCTAAGGTATAGGTAGGGGTGTATATTTGGTCACGTGAGCTAATAAATTGAATCTTTAATTAACCCAAGCTCTAATATAACTTGTATACACTTAATGTCATCTTTAAAGTTCATACCTAGCTACCCAGAATTCCCTTTTTCAATCTATACTCATGTATCAACTTATATTTTTGGTTCTATCATATGTGCATTGATCTTCGAATTCTGAATTCAACATTGGGGTAATTTTGTCCCCTTATTTATTGATTTTTCATATTTATTATTTTATTTTATTTTATTTTTATTTTTTTTATATAGAGTTTGTCAATGCACATAGATTTTTAATTCTTATAGTTTCACATGAGTAGGTATCCAAATTCCCCTTAAATTTTCATGACACATTCCCTTAACAACTTTTGTTCCCACAATTTCCCATACTTAACTAACACACACAATTCTATCTTAAGCTAACCAAAGATTCAATTTGGGATATACAATTGTTTTTCGGCTTAGGGTTAGTAATGTGGTAAAATATCGAACAAATGGGAATTAAAGGCTCAAAGTAGTTAACAAAGGTAATTGAAAAGGGTAGCTTAATTTGGATGAGTGAGTTTAAACAAATAATGGCCTCATTCATGTGCAAGCATGCAAATATAATAACTATTGGACATATAGGATAAAACAAAATATAGATTACAATCATAGAGAAGTAAACACACAAGAATGAAATAATTATGGTTAAATAATGTAACCATTCATAAAGGCTCAAATCTTTCACAGGTTGTGTGTTCTTTAACTCAAATATCATGTTCCAAATACAACTCAAGCAAATTTATCATAAGAATTTTTTTTTTGAAAAATTAGTGAAATTTTATTCCAAAGATAGATTTTAAAAGAAACTTATTGTCTTTTCAATCAAGTAGAACATGCATGCAACTATCCTAACCTATGCAATTTATTCTATTCTATAAAGGAAAGAAAATCTAACTAAAATATCCTGATTATTGGTGCTAGAGAAGAGAATTTACCTCCGAAAGTCAGGTACTGACCGACCTCCCCACACTTAAGGCTTTGTACCGTCCTCGGTGCCATCTGTCAGAAACAGGGGTGGGCTGGTAACAGTATCTCCACAGGCGGGGCCGTCATGGCTCCCTGTGCTGGTGAAGAAAGTGGAGTCCGGGGTGTCTGAGTCTCTAAAATGTCCCTTGAGTAGCTCCTTGAGGTGTTTGAATGTGTCCCCAGCTCTGTAGGAGACTCCGACTGCTGAGACAAGATCTGAGACCAGGGCAGGGAAAGGTAAGTTGCCCGTAATTTGTACGTGTTTCATAGCATTCCGGATATGTCTTGAGAGATTCAGAGGTTGGTCTGTAAGGATGCACCATAGTAGAACAGTCATGTCCGCAGTGAAGGAGGACTCATGAATGTTCGGAAAGATGTAATGGGACATGATCTGTGCCCATACGCGAGCCTCCAAGGTAAGTGCTGAAGCCAAGATTCCCTTAGGGCGGGTACGGTGGTATCCGTAGATTCAACGGCTGCCAGGTAATGCGATGACTCCGAGAACGGAGTCCCAGTTGAATTGGTATCTCTGGCGCTGAAGAGTGGCTTCTTGAAAAGCGTCCATTCCTACTGGAATAGGGGGAAGACTCAGAGCTTGCTGAATGGCCTCTTCTGTGATGGGGACTTGCTTCTGTCGGACATAAACAGACTGCAGGGTTGGTATGTAGAAGTTGGAGTAGAACTCAACTACCCAAGAAAGATTAGCCTGCCTTGGCTATCTCCGTAGGAAACCCCATTGTCTTCCCTCAATTTGCGGCTCAACAAAGGTGGCAATATTGGACGGGAGGATAAGAAGGTATTCATTGTTATAATTCCTTTCTGCCATGATAGGGAACATCTGCTCACAGTAGCGATTGGAAAATCGCGCAACGTCCTTTGCTGGAAAGGCTTTTTCCTTTTCGTCAACCTTTATTATCCTCTTAACTCTTTTTGTTGAGGGCTTGACTGCGGTTGAAGAAGGCTCTGCCACTAATGCTCTTTTAGTTCCTCTTCTTGCTGGTGGTTTGGAGGTTGCTTTCTCCTTTCCTTTCTTGGTGGCCATCCTGAAAGAAGGTAAGAGAAAGAAAATGAAATTTAAAGAGATATACAGCAAGGAAGGAAAACGGAAAAAGGGGATGATGGATGCACATGAAGATATGCTGACATTATCACATGCTCGCGAGTACGTGTGAGAAGCCAACTATGGAAAATAGCTAGTGCATGTAAAGACAAATGAATGCAAGGTGTTTATTGGCACGCTGGCAAAGGGCATGAGTAGCATAGACCAAGCAATACTTTGTAACAAACCATCACGTTTGTATTGACAATTAAATTCAATTAATAAAATAATAAGGAGAATTTGTGAAAAGCAAGCATTGAATAGTAGAATAAAGTAATGTAGAAAAGTGCATAGGGCTATATAGGCTTTTTTACAAATACATGGCATGCATGGTAAATAAGATATAAAAAGTATAAAATTGAACATGCAAGCAATCCCCTTAAAAATAATAATAATTGTCAAATAAATTGTAACAAGTCACAAGCATATAATGAGGGATAATGACTTAAAAATTTTCTAGCACCATGTAAAAAGGGAAAGAAGAAAATAAAATACAAAAGTGAAAATAAAAAGGAAAGAAAAAGAAAATAAAAATGTATATAATATAATAAGAATGATGGAAAAGAGAAGAAGGAAGAAGAAAGTAAAACCTTGTTAATGGTGGTGAGAGGGATAGAGAGTGAAAGGTGAGATAGAAGGGGAAGGAAGAAATAAGGAGGGAAAAGAAAAATTAGGATTTGGGGGAGAGAAAGATAAGATAATTTGGAAATTTAGGTAGAGCTGTGCGGCGCATGCGACGCGGCCGCGTGGGGCACGCGTTCGCGTGGGTGTGCGTCAGGTAAGGGGACGCGATCGCGTCGGTCACGCGGTCGCGTGACCCGTGCTACGCTGCTGGCGCGAGTGCAGCCTCGCTCCAGCACAACTCTCTGTTCAATTTATTGTAATTGCCAAAATTGGGTGACGCGATCGCGTGGGTCACGCGATCGCATGAGTGTGCGTTATAAAATGGGTGACGCGGCCGCGTCGGCGATGCGGTCGCGTGAAAAGGATTGTGCTTCTAGCACCAATCCAACACTACTCTTGCACAATATCTCAGTGTGCACCCTTTTACGTCGAAAATTCAGGGCACGCAGCCGCGGGGGGCACGCGGTCGCGTGGGTCGATTTGTGCCATTGGCACACCTCCAGCTGGACTCCAGCCGGACTCCAGCCGAACTCTATGTTTATTTATTTGTTTTCTCCACCCTCTTTGCGATGCGGACGCGTCGCTGATGCGATCACGTCGCGCGGCGAAAAATTCTTTTTTTTAAAAGAAATATGAAGACATGAAATGCAAATGCACGAAAGCACTAATAAAGAGAAGAGTTATTAAAGAAGAAAAACTAAAAGTGAAGAAAAGAACGATCATACCGCGGTGGGTTGTCTCCCACCAAGCACTTTGCTTTAACATCCGTAAGTTGGACGCTCCACTAGCTCAATCGGCTGCTATGTGGGGATCTTCCAGGCGGAAGATCTCAAGCTCCTTATTTTTCTACACCTTCTCACCATGGTACAGCTTCAGGCGTTGTCCATTAACCTTAATAAGTTCAGAGCTTGAAGGATGGCTTAGGTGATAAACTCCGTACGGTTCAGCCTTCTCTACTCTGTATGGACCTTCCCATTTTGATCTCAACTTACCGGGCATGAGCCTTAGTCGAGATTTGTAAAGGAGGACAAAATCTCCAGGTTGGAACTCTTTCTTCTTGATGTTCTGATCATGCACAACTTTCATCTTTTCCTTGTAAATTCTGGAGTTCTCATAAGCTTCTAGGCGAAGGTTCTCCAGTTCCTGCAGTTGCAACTTTCTTTCAGCTCCGGCATTCTCAATTCCCATGTTGCACTCCTGAACTGCTCAGAAGGCTCTGTGTTCTATTTCAACTGGGAGATGACAAGCTTTTCCATAAACCAAGCGGAAGGGACTCATCCCAATGGGCGTCTTGTATGCTATTCTATATGCCCACAGTGCATCTTGCAGCCTGGTGCTCCAGTCTTTTCTGTGAGGCTTTACTATCTTTTGCAAGATATGCTTAACTTCTCTGTTTGATACCTCGGCTTGCCCATTAGTTTGGGGATGGTAAGCTGTTGCAACTTTATGGATTATTCCATGCTTCTTCATCAATCCTGTTAGTCTCCTGTTACAAAAATGGGTGCCTTGATCGCTCACGATTGCTCGTGGTGATCCAAAGCGACATATAATATGGTTTCTCACAAAGGAAACAACAGTGTTAGCATCATCAGTGTGGGTAGGAATTGCTTCTACCCATTTGAAAACATAATCCACAGCTAACAATATATAAAAATATCCATTAGAATTTGGAAATGGACCCATGAAGTCAATGCCCCAAACATAAAAAATTTCACAGAAGAGCATATATTGTTGAGGCATCTCATCCCTCCTGGATATATTACAAAATTTCTGGCATGGGGGGCAGGATTTACAAAACTCAGCAGCGTCTCTAAAAAGAGTAGGCCACCAGAATCCGCAGTCTAAGATCTTTCTAGCTGTTCTTTGAGGGCCAAAATGTCCTCCACTATCAGATGAGTGACAGGCCTCTAAAATGGACTGGAATTCTGATTGAGGCACACAACGTCTAATTATCTGGTCAGCGCCACATCTCCATAAATATGGGTCATCCCATATATAATATTTAGACTCGCTTTTCAGCTTGTCTCTTTGATGTTTAGAAAAATGTGGAGGAAATGTGTGGCTAACTAAATAATTAGCGACAGGTGCATACCAAGGGACTACCTCAGATACTGCTTGCAGGTTGTCAAAAGGAAAATTATCATCTATAGGAGTAGAATCATCCTTAATATGTTCAAGGCGACTCAAGTGGTCTGCTACTAAATTCTGATTACCACTCCTATCCTTTATTTCTAAATCGAATTCTTGTAACAGCAGTATCCAACGTATAAGTCTTGGTTTGGATTCCTTTTTAGCTAATAGATACTTTAAAGCTGCATGATCCGAATACACTACTACTCTAGCACCAAGTAAATAAGCTCGGAATTTATCCAGAGCAAAAACAATAGCAAGAAGCTCTTTCTCGGTAGTAGTATAATTGGACTGGGCAGTGTCTAAAGTCTTAGACGCATAGGCAATAACAAAAGGATCCTTACCTTCACGCTGAGCCAACGCTACTCCTACTGCATGGTTGGAAGCATCGCACATGATTTCAAATGGCTGGCTCCAGTCTGGTCCTCTCACAATTGGGGCTTGAGTTAGAGCAGTCTTCAGCTTATCAAACGCTTGTTTGCAATCCTCACTGAACTCGAACTCAATATCCTTCTGCAGTAATCTGAAAAAGAGAAGTGCCACCTTACTAAAGTCTTTAATAAATCTCCGGTAGAAACCTGCATGGCCAAGGAACGAACGGACTTCCCTTACAGAAGAAAGGTAAGGTAAACTAGAAATAACATTCACCTTTGCTGGGTCTACAGAAATACCATTATTAGATACCACATGTCCTAATACAATTACTTGTTTTACCATAAAGTGGCATTTTTCGAAATTCAATACAAGGTTTGTGCTAACACATCTATCTAATACTCGAGATAATCCATCTAAGCAAAGACTAAAAGAATCACCATAAACGCTAAAATTGTCCATAAAAACTTCCATACAGTCCTCAATAAGATCAGAGAAAAGACTCATCATGCACCTTTGGAAGGTAGCTGGTGCATTGCACAAGCCAAAGGGCATTCTCTTATAAGCATAGGTCCTAAAAGGACATGTAAAAGTAGTCTTTTCCTAATCCTCAGGAGCTATATGAATCTGGAAATAACCTGTGTAACCATCTAAAAAGCAATAATGTGACTTACCTGATAGGCGATCCAGCATTTGATCGATGAATGGAAGTGGGTAGTGATCCTTACGGGTATCTTGGTTGAGACGCCTGTAATCAATGCAGACTCTCCAAGCATTCTGAACTCTAGTTGCTATGAGCTCTCCATGCTCACTCTTTACTGTAGTGACTCCAGACTTCTTGGGCACCACTTGTACTGGGCTTACCCATTCACTGTCTGAAATGGGATATATGATACCTGCTTCTAATAGTCTGGTCACTTCCTTTTTGACAACTTCCAAGATGGTGGGATTCAATCTTCTCTGGGGTTGACGGACAGGTCTTGCTCCCTCTTCTAGAAATATTCTATGCTCGCATACTTGAGGGTTGATTCCCACTATGTCTGCCAAACTCCACCCAATTGCCTTTTTATGCTTCCTCAGTACATCAAGTAACTGCTCTTCTTGTTGAGAAGTCAGTTCCCTTGCAATAATAACCGGAAGCTTCTGCTCATCCTCAAGATAAGCATATTTGAGATGTGGAGGGAGATGTTTCAATTCTAACTTTTGATCATGGGCAGGCTCTGGATTATCTGGGGCTTGTGAAAATGGCGAAGTGTCCTCACTGTCAGTTAAGAGGGTCCCCACACTGGGACCTTGTTCAGTGTGCCTCTCTTCAAACTCTTCCTCTTGAATTTCAGCCACACTTTCGTCTATGACATCACACTAGAAGATAGAACGATCTTCTGGGGGATTGTCAATGACTCCATTTAGATTGAAGATTACTATGCGGCCATCTATTTCAAAGGAGTATGTTCCTGAAAAAGCATCCAATTTGAATTTTGATGTCTTTAGGAATGGTCTTCCAAGTAGGATTGATGATGGCTTATCTGAATCATTGTAGGACATCTCCAAGATATAAAAATCAGTGGGAAATGTGAGCCCTTTAATGTTCACCAAAACATCTTCAGCAACTCCAGCCACT
>NC_029787.2:40790672-40791784 GCF_000816755.2 Arachis ipaensis | reverse complement strand
AGGGTGATGGCATTAATGCCTCCCTTTGGGTTGGGTAATGGTTGAGAGGGGATTCCAGTGGTGCTTGAAGGTTTGTTACTGGAATTTTGTGCTGATCCAAGCTGTGTCATAAAAGCTTACATAGTAGAAGTGAAACCATTCAGACTGGCATTAATACTATTCATGATGTTACTTTCCATGGCCAGTTGTCTTTTCTCAAAAGATTGCAGTAGGTCTTCAGTAGAAGGTGAAGAAGAATGGGTAAATTGAGAGGTCTGCTGCTGATTGTTCTGTGGTCCTTGGTTCTGCCTCAGGTGAGGTGCTCTGTAAGGTTGATTTTGCTGCCTGTTGTTGTTATTGTTCCACCTCTGATTTTCTTGATTATCTCTGCCTCCTCTGTTATTGTTGTCCCTCCAATTCTGGTTTGAATTGTCCTGCCATCCATGGTTATTATTTCCACTTTGGTTGTACCCTTGGTTGGGGCGGTCATAGAAGTTGTGAGTGGATGCCACCATGTTGTCTTCTTGTTGGAGTTGCGGGCATTCATCAGTGTAATGGCTATAATCAGCACAGATTCCGCAAATTCTTTGTGGGACTAGTTGTTGGTTTTGCTGTGGTGGAGGTTGAGCTTGCTGAGCTTGTTGATTCAACTGTATTTGCTTCAGTAAGTTGGTCATTTCACAGATGCTTTGAGTTAGAGCAGCAGTCTCTCCGCTAGAAAATACTTCTGCAACAGCTTTTGAACGGCCTTGCTTTTGTCTGTGGTTCCTAGTGGATTCAGCTAAATCACTGATCAATTGCCAAGCTTCATCAATGGTCTTGTACTTCTTCATAGACCCATTGCTGGCACTTTCTAGTATGGTCTTATCTTGGGGCCTCATACCCTGTGTAACATAGCTGAGTAGCACGATCTTATCAATCATGTGGTGGGGGCATGCTTCCAGAAGATTATTGAAGCGCTCCCAGTATTCAAAGAGAGTCTCATTGTCATCCTGAACTATTGTGGAGATATCCTTCCTCAGTTTATCAGTAACTTTAGATGGAAAGAATTTCTCCAGAAACTCCTTTCTGAGTGTATCCCAGTTGGATACATTTGCTAGAGGTTGAGTGTAGTACCACTCTCTTGCTTTTCC
>NC_029787.2:40733687-40790666 GCF_000816755.2 Arachis ipaensis | reverse complement strand
GAAATCTCTCAAGTGCTTGATAGGCTCTTGAGCAGGTAGGCCATGAAACTTGGGCATCAAATTTAGCAGTGCGGGTTTTATTTCAAAATCTGTAGCTACCACTGGATGATGCGCTTGAAACGGTTGTATTGTAAAATTAGGGGCTCCTTCCTCCTGGATGGTAACTCTCCTAGCTGCCATGTTTTCTGCACGTAAAACAACCGAATCAGTAGAACGGGGGCTGGTTTCTTCCTCAGATTCACTTTCAGATTCGCCCTTAGAGCGGGCTAACCGACGCTGTTCTCGCCTTATTCGTGAAATTGTCCTTTCAATTTCAGGATCGAATATTAGCAAGCGCGGATCAGGAAATGAACGCGTCATTTGACGGAAGAAACATGCAGATCATAGTAGCAAAATAAAATAAAATGTAAATAAATAAATTCTAATTAATAAAATTATCACTCTATTGCAACTCCTCGGCAACGGCGCCAAAAATTGATGAGACGCAGAAGCTGGTGAATTAAAAATTATTAAAATGGTTACGTTGCAAGTATAGTTCTTAACTCACCGAAAATCTGCCTATCAATTTAGAAATATGTCACAGAGAGTTTAAATTAAAATTACTGGGAGTTTTAAGTCCCAGGTCGTCTCCCAACGAGTTGCAGAAAAGTGTGCTCTAAGTAAGGAAAAGTCAAACAAGCTGGAATGCCAGATCTGTTCACAAGTTGCAACCCACTTAGTTCAAAGGGATTGGCGTCGGTGACAGGATAGCAATCCAATATTTAACCCAATTACAAAATTTTCTTTCAATCCTTCCAACTCAAGAATTCCTTTTAATCAACTCCCCATCAAGTAAGGAAACTACTCACGCATTGTAAATAAAGAATCCATAGCACATGAAAGGGAATTAAAAGAAGACATGATTATTGGAATTGAAATTGAATTAAAAAGAAATAATCCTTGCATTAATTAATCATAAAAGTATTCAAATAACAAAATTGAACAAAACAGGGAACATGGAAGAATGAAACCAAGTTAAGAAAACAAACTAGAATAATGAAGTCTTGATGAGGAAATAATTCTTTTCAATGTTCCAATGCTAAGACCAATTGAAAATTAAAATTCTAAAACCTAGAGAGAAAAACATAAGAGAGTAAAACTAGATCTCAAACTGTCTCTGAATGAATGTGTTGTTTGTTTCTGCATGTTCTCTGACTCTAGTCTGCTGTTCCGGGCCAAAAACTGGGCCGAAATAGGGTCCAAAATCACCCCCAACAGATTCTGCAGATCGCACATGTCACGCGATCGCGTCATCCATGCGGACGCGTCATTCGCGTTTTTCCTCGCCACGCGTTCGCGTCGTCCACGCTGCCGCGTCGCTGCGATTTGCTCTCCTTCGCGCGGTCGCGTGAGCCATGCGACCGCGTCACTTCTCGCTGGTTATCTCCTCAAAATTCTTGTGTTCCTTCCATTTTTGCTATCTTCCTTTCCAATCTCCAACTCTTTCATGCCCTATAAAGTCTGAAACAGTTAACACACAGATCACGGCATCGAATGGAATAAAGGAGAATTAAAAATAAATAATTAAAGTCTCTGGGAAGCAGTTTTCAAACATGTAATAAATTTAGGAAGGAAATCTAAATGCATGCTAATTTAATGAATAAGTGGGTAAGGATCGTGATAAAACCACACAATTAAATACAATATAAACCATAAAATAGTGGTTTATCACTTCCCTCTTGAATCTTTCTTCCATTGAGCGTCCTCTTCACAAATGTCTATGAGGACTTGGTCCAACCTTTGATCAAAGTTGACCCTTCTAGTGTAGGGGCGTGCATCTCCTTGCATCATGGGCAAGTTGAATGCCAACCATACATTTTCCGAACTGAAATCTAAGTATTTCCCCCGAACCATTGTAAGCCAATTCTTTGGGTCCGGGTTCACACTTTGATCATAGTTCTTGGTGATCCATGCATTGGCATAGAACTCTTGAACCATTAAGATTCTGACTTGTTGAATGGGGTTGGTGAGAACTTCCCAACCTCTTCTTCGAATCTCATGTCGGATCTCCGGGTATTCACCCTTTTTGAGCTTGAAAGGGACCTCGGGGATCACCTTCTTCTTGGCCACAACTTCATAGAAGTGGTCTTGATGCACCCTTGAGATGAATCTCTCCATCTCCCATAACTCGGAGGTGGAAGCTTTTACCTTCCCTTTCCTCTTTCTAGAGATTTCTCCGGCCTTTGGTGCCATAAATGGTTATGAAAAAATAAAAAGCAATGCTTTTACCACACCAAACTTAGAATGTTTGCTCGTCCTCGAGCAAAAAAAGAATGAAGAGAGTAGAGGAAGATGAAATAGAGGAGATGGAGGGGGGTAGTGTTTCGGCTAAGGGGGAGAAGTAGTGTTTAAGATGTGTGAAAATGAAGGGGTGAAGATGGGTTTATATAGGAGTGGGGAGAGGGTAAGGTTCGGCCATGTATGGGTGTGTTTGGGAGGGAAAGTGGTTTGAATTTGAATGGTGAGGTAGGTGGAGTTTATGATGGATGGATGTGGATTGGTGAAGGGTATTTGGGGAAGAGTATTATGAAAAGGTGTGAAAAAGAGAGAGAGTGAGTTGAGGTTGGTGGGGATCCTGTGGGGTCCACAGATCTTGAGGTGTCAAGGATTTCTCATCTCTGCACCAATTAGGCATGCAAAACGTCCTTTGCTGCCAATCCTGGCGTTAAACGCCAGGTTGCTTCCCATTTCTGGTGTTTAACGCCAGCTTCTTGCCCTTTTCTGCCGTTAAACGTCAGTCTGGTGCCCATTTCTGGCGTTAAACGCCCGGAATGGTGCCAGACTGGGCGTTTAACGCCCATTCTGCTGCCCTTACTGGCGTTTAAACGCCAGTAGGCTTCTCCTCCAGGGTGTGCTATTTTTCATTCTGTTTTTCAGTTTGTTTTTGCTTTTTCAATTATTTTTGTGACTTCACATGATCATCAACCTACAGAAAACATAAAATAATAATGGAAAATAGAAATTTAACATAGATAAGTAAAATTGGGTTGCCTCCTAATAAGCGCTTCTTTAAAGTCAGTATCTTGACAGTGGGCTCTTATGGAGCCTCACAATACTCAGAGCATGATTATGGCCTCTGTTCCGAGGGTTACCTGAAACTGGAGGTCGATCTCGGATGAGATCCTTGGTACTGGTCGGGGATGACGTGTCCGGCCGGCTGGTGGCGGCCGGAGCGGTTGTGTCCGACTTGTTGGACTTGCTGCACTGCTGATCCTTGGCCACCAGAGGGTGGGGGGTACCTGCAAGAGACTCCGATGCTTAAGTTAGCACGGGTATTAAGCAGGTTTTACGTAGAATCAGAGTATGAGTTATACCTAGGTGCTCCAGTGTATTTATAATGGTGAGATGTGACCTTTGGATAAGATAAGTTAGTTATCTTGTCTTATCTTTATCTTTTGGGTTGAGGTCAGCGCATCTTCAACGGAACCGCCCTTCTCTGTAGGCCTGAACGACCTTTGGATTTGGGTCGTATTCCTTGAATTGGGCCCTTTTTTGAGCTTTCCTGTCGATTTGGCCGAGTTCTTCGTAAAGAAGTCGGTCCGCTTGACCTAAGGAGATCGGTCGCTTTATTACTGAACATCCCGGTTCGGACAGCTCGACCCAGGGTATGAACAGTGCCCCTGGTTGAGCTCGGTCTTCTTTTTGAGGTCGAGTTCTTGACTTCGGTCTTTCTTTAGTGAAGCCGATCTCAAGCATTTTGTCGATTCCTTTGTAGAAGCTTTTGAATGTAGAACGTTTTCCTCTAAAAGCGCGCGCTTTTATATCGGCGCTTTGGGAACGTGCGAGGGTTTAATGCCTTTTAATTTTAGCATTAATTGCCCCGTTTCTTTTTGGCTCTTTATTTTGATTTTGAAAACCCAGAAACAGTTTCTCTTCTTTCGCCCTTTTTGTAACTTCTTCGCATTTTTCCCTTCATTCTCTCGCTTTCAACTTTTCTTTGTGTTGCGGCGTTTGTTTGATTTTCCTGAAGCCTCTGCCTGGAGTTCATAGTTTCGCGTTCCAGCGACGTTTTCTTTTGCTTCGAGGTAGTGATTCCAGATTTCGCCGTCCCTCTTCACCTTCCCTGAAGTCTGCTGCCTTTTCAGGTTGGTACTAACTTTCTTGCTTCTTTCACGGCTTCATCTTTAGTTTTTTGGTGAAGCTTTTGCTTTTGCATGTTTTGAAAGTTTGAACCTTTTCGTGATTTTGCATTTGTTTGTCGCTGTAAATGCGTTTTTCTTGGCTTTCTTTTGTGTGTTCCTCTGGCGTTTCCGTCGAGGCTTTATACGGTTTTTGTTTGTTGCTTCTGATTTTTTTACTTTCTGATAGAAACTCTGCATCTGTTGCTCGTTTCGCTTGATTGCTTTTTGTCGCATTTCTCAAAAGTTCGTATCTTTGACGATTTTCATTTGGCGTGTTTTGATGTTTTGGGAATGCTTTTGCTTGGTTGAATGTGATGATTTATGCTTCTGGCAATGCTTGCTTGTTTGAAGTCTTCTTCTTGTTTGAAAGATGTTGGGGTGAGAGCTGTAGATTTCTACCAGAAACCTTACTTGATTATTGCCTCCAAAGGATGCCCCAGGACTTTGGTTTGAGTCTTGGGGTTTTCCTTTTTCTGTGTGTTCGCCTTTATCGTGTTGAGCTGTTTTCTCCTTTGTCCGAGATGTTTTTAGTAATCCCATCTTCTTTTCTTACTTTGTAGGATTAGTTGGCCTCATGTCTTCTCGCAATAACATTGTAGAGATGTCTTCCAGAGTTCCCGAGGGGATGTCCGATTGGCTGGACTCCCTTGTTTTGTTGTGTGTTTCTATTGTGGATGCTGAATTTTGCACAGAGCTGAGGAAGCGCCATAGGATTTGTGGTAACAGTGCCCGTGAGGGGGATTATGAGCTTGTTGCTCCTGATTCCGATGATAGAGTTTGTTTTCCGACTTCTTTCGAGGGTCCCTCCTTCTATGCTTATGAATACTTTTTCAGCCAGCTAAACGTTACTTTCCCTTTTACTACTTTTGAAACTGACTTATTGTGGTCCTGTAACATTGCTCCGTCCCAGCTTCATCTGAACTCCTGGGGTTTTATCAAAATATTTCAACTTCTTTGCCAGGAGTTGGACATGACACCTTCTGAAACTCTTTTCCTTTATCTTTTTGTCTCGGCCAAACCCGGAGGTTCCTCCAAAAAGAAAGCTTCCTGGGTTTCTTTCAGATCGGCCCAGGGGCATAAAGTTTTTGCCATGTATGATGAGTCGTTTAAAGATTTTAAGAACTATTTCTTCCGAGTCCGTGCCGTTGAGGGGGTTCGCCCCTTTTTTCTTGATGAAAATGATGAGCCTGCTTTTCCTCTGGAGTGGCAAAAGAATGTAAGAGTGCCACGTTACACATGGGAAATGCTTAGTGAGGTTGAGCGGGCCTTTGTAGTTGTTCTTGAAGATTTGTGGGGGAAGCCACCCCATCTGGACACGAAGAGATTTTTGAGTGATCCATCTTTGGTTCGAGCTGCTTTGGGTACTGTCTGATTTGTTTTTATACTTGCTCCCGAGTTTTGTTTCTCTTGTGTTGTAACTTGTCTTTGATTTTGTGTTTTTCAGAGATGTCGAAGAATAATGACTCTATGAGAGCCTATAAGAAGGCGAAGAAGGCGACCGCTGCTTTAAACATCTCGGCCAAGGCGGCCGGAGAGGGATCTTCTCAGCCTCCAGTTAATCCTCCTATATCACGTTCCCCCGGGCCGAGGAAAGCAATTCCTACTCCCTGGGTCCGTCTGGTCGATCCTCCACAATCTTCTGTTGCAGCTTCCGGTGCCCCTCCTAGTAAAAAGCAAAGAACAACTGAGCCTTTCATCCTTGATGCTCCTGACTTTGATGCGGTTGAGTTTGTAGATCAACAAATCGGCCCTTATGGTGTTCTTCCTATGGATGACGTGTCGCTTCTTCATCATTTTGATTATATCACCCGGAGTGGTATCAAGTTGGCACACATGGGGGTGGCCCTATATCGAACTGCTCAAAGTCTTCCTCTCCATGCTACTAAAGCTTTTATGGAGGAGGCCAAACAGGAGTTTGATCGGATGAAGGACTTGAAGGAGGAGCTCGAAGTAAGGGTGGCCAAGTTGGAGAAAGACTTGGAGAATGAAAAGGCTAGTTCTACTTCTCTGGCTGGTTCTCTGAGACTGGCCGAGGACACGGCTATGCGGCATAAGGACAGTTATTTGACGTCTTACCGGGAGGTGTTGCGTCTGAGAGAAGAGTTGGAGAATGCCCAGGCTAATTATTCCGAACTCCAAGGTCATCTTGTTGGCAGTGTAACTGCTGCCTATGAGAACCTGAAGGAACAAGTTCGGGCTATTGCTCCCGAGGCCGACCTGACCCTCTTTAGCTTGGAGAACGTTGTCAGGGATGGCAAGGTTGTCCCTGATGACGAGGATGAGGATGATGTCGATCCTCCCCCTGTAGCCTCTACCAAGGTGTCGACTTCTGCTGTCCCTGCCGAGGTTAGTCCTCCCGCTTCTGACCCCGACTGCCAGATCTTGAACCGGGATGACGGTACTGTAGATGCCGTTCCTCTCCAGACTCGGCCTCCGTCTCCTCGGCCTGATGCTGCTAAAAAATCTTCTGACCCTTAGATTTAACTTTATTCTGGATATGTAGTTGGCCCGGCTTGTGGGCTTTTTTGAACTCTTTATGTTTTGTTAATTGTTGACACTTTCCCGTTGCTTGCCTAGCAACTTTTGTTTTTTATGAAAAACAAATGGTAGCATGCTTTAGCTTTTTTGAGATAGGTTTTGGTGGCCTCTGAGGCTTTTATAACCTTGTGGATGATATCGCGCTTTTGTGCTTGACTTGGTATCTCTTTTGGATTGCTTTGTACTTTGTATCTTGAATCCTTTGTGGTTGTGACTAGGTAGGTCTAACCTGATTTTTGGTTCGTTCTCGCTCCGGCTTGTATTTCTGACGATTTGTAACCGATTTCTTCAAGTTAGTCCTCCGAGTTGTTTTCGCAGTCCTTTTCTAAGTTATTTTTGTAATCCCTTTCCTGGATCTTTGTCAGGTCTCTTTCAGGGATTGCTTTGATAACTTTCCAGTTGTAGGAGTCCGACTCCTTTAAGTTATTTTTGTAATCCTCTTTCTTGGATCTTTGTCCGATCTCTTTTAGGGATTACTTTTATAACTTTTTAGTTGTAGGAGTCCGACTTGGTTATATCGGTCTCCTTTAAGTTATTTGTAGTCCTCTTTCTTGGATCTTTGTCAGATCTCTTTCAGGGACTACGTTGATTACTTTTAAGTAGTAGGAGTCCGACTTGGTTATATCGGTCTCCTTTAAGTTATTTGTAGTCCTCTTTCTTGGATCTTTGTCAGATCTCTTTCAGGGATTACTTTTATAACTTTTTAGTTGTAGGAGTCCGACTTGGTTATATTTATCGGACGGTTGTCTTTATCGTGATCGTGCAGTGAATTTGTTTTTCACTTTCTGCCGATCTGTTGCTTTATAATCGGACGATGAATGCTTCAGATTAATGCGTCTTGAAATCTTTGTAGAATATCTAAAATATATTTTATTTAAAGGAAAAGTGCAAATATATACATATGGGATTGTCTGAGTCTCAACTTGGTGCCTCATTAAAAAACCTTTTTCAGGAAAAAGAGTGCATCCAATGATGAGATCTTTTATTTTTTCTAACTGTAGTACCTTCTGAGGTTGCAGGCGTGCCATGACCTGGGAAGCTCTCGTCCATCGAGTTCAGACAGTCTGTAGTAGCCCTTTCCAAGTACTTCGACAATTCGGTAGGGTCCTTTCCAATTTGCTGCCAGCTTTCCCTCTCCTGGTCGAGTTGTTCCGATATCATTTCGGATTAGGATGAGATCGTTTTCTGTGAAATTTCTCGGCACTACCCTTTGATTATATCTGGAAGCCGTTCGGCGTTTTAGAGCTTCTTCCTTGATCCGAGCTCTTTCTTGGATTTCGGGTAACAAGTCGAGCTCTTCTCTCTGAAGTTGGAAGTTTGCTTCCTCATTGTAGTGAACTACTTTGGGCGACCCTTCCTCAATCTCTATTGGAATCATCGCCTCTGTTCCGTATGCTAATCGGAAGGGGGATTCCTTCGTGGTGGAATGTGGCGTTGTTCGATATGCCCACAGGACCTGTGGGAGCTCTTCTGCCCAGGCTCCCTTTGCATCTTGTAATCTCCGTTTTAATCCAGCCAATATGACTTTGTTAGCAGCTTCGGCCTGCCCATTGGCTTGTGGATGTTCGACGGAGGTGTACTGTGCTTTATATTCAAGTCGGCTACTAGTTTTCTGAAGCCTGCATCTGTGAATTGGGTGCCATCTTTAAACCAGCTAATAATGCTTCATATTCCGCTTGGTTATTGGAGGCCGGGAACCCGAACTTGAGGGAGAGCTCAACTTGGGTTCCTTGGTTGCTTTCTATTATCACGCCTGCGCCGCTTCCAGTTTTATTTGAGGAACCGTCCACGTAGAGATTCCATTCTGTGGGAGTTTTCAGGGTATCTGTGAATTCTGCGATGAAGTCAGCCAGATACTGTGATTTGATGGCCGTCCGAGCTTCATATTGTAGGTCAAATTCTGACAATTCGACTGCCCATTGTAGAATTCTGCCTGCTAAATCTGTTTTTTGCAGTATTCCTTTTATGGGATGGTTAGTTCTAACCTTAATGGTGTGAGCCTGGAAGTACGGGCGGAGTCGTCGAGATGTTAGGATGAGAGTATAGGCAAATTTTTCTATTTTCTGGTAGTTCAGCTCGGATCCCTGTAGTGCTTTGCTAATGAAGTAGACGGGTTGTTGCCCATTTTCGTCTTCTCTGACTAGTGCTGAGGCTATCGCCCGACTTCCTACTACGAGATATAATATGAGTGGTGCTCCTTCTCGTGGTCGAGATAGGATAGGTGGCCGTCCTAAGAACTCCTTGAAGTCTCGGAAAGCTTGCTCACATTCTGTCGTCCATTCGAACTGTTTTCCCTTTCTTAAAGTAGCATAGAAGGGGAGAGATCTTATCGCAGCTCCTGCTAAGAATCAGGATAGGGCGGCCAGTCTCCCGTTGAGTTGTTGTACTTCTTTGACACAGGTTGGGCTCTTCATGTTGATTATAGCTTGACATTTGTCTGGATTTGCTTCAATTCCCCTTTGTGTGAGCATGAAGCCCAAGAATTTGCCTGCTTCAACTGCAAAGGTGCATTTTGCGGGGTTGAGTCGCATGTTATGCTTCCTTATAGTGTCAAACACTTGGGCCAGGTCGGACAATAATGCATCTTCGCTTTGTGTTTTTATCAACATGTCGTCCACATAGACTTCCATGATTTTTTTGATGTGATCTGAGAAGACTTTATTCATTAGCCTTTGATAAGTAGATCCCGCGTTCTTGAGACCGAAAGGCATCACGATGTAGCAGTAGTTCGCCTTTGGTGTTAAGAACGAGGTCTTTTCTTGATCTGGTGGATACATGGGGATTTGGTTGTATCCCGAGTAGGCGTCCATAAACGAGAGGTATCTATATCCGGAGGAAGCATCTACCAGAGCGTTAATACTTGGGAGTGGGTATGGATCTTTTTGGCAGGCTTTGTTGAGATCGGTGTAATCAGTACACATGCGCCACTTCCCGTTTGATTTTTTCACCAAGACGACATTGGCTAGCCATAGTGGGTACTTGAATTCTTTTATGAATCCTGCCTCCAGTAACGTTTGTACTTATTCTTCCACAGCCTGGGATCATTCTGGTCCGAGTTTTCTTCGCTTCTGCTGCACCGGCCGAGATCCTGGATAGACCGCCAACTTGTGGCACATTAGCTCGGGGTCTATGCCTGGCATGTCTGCGGCTTTCCATGCGAAGAGGTCGACATTATCTCGTAAGAATTGTATCAGTAATTCTTTTGAGTCTTCTCTTAGGATCGTGCCGATATTAGTCGTTTTGTCCGAGGTGTCTCCAATCTGAACCTTCTCTACCTCACCTTCTGGGTGCGGACGGAGTTCTTCTCGATGTTGAGCTCCGCCAAACTCAATTGTATGAAACTCTTCTCCTCTGCCTTTGAGGTTTAAGCTCTCATTATAACAGCGATGTGCCATCTTTTGATCGGCTTTTATCGTGGCTATCCCTCTGCAGTTGGGAATTTCATGCATAGATGCAGAGTTGAGACTATTGCGCCGAGTTGATTGAGTGTTGTCCGACCTATGAGAGCATTGTAGGCTGAACTTACGTTGACCACAATGTAGTCTATTTTGAGGGTCCTAGATTGGTTCCCTTTTCCAAAAGTAGTGTGTAGCGATACGTATCCCAATGGTTGTATCGGAGTGTCTCCTAGTCCAAACAGATTGTTCGGGTATGCTCTAAGTTCTTTTTCGTCTAAACCGAGCTTGTCGAAGGCTGTTTTGAATAAGATGTCGGCAGAACTCCCTTGGCCTATTAGTGTGCGGTGTAGATTGGCGTTTGTCAGTATAATAGTGATTACCATGGGATCGTCGTGTCCCGAGATGATGCCGGATGCGTCCTCTTTAGTAAATGTTATCGCCGGGATGTCGGGTGCTTCCTCCTTTCCCTCAACATGATATATTTCTTTGAGATATCTCTTTCGGGATGATTTGGAGATCCCACCTCCTACGAATCCGCCGTGTATCATGCGGACGTGTCTTTCTGGTGTCCGAGGTGACCGTTCAGCTCGTCCATCATCTTCGTCTCTTCATCTTTTTCTTTGGTCATCATCCCGGGTAGCCAGAAATCGATCTAATTTTCCTTCTCTTACCAATTTTTCGATGATATTTTTCAAGTCGAAGCACTCGTTGGTAGAATGCCCTCGAATTCGATGATATTCACAATATTCCTTCCGGTTTCCTCCTCCCCTTTTGCCTTTGAGTGGCCGCACTAGGGGATTTTTTCTGTATGGCCGAGTTCTTTGTACACGTCGACCAGGGATGCTTTGAGAGGAGTGTAGTTGTGGTATTTTTTTATTTTCTCACCCTGTCGATCTTCTTTTCTTTTGGAGTCCTTGTTTTTGTCTCGGTAGGAGACCCCATATTTTGAGATTTCTCCTAGCCGAGCATTCTCTTCCATGTTGATGTATTTTTCTACTCGCTCCTGGACTTCGTCTAAGGAGATAGGATACTTTTTTGATATAGACTGGCTGAAAGGTCCCTCTCGTAAGCCATTGATAAGCCCCATGATGGCGGCCTCTGTTGGTAAACTTTGTATGTCCATGCATGTTTTGTTGAATCTTTCCATGTAGTTGCGGAGGCTCTCCCGATCTCCTTGCTTGATCCCTAGTAAGCTGGGTGCGTGCTTGGCCTTATCTTTCTGGATGGAGAATCTGGCCAGGAACTTTTTGGCCAGGTCGTCGAAGTTTGAGATGGACTTCGGAGGTAAGTTGTCGAACCATCTGATCGCCGTTTTCGTGAGAGTTGTTGGAAAAGCTTTGCAGCGAACGGCATCTGAAGCATCGGTGAGGTACATTCTGCTTCTGAAATTGCTGAGATGATGGTTGGGATCTGTAGTGCCATCATACAAAACCATATCTGGGAGCTTAAAATCCTTTGGGATTTTGGTCTTCATGATTTTCCTGGTGAATGGATCCTGTTCTTTGCGTGAATTTTTCTCAGGAGTGGTCCGAGGAGCTTTTGATTTGAGGTCAGCCTCTAATTGCTGTAGTTTTTCTTCTAGTTCTCGACGTCGCCGTACCTCTCTTTGTAGATCCTTTCCGATCTCTCGCTGTTGCTGGGTTTCTTTCTCAAGTTGCTTTAAGCGATCTTGAAGTGCTTCCATGGCTCCCGGATTTGGTGAGTTTTTGTTCCCGTTGGATTCTGGAGTATCCTTTAGCGTAGTGTCCGCGTTCTTGTACGGTGTTTTGTTCTCCAGATCCGAGTCGTGGTCGTTGTCATAGCCGTCCGCCATGGTTTCGGGATGACTTTCAGGTTCCCCGGCAACGGCGCCAATGTTCCGAGGGTTACCTGAAACTAGAGGTCGATCTCAGATGAGATCCTTGGTACTGGTCGGGGATGACGTGTCTGGCCGGCTGGTGGCGGCCGGAGCGGTTGTGTCCGACTTGTTGGACTTGCTGCACTGCTGATCCTTGGCCACCGGATGGTGGGGGGTACCTGTAAGAGACTCCGATGCTTAAGTTAGCATGGGTATTAAGCAGGTTTTATGTAGAATCAGAGTATGAGTTATACCTGGGTGCTCCAGTGTATTTATAATGGTGAGATGTGACCTTTGGATAAGATAAGTTAGTTATCTTGTCTTATCTTTATCTTTTGGGTTGAGGTCAGCGCATCTTCAACGGAACCGCCCTTCTCTGTAGGCCTGAACGACCTTTAGATTTGGGTCGTATTCCTTGAATTGGGCCTTTTTTGAGCTTTCCTGTCGATTTGGCCGAGTTCTTCGTAAAGAAGTCGGTCCACTTGACCTAAGGAGGTCGGTCGCTTTATTACTGAACATCTCGGTTCGGACAGCTCGACCCAGGGTATGAACAGTCTCTTAACACCAAACTTAGAGTTTGAATGTGGGGGTTTTGTTTGACTCTATATTGAGAGAAGCTTTTCATGCTTCTTTTCCATGGTTACAGGGGGAGATCCTTGAGCTTTAAACACAAAGGAGTCCTCATTCACTTGAAGGACCAATTCTCCTCTGTCAACATCAATCACAGCTTTTGTTGTGGCTAGGAAGGGTTTGCCAAGGATGATGGATTCATTCATACACTTCCCAGTATCTAGGATTATGAAATCAGCAGGGATGTAGTGGTCTTCAACCTTTACCAAGATATCCTCTATAAGTCCATAAGCCTGTTTCCTTGAATTGTCTGCTATCTCTAGTGAGATTCTTGCAGCTTGTACCTCAAGGATCCCTAGCTTCTCCATTACAGAGAGAGGCATGAGGTTTATGCTTGACCCTAGGTCACACAGAGCCTTCTCAAAGGTCATGGTGCCAATGGTACAAGGTATTGAGAACTTTCCAGGATCCTGTCTCTTCTGAGGTAATCTCTGCCTAGTCAAGTCATCCAGTTCTTTGGTGAGCAAGGGGGGTTCATCCTCCCAAGTCTCATTACCAAATAACTTGGCATTTAACTTTATGATTGCTCCAAGGTACTTAGCAACTTGCTCTTCAGTAACATCTTCATCCTCTTCAGAGGAAGAATACTCATCAGAGCTCATGAATGGCAGAAGTAAATTCAATAGAATCTCTATGATCTCTGTATGAGCCTCAGATTCCCATGGTTCCTCATTAGGGAACTCCTTGGAGGCCAGTAGACGTCCATTGAGGTCTTCCTCAGTGGAAATCACTGCCTCTTCCTCCTCTCCAAGTTCGGCCGAGTGGGTAATGTTGATGGCCTTGCACTCTCTTTTTGAATTCTCTTCTGTATTGCTTGGGAGAGTACTAGGAGGGAGTTCAGTAATTTTCTTACTCAGCTGACCCACTTGTGCCTCCAAATTTCTAATGGAGGACCTTGTTTCAGTCATAAAACTTTGAGTGGTTTTAATTAGATCAGAGACTATAGTTACTAAGTCAGATTGGCTCTGCTTAGAATCCTCTGTCTGTTGCTGAGAAGATGATGAAAAAGGATTGCTATTGCTAAACCTATTTCTTCCACCATTACTGTTGTTGAAACCTTGTTGAGGCCTCTGTTGGTCCTTCCATGAGAGATTTGGATGATTTTTCCATGAAGGATTATAGGTGTTTCCATAGGATTCTCCCATGTAATTCACCTCTACCATTGCTGGGTTCTCAGGATCATAAGCTTCTTCTTCAGATGAAGCTTCTTTGGTACTGCCTGTTGCTGCTTGCATTCTAGACAAACTCTGAGAAATCATATTGACTTGTTGAGTCAATATTTTATTCTGAGCCAATATGGCATTCAGAGTATCAATCTCAACAACTCCTTTCTTCTGATTTGTCCCATTATTCACAGGGTTCCTTTCAGAAGTGTACATGAATTGGTTATTTGCAACCATCTCAATGAGTTCCTGAGCTTCTGCAGGCGTCTTCTTCAGATGAAGAGATCCTCCAGCAGAGCTGTCCAATGACATATTAGACAGTTCAGACAGACGATCATAGAAGATACCTATGATGCTCCATTCTGAAAGCATGTCAGAAGGACACCTTCTGATCAATTGCTTGTATCTTTCCCAAGCTTCATAGATGGATTCACCTTCCTTTTGTCTGAAGGTTTGGACTTCTACTCTAAGCTTGCTCAATTTTTGAGGTGGAAAGAACTTTGCCAAGAAGGCATTGACTAGCTTTTTCCAAGAGTTCAGGCTTTCTTTAGGTTGTGAATCTAACCATGTTCTAACTCTGTCTCTTACAGTAAAAGGAAAGAGCATAAGCTTGTAGACCTTGGGATCAACCCCATTGGTCTTGACAGTGTCACAGATTTGCAAGAATTCAGCTAAAAACTGATGAGGATCTTCCAATGAAAGTCCATGAAACTTGCAATTCTGTTGCATCAGAGAAACTAATTGAGGCTTAAGCTCAAAGTTGTTTGCTCCAATGGCAGGGATTGAGATGCTTCTCCCATAGAAGTCGGGAGTAGGTGTAGTAAAGTCACCAAGCACCTTCCTTGCATTGTTGGCATTGTTGTTATTTTCGACTGCCATGACTTCTTCTTGTTTGAAAGTTTCTGTTAGGTCCTCTACAGAGAGTTGTACTTTAGCTTCTCTTATCTTTCTCTTCAAGGTCCTTTCAGGTTCAGGATCAGCCTCAACAAGAATGTCTTTGTCCTTGCTCCTGCTCATATGAAAGATAGAGAAGAAGACAGTATGGAATCCTCTATGTTACAGTATAGAGATTCTTTGAGATGTCAGAGGAAAAGAAAAATAGAAAGATGAGGTAGAGAAGAGAGAATTCGAACTTATCAAGAGGGACAGAGTTCAAATTACTGATAATGGAGAAGTGTTAGTCCATTAAATAGAAAGATTTGGGAAGAGGGGAAGAATTTTTGAAATTAAAGTAAAAAGATTTTGAAATAATTAAAAGAACTTTTGAAAATTTGGTAAATGATTTTCGAAAACTAAGATTGGGAAAGAAATTAAGTGATTTTTGGAAAAGATTTTGAAATTAGAAATAAAAAAGATATGATTGAAAATTAATTTTGAAAAAGATGTGATTGAAAAGATATGATTGAGAAGATATGATTGAGAATCAAATTAAAAAGAGAAATTTTTAAAATTAAAGTTGATTACTTGACTAATAGGAAATTAAAAGATATGATTCTAGAATTAAAATTTGATCCTTTCTTAATAGGCAAGTAACAACTTGAAAATTTTGAATTAAATCATTAATTGTAGAAAGGATTTTCGAAAATAATAATAATTTAAAAAATGGAAAGAAATTGATTTTGAAAAGATATGATTGAAGAAATATGATTTGAAAAAAAATTTGATTTTGAAAAATTATGAATATTTGAAAAAGATTTGAATTAAAAACAAAATCTTCCCTTTAGTGTCCTCCTGGCGTTAAACGCCCAGAATGGCATTCATTCTGGCGTTTAACGCCCAAAATTCTACCCTTTTGGGCGTTTAACGCCCAGCCAGGTACCCTGGCTGGCGTTTAAACGCTAGTTTTCCTTCCTTACTGGGCGTTTTGAACGCCCAGCTTTTTCTGTGTAATTCCTCTGCTGCATGTTCTGAAACTTCAATTCTCTGTATTATTGACTTGAAAAGACACAATTTTGAAATTTTTTTTTGAATTTTTGGAGAATAATAACAAAATGAAACTAAATCATGAAGAACTAAGATCAAATAAACAATGCATGCAAGACACTAAACTTAGAAATTTTCATATTAGAGGCACTAACAAATTTAGAATACATATGAGAAACAACAAAACACACAAAACAAGAGAATTTAAATATCAGAGCAAGAAAATCATCAAGAACAACTTGAAGATGAATGAAGAACATAATGCATATATTCGAAAAATGCAGGAAGAATAAAAGACATGCAATTGACACCAAACTTAAAAATTGACACTAGACTCAAACAAGAAACACAAAATATTTTTGGTTTTAAGATTTTATTAATTTTTTTTTCAAAAATTATTTGGAAGAAGAAAATAAAGATTTCAAAATTCTTAATAAGAATTCTAGGAATCATGCAATGTTAGTCTAAAACTCCGGTCCAGAAATTAGACATGGCTTACTAGCCAGCCAAGCTTTCAGTGAAAGCTCCGGTCCAAAACACTAGACATGGCCAATGGCCAGCCAAGCTTTAACAGATCATTACTTTCAACAGCAAGATTGATAGAAATCATCAAGCTCTTGTGATGATAAGTTGAAACCTCGCTCCAAAAGATTAGACATGGCTTCACAGCCAGCCAGACTTCAACATATCATCATGAAACTCTAGAATTCATTCTTAAAATCTCTGAATAACAGAATTGAAAATTTTTTTTTGTATTTTTGAAAATTTTTTTCGAAAATAAATAGTAAAAAGCTTAAACATAAAATAAAATTATCTAATCTAAGCAACAAGATGAACCGCCAGTTGTCCAAACTCGAACAATCCCCGGCAACGGCGCCAAAAACTTGGTGTATGAAATTGTGATCATCAATGGCGCCAACAGCTTGGTACGCACAATTGTAATCTCAACTCTTTGTCACAACTCCGCACAACTAACCAGCAAGTGCACTGGGACGTCCAAGTAATAAACTTTACGTGAGTAAGGGTCGATCCCACGGAGATTGTCAGCTTGAAGCAAGCTATGGTCATCTTGTAAATCTCAGTCAGGCAGATTCAAATGGTTATGGAGAATTGATAATTAAAAGATGAATAAAACATAAAATAGGATAGAGATACTTATGTAATTCATTGGTGAGAATTTCAGATAAGCGTATGAAGATGCTTTGTTCCTTCTGAACCTCTGCTTCCCTATTGCCTTCTTCCAATCATTTATACTCCTTTCCATGGCAAGTTGTATGTTGGGTTTCACCGTTGTCAATGGCTACCTCCCGTCCTCTCAGTGAAAATGTTCCAAATGCGCTGTCACTGCACGGATAATCAGCTGTTGGTTCTCGATCATGTTGGAATAGGATCCATTGATCCTTTTACGTCTGTCACTACGCCCAACACTCGCGAGTTTGAAGCTCGTCACAGTCATCCCTTCCCTGATCCTACTCGGAATACCACAGACAAGGTTTAGACTTTTTGGATCTCAGGAATGGCCGCCAATTGATTCTAGCCTATACCACGAAGGTTCTAATCTTAGATTAAAAACCCAAGAGATACACATTCAAGCTTGTTTGCATGTAGAACGGAAGTGGTTGTCAGGCATGCGTTCATAGGTGAGAATGATGATGAGTGTCACAGATCATCACATTCGTCAGGTTGAAGAACGAGTGTATATCTTAGAGAAGAAGTAGGCGTGAATTGAATAGAAAAACAATAGTACTTTGCATTAATTCGTGAGGAACAACAGAGCTCCACACCTTAATCTATGGTGTGTAGAAACTCCACCGTTGAAAATACAAAAGTGATAATGGTGATCATTGGCTTCGGCCCCAGAGAGGGAACCAGAAGAACCAAGATCAAAAGTAAGATCAAGTGTGTAAAAATATATAGCAAAAGGTCCTATTTGTAGAAAACTAGTAACCTAGGGTTTACAGAAATGAGTAAATGATGCAGAATCCACTTCAGGGCCCACTTGGTGTGTGCTTGGGCTGAGCGTTGAAGCTTTCACGTGTAGAGGCTTTTCTTGGAGTTAACCGCCAGTTTTTGTGCCAGTTTGGGCGTTTAACTCCAGCTTTTATGCTAGTTCTGGCGTTTTGACGTCAGAATTTCTATGCTGAGTTGGAACGCCAGTTTGGGCCATCAAATCTCGAGCAAAGTATAGACTATTATATATTGATGGAAAGCCCAGGATGTCTACTTTCCAACGCAATTGAGAGCGCGCCAATTGGGCTTTTGTAGCTCCAGAAAATCCACTTCGAGTGCAGGGAGGTCAGAATCCAACAGCATCTGCAGTCCTTTTTCAGCCTCTGAATCAAATTTTTGCTCAGGTCCCTCAATTTTAGTCAGAAAATACCTGAAATCACAAAAACACACAAACTCATAGTAAAGTCCAGAAATATAATTTTTATTTAAAAACTAATAAAAACATAATAAAAACTAACTAAAATATACTAAAAATATACTAAAAACACTGCCAAAAAGCGTATAAATTATCCGTTTATCATTACCCATCGGCAAAGGAAGGGTACTTGGGAGGTTTAGGATATTAGGAAGTATAATGGACCTCATACATGATTAGCAACTAATGTGTCAAGTGATCACAGGCAACTTGACCACCTTGTGATATGTTAGTTAATCTTTTCGATAGTAAGGGCATATGTAATTGTTTTGATAAAGGTGCTACAAAATGCAACAGAGGGTAGTTATATGGTTTCAAACCAAGTTCTACGAAGGTTTGGTTGATAAAAAAAAAGGCAATGGCATAGATTTACGGAGATTAGGAGGAGTTGTACAACTAGTTGCCAAGGTGGGAATTAGGTGTGTATGTGACTATATCGGGCAGTGTTTGTAAACCCGCAAAATTAATAAATAGTTAACCAATAAATTAATTATTATTTAAAAGAATTAGAAAATTAAATTTGATAAGTTAGAAGGGTAGAAATATTAAAATATAAATTTTGACACTAATTTTAAAGGTTTTGACCCGAATTGGACCGAACCGAGCGAACCTAACTCATAATAGGCCAAGGCCCAACCCAACAACATGTATAGGAAGAGTCTCAGCTCTTCTTCTCTCCCACATTTGGGAAACACACTGGGAAACTCATGGGAGAAGGGGAAAACATGAAAACCCTTTCTCCAATCTTCTACTCCTCATAACTTTCAATACAGAGCTTTGATTGACAAGCCGTCAACGGTCACGCGTTCATCTCGGAACTCTCTACAAAACCCATAGAATAATTTGGTAAAGAATTCATTTTTTTTACCCAAATATTCCCTTCTCAGTTTCAAATTTGAGGGTTGTTGGAATTGGGAATTTATATAATTTTGGTGTTTTAGGTTTGAATTAGCTCGCGAAAATTAGCGGGTTTTGTTCAGTTGAAGCATGAGTGAGGTAAGGACCCCAGACCTCTTGTTGATTAGTGAATTACAAATCTTGAATGTTGATTATAGTGTTATGTTATGGAATTAGATTGAATAATATTGAATTGGAGTAAATTGATGATGTTGGGAGCTTGATTGTTGGACCTTGGTACCTGAAAATTCTGTTCGGAGAGGCTTTGGGGCTGTGGACTCTTGAGGAACGTTGAACTTGAGGTGTCTTTGGGTTTTACTAGGAATCAGCCAAGGTATGATTTTGGTTTCTCGTATATAATATGTAATGTACTGTGAAAACTTAGGATAGATGTCCATAGGATAAGTTTGGATTGAATGTTTGGTTGTTGAGGTGATTAGGAAACTAATATGTATATTTGTACAATGAATTTGAGAATTGATATATGTATGTGAACATGGTAGAGTTATAAAAGATGATTGACAAGGAAATTGGGTCAGAGGCCGTGACCGGGTAAAACGAAAGGAATGGATTATTGTTGAAATGTGTAAGTGGTATATGAATTGGGATTTTATATATATATATATATATATATATATATATTCTCCGGCCAGCCTTAGCTTCACAGGTTGAGTTCGGAGCTTGATTTGTATTTATTGACCCTCTACTCTTATATGTATAAATATGTATCTCTTCGCTCTTCTTACACTAGTAAACGATACTTTGGGCGTTGCGCTTTTAATTTTCGCGATTTTGATTTAACCATCTTTCAAGACTCCTCGAATATTACATCTTTTCTAGTATATTATATATGTGTATTTTATTTTTAGAGGTCGTAACACCTGGCCACATTTACTTTACGGCTTAAGCGTAAGGTTCTGTGTGGTATGGTGTTATAGTGTTGCAATTCTGAAGACGTCTCTTTTCAGAGTTGGGGGCCAAGTTGATGAGTCAACAGCGTATTTCCACTATCTTTCTTGGACATTCCTGTCATGTATTAAAGCTTTTAATTAGGAATTGCAAGCCACTCATGAGTATTGATGGGACTCATCTGTAAAGTAAGTACGTCAGGACATTGCTGATTGCAATTGCACAAGATAGGAACTCTAACATCATCCCAATCGCTTTTGCACAGAATTGTGGTCCTTTTTCTTGTCCAATCTACGACAGCACGTGACATCATAGCGGAGAATACTTGTGATATCTAATAGATAAAATGGGACCTTTAAAAGCTTCTGATGGAGGATGGATCCTACCCAATGCGTATCGTACCCTTTATTTTTGCCATGTAGCAACAAACTTTGCACTCAGTTTTAAATGCAATGATACTAGGAGATTCCTGGTGAATGCTGGATATGCAAAGCATAAGATGGAGTTTGAATTTGGTTTGATATTTTGTGGACTAAAGACCTAGCGATGTGTGATTGGGCAATAGAATGGAATATGATAAGTGGACCCAACAGATGGATAATTGGAGGACATTTAGACATATGAACACAAACATCTCAAAGTGTCTTAGCTCCATTTTGAAAGGCATAAGGAATCTTTCGATCACCTCGTTGGTCAAGTCAACATACTACAGGTTGGCTGAGCTATTTGTGTGTAGAGAAAAAGATGCTAAGGCATAGTTGAGACGGATCACCAATTTTGTCAACATCTTATCAAAGCAATAGAAGCCAACAAAAAGGCTTCTAGGTACTTCACTGTGATCTTATATGACCGGTCTAATTCTAAGTTCATGGTGGTTGAGATGACTTCAACAAGCAATTTTTCACTTGGTTTCTACAGAGTGTCGCTGAAAGAGCTTACTTGTGATTATGGGTACTTTCATGCCCTTTATTATCCCTATCGTCATGCTATGGTTTGTTGCGCATACTTGCGCCTTAATTGGGCTACATATATTGACGATGTCCGCCGTATGAGCATAATCTTCAATATCTATAAGATGGGATTCAAGCCTCTAATTTCATAGGAATTTTGGTCACCATAAGATGGTCCTAGTATCATACCTGATCCAATAAGTGGGTCATAGAGGGTTGTCCCAAACTGGCCTGAATTAAGACTAACATGGATAAGGCTGACATAAATTGGCCAAAATATTATGGCCTTTATGGGAAGCCTGGATGCACCCGCAGGAGTTACGATAAGCGCGGAGGCACTTTTGGATCAGCTTTGGGCAGCAATGTTTAGCTTTTTGTCATTATATTTTTTGTCTTTCACATGTTTATTGTATTTTTCTATTCATGTATTTCTTTGAATTTAGTTTGTTATGTATTTGTATTTGTGAACTTGAAGTCATATCTTTATGTGAAATGTTAATTTTCTGTTAAAAGTTGTTTCATAATATAATTTTCGTATTAGGAAAACATAATATGCATGATGACTAATAACCGAGGGAAATACAAATAAGATAATGTATGATCATTAACATAACATGTAACAAATAACTAAAAACATACAAACTAGAAAGCATGGATTACTCACATGCGATAATCAAAATTCATATAATATGATGTTCATTATCATTTAACATAGACACCTCTGGTCCACCCTACAACCCCTATGTCTACCCTTGACATCCCTATATCCACTAGTGCCAAAACTTAGAGGGAAAAATACTAAAGGTGGTGTCTCGCACAATGCAAAAGGACCATTGTAAGGTCCAATGGAATGCTCGTTGAGGTCCATGCTAAACTTTGGTATGGCCTCCTCCAAATGTGGTCTATAATAATTGCCATCATCATCTCGTAAAATCACAACGATCTCATCAATGAATGCAGAACTAGCAAACTACTACTCGATTATATGGGGACTACCAAGCCCATAAAACATCAACTGACTCGGGCACTTGATTACTAGACCCTGCACCAAATATGTCACCACCAACTCTATGCTCACCCATGTCAAATGCACCTCCAACATTGCCCAGGGTACCTCCACCTCCATCAGCACCCAGGTCATGTCCTATACCATCTCCACTTCTATCACCCCCACCTCTACGTGCACCCCTATCTCTCCGGGGGTGTCGTCCTCATCAAGCACCCCCCATATCTGCCTATACCCCCACGTCTACCTCCACCGTCCCCCTCCTAAGCAATGTTAAACAATACATCATTGAGTAATTGATATTTACAATTACTAGCTCGTGTCCCAACACAACTACGCTTCTCGACTCCACATTTTTCTAGCACATCCGGCACCATCTCCTTAGCTAATGGATCACCTACACCCCTCGGGGCGGCACAAGGTGTAATCCTAACTGTCGCAAGGTCTCTAAGGAGGTGATCAGGTAATGACAACCTTTGTGCCTCCTAATACCACCACTCCAAATACTACTTTAAAGGGTCTGTGTCTTAGACAAGGTCAAAGTAGATCACAGAATGCTTTGTCTGAGTTTAGTGCATGTGACATGACTAAAGATGTGTAGGATGATGCATGAGCATCTTTCCTATCTTTTCCTAGTGAATTTGTATTCGAATTTGTCAAGTTTAATCAAGATTTTAAGTATTTTTGAGCCACTATAAATGCTACTTTGAGTCTTGTATAATTTGGTTTGTTTCAGGTAGCATTCGGATGGATTTGACAGGGTTTGTGTAGAAGAAAATGAAGAAAGTGGATGATGTTGTCAACCCTGACCTCCTTGCACTCCAACAGACATAACTTGAGCTACATAGGTTCAATTGATACGGTTTTAGTGCCATTGGAAAGCTAACTTTTAGAGCTTTCAACGATATATAATAATATACACTTTTCTTCCAAACCATATGGCCTTGGTGGCGCCAAACTTGGGATTCTCCAAGTTTGGCGCCATGATCATTGCAAACTCGCCAAACACACTGCCTTGGTGGTGCCAAACTTGGGATTCTCCAAGTTTGGCACTAGGATGAAGCTCTTTTATGTGTACAAACGGGTAGTGTGGTGTCATTGGCTCAGCCTAAGTTTGGCACCAGGTTCAAGGTTTCAAAGTGGTCCCCACATCTCTACAAGTAGCACAAGATCTTTTTATATTTTTTTATTAAAACTTTGTTTTATTTACAAATAGGAAAAGATATTATTTAGTTTTAGAAAATATATTTTACATTAAGTAGGATAGGATATAAAAGAGAAAAGATTCATCCCTTCGGGGAAACTTCTCTCTGACGCACCTCATCCCGCACTTTACAGTTTTTAGAACTCTAGTTTTTTCTTTGAGCCATGAGCAACTAAACCTCCACTGTTAAGGTTAGGAGCTCTGTTTATTTTATGGATTGATACTATTACTATTCTATTTTAATTAATGTATTAATTTCAATTTCAAGAATTTGTTTTCGTTCTTCATCTTAAGGATTTGGAGATCGAAAGAATAACCCTTATTCTATTTGAGTTCTTTTAAACCTTGGAAAAGCAATTTACTTGAACAACAGCTTGAAAATAATTTCTTCTAAATAACTAATTATTTGGACTTAACGGGATATGTGACATATAATCCTCTTATATTTGGATAGTTAGGGTTTTGTGGTACATAAACTAGAATTGGACTTAAACCTCTAATTGAAATTAAGTGACCAAGGAATTGGTAGTTAACTAGGTTAGAGGAGACTAAATTACTAAGGAATTAGGGTTTAGTCACATACAGCTTGTCATGAATTGAATCTTGTATGATTAAAATAGTTGGTAAGAAATATAAATCCGGAAGATAAACAACTCTGAAACATTAACTGTTTTCTCATATATTCTTGATGCACCACTATTTCGTGGTACATTTTAGGCTTAATTGAGTGGATTTTTATCCACTAAACTCACACTTATTCATATAATTTGCATGTTTTATATTTTTCTTCCTAATTTTGTGCTTTGATTGAAAACATGCTTCTTTGGCTTTAAAATTGATAATTATTAATCCTCTCTTATTACCATTTGATGCTGTGATATGTATGTTAAGTGTTTTCAAGATTTACAGGACAGGAATGGCTTAGAGGTTGGAAAGGAAGCATGTAAAAGTGGAAGAAATACAAGAAATTGAAGGAATTGCTAAGCTATTGGTAGCACAAATTGCGAATCACACTTTTCACAACTCGTACCACTAACCAGCAAGTGCACTGGGTCGTCCAAGTAATACCTTACGTGAGTAAGGGTCGAATCCCACAGAGATTGTTGGTTTGAAGCAATCTATGGTTATCTTGTAAATCTCAAAATCAAAGGGAAATCAACAAGAAAACACCAAACTTAAAGTTTTGGCACAAGATTTAATAAAAAAAATTTTTGAAAAAGAATGTTTTGAAAAGAGTATAAAAGATTCTAACCCAATCAAATTAATGTTGTAGCCAAATGAGTTATGGGACTAAAAACTAACTAAAACATACTCTAAACTATATGAAATTATCCCCAAAAAGCGTATAAAATATCCGCTCATCAGCTATCTAGCCTGACCTCTTCGTACTTAACTGACCATAACTTGAGCTACAGAGGTCCAAATGAGGCGGTTCCAGTTGCGTTGGAAAGCTAACATCTGGGTCTTCGAAATGATATAGAATTTGCCATAGTTTCCCTGAAGATAAGTGACGTGCACATGTGCATCTGCAAAAATTCAGCGTATAATAATTCGCCCCCAACAATTTCTGGACTGTTTTTGACCCAGTTCTCGGCCCAGAAAATACAGATTAGAGGCTGCACAGTGGAGGAATGAGGGAAAACTTCTCATTATTCATAATTTAGGTTTTAGATGTAGTTTTCTAGAGGGAGAGGCTCTCTCCTCTCTCTAGGTTTTAGGATTCCTAGTTTTATGCTTTTGAGTTGGATATTGAAAAGAGTTACTACCTCCGTTGGAATCTTTATCATTCTAGTTTGTTTCCTATTCCTTTACTATTTTTATTCCCCATTTACTTTGTTTAGAGTTATATGGATACATTCGATTTTGGAATTAATTAATGCAAAGATATTTTTCTATTTAATTTCATTATTTCTTGATTATTTTCAATTGAGTCCAATTATCATGTCTTCTTTCTACTCCCTTTACATGTATGCGAAATTGGCATCCATGTCAATGGAGTAGGCTCCCAACTTGTCTTTGGAGTTGATTAATATTTGGAGACCCTTGAGTTGGAAGACTCAAGAGTTAAATTGTAATTGGAAGTTGTTGGCTAGCTCTCTAGCCACTAACGCTAATCCTTCCCAAGGGAGAGGATTAGGACTTGTGAATAGAAGTTGGCTCCCTACTTGACTTTTCTTTATTCGGTAAGGATTAACTAAGTAGAAACAACAACCTATTACTATTAATCTTGGGAAATCCAACAAGGATAGAACTTCCAATTAATCTTCTCCTAGCCAAGGCTTTTTATTTTAATTATATAAATTCTCTTGTTAATTTTCATTGCTTTAATTTACAATCATTTATTTTTCTGTTCTCTAACTCTTAAAATTTCTCAGAAAACTCATAACCAATAACAAGAACACTTCTCTGCAATTCCTTGAGAGACGACCCGAGGTTTAAATACTTCGGTTATTATTTTTATTGGGTTTGCTTTAGTGACAACCAAATTTTTGTATGAAAGGATTCTTTGTTGGTTTAGAAACTATACTTGCAATGTGATTAGTTTTGTGAAATTCTTTACTAGCAAAAAATCTGTTCATCAAAATGGCGTCGTTGCCGGGGAGTGGAGGAATGAGGGGACACTTCTCATTATTCACAATTTAGGTTTTAGATGTAGTTTTCTAGAGGGGGAGGCTCTCTCCTCTCTCTAGGTTTTAGGATTCCTAGTTTTATGCTTTTGAGTTGGATATTGAAAAGATTTACTACCTCCGTTGGAGTCTTTATCATTCTAGTTTGTTTCCTATTCCTTTACTCTTTTTATTCTCCATTTACTTTGTTTCAATTCTTCACACCTAATTTACTGTTTGCTTTCTGAACTTTCTGAATTTACTGTTGAATGAAATTGAACTCTCAAAACACTATTTTTTGCTTGTCTGACTAAGCAATTCACTCAATTATTGTTGCTTGATCCATCAATCCTCATGGGATCAACTCTCATTTACTTGAGGTATTACTTGATACGACCCGGTGCACTTACCAGTTAGTTTGTAGACTTTAAATTCCGCACCATAGGATACCATCGATGTCATCCTCTACCATCCTTCGACATCAAAAAGTCTATGTCAAGTGCCTTGTAAGGTTGTTGTTGTACCCTACCAACCTGTGGTATAACCCCGATCAACATGGTACCACTCCATATACAGCAAAGTATATAAACAATGTCACTTTCCTTCACATCATATGATGTTTGTCTTCTAATATCTCTAGATGCAGAATCTCTGCCACCTGAAGTGTAGCTTATGGCATCCACACAAACTAAATAAAAAATAATACACAAACATATATAAGTTTAAAGTAATAAAAAAAACTAATTAATATAATAAAATAAAGTTTATGACTCACATCAGTGTCCTGCAACAAATCAAGCCTCAACTTTGTCTTGATAACTAAAGGATCCCTCTAGTAAGTACCTATATTGTATCTTGACACCTACAATTACATATATAAAACTTCAATTTTTGCACGAATATTAATATATACACATATATAAAAATAATGCAAGAGGCCACATTAATATATCATAGCCATGCTGCCTCAGAGTGGGAAATTGCCAAAATATCCGTGATTGGAGTAGCTACAGTGGACCAGTAAGCTGTACAACATTTCGGTTGGCTACTCAACACATGCATCGATACAGCCACAAAAGTGTCACTAATGAACCCCAACTGTATCTCCCTAATTCCTCAAGCCTAGCTACATAAGGCAACCATCTAATGTGCACTTATGTCCCGGACTTGTCTCCAAATAGCTGAAAGGACAAGAACATCATGATGGATGCTCTAGCATATACCTTAACAATATCCTCACTCGCATCGAGAGAGCACACCACAAATCTCTCCTGAAACCATGTGTAGGCGATAGTGAACTTGTCAATGTACTCTGCAGGAGGGAGCACCCCAAAAAGCTTCTAGAACCAAACCCATGCTGATCTCTCACCAAGAATGTGTTGCTCAAAATCTATGAGACACCCATTAACATGTTCACCATCAATCAGAAGCTTGAGGTGGTAGTTTACATCCTACAGCGTAATAGTGCACTCACCGAACAACATATGGAACATAAGCATCTTAAGATGCCATCACTCAATGATTAGACTAATCAAGGACTCGTCAAGCTTAAACCAATGGTCGTTGAGCCTAACTAGGTAGTACAACCCCGCAGCCTACAAGTATGGAATGACGTGATTGTGAAGAGGCATATCCTGCTGCTCCTAATGGTCTTAATACAACGAGTTGGATAAATCACATAATAATTTTTTCACAATGAATATGACATATATAACTAATTAAAACAAACATTCAAACCATAAAAAAGTATTTCATTCAACCATTAAATTTACAAACTAATCTAATAGGGTTAAGTATTGTTTTCGTCCCTAACGTCTTGGGTCAAAATCAAAATTGTCCCCGACCTTTTTTCGTTATTAAAATCATCCTCAACGTTCAAAAACGCTTTAAAATCATCCTTTTTACCAATTTTATTTTTTTATTACTCGGGCTCGATAACGGTGGCAGTTTTGCGGCGGATCTTGGGGGAGGGAAGGGAAGTCGCACCGCCGTCCTGCCGCCTGTGATCCGCCACTGTTCCTCCTCCTCGCCTTCACCGTCCGCTTCTTCTTCTTCTTCTTCTTCTTGTGATCCGCCACTGTTCCTCCTCCTATCCCTCATCGCCCGCTTCTTCTGTGAACTGAATTTTTGTTGTAGAATTTCTGAATTTTTTGTGAAATTTGTTATGGAATATCTATAATTTATTTTTTTGTGATTTGGCTTAAATTTGGAATATTGTTGTTGCTGAATTTGTTGATTATTGTTCAAGGTGAATTTGTTGATTATTCTGAGTTATGATTTTCTGAGGTGGGGATGGTGGTGGATTCTGGTGTTGATGATGATAGTGGGGGTGGTGGTGGGTTCTGTTTTGAGTTTTGTTATTCTTCTGATGATGATCATGATGATGATGATGACCATGATGATAATGGTGCTGGTGGTGGTGGATTCTTGTTCATCTTGGACTTCTGGTTGATTTTGGTTGATTTTAGAGAAAGTTCTGATGATGGTGATGATGACCATGATGATACTGTTGGTGGTGGTGGTGGGTTCGCGTTGGGCGTAGGCTTCTGTTCTGGCAGTGGAGGTAGTGGGGTGAGGAAGGTGAAGAGGAGAATGATGATGATGAGGGTATCTTGGTCCAAGAATTCTGAAAAGGATGATTTTAAAGCGTTTTTGAACATTGAGGATGATTTTAATAACGAAAAAAGGTCGGGGACGAATTTGATTTTCGTCCCTTACCTTAGGGATGATTTTAGTACTTAACCCAATCTAATATGACAAATACTAATTTAATTACAAATTCTAATTCAAAGCATACATCATCTATAGCAACTCTAAACTAATATAAGACAAATTTACCCTTTCTTGTAACAATTATATCCTGACCAATAGCTTTGTACAGTATACACCCCAAATCCTACTCTACCTAGCCTTATCTATATTAACACCAACACAATCACAATAATTCTAAAACACTTCAAAAAAAAGGTCTATGGTTACGGTGAAAAACCGTGACCATAGCTAGTGAAAAGGGTGACCATAGGTCTATGGTCACGGTTTTTGACCTATGGTCACGGTTTTTCTGCCGTGGCCTATTCTCTCGTGGCCATAGACCTATGGTCACGGTTTTTTTATCTATGGTCACGGTTTCTATGGTCACGATTGTAATGTTCAAATTCTGGCACTTTATGCCACATTTTTTTACCGTGACCATAGTTTAATCTATGGTCACGTGATAAAACCGTGACCATAGCCTATCTATGGTCACAATTTTGGCCGTGACTATAGCCTCTATAGTCACCCCTTCCCAAAACCGTGACCATAGCATCTATGGTCACTCCACCAAAAACCGTGACCGTAGCCATATCTATGGTCACGGTTTTGACTGTGACCATAGCCTCTATAGTCAGCCTTTCCCAAAACCGTGACCATAGCCTTATCTATGGTTACGATTTTGGATGTGACCATAGCCTCTATGGTCACTCCACCTAAAACCGTGACCATAGCCATATCTATGGTCACCCCTTCCCAAAACCGTGACCATAGCCTTATCTATGGTCACAGTTTTGGCCGTGACCATAGCCTCTATGGTCACCCCACCAAAAACCATGACCATAGCCTATCTATGGTCACGGTTTTGGCCGTGACCATAGCCTCTATAGTCACCCCTTCCCAAAACCGTGACCATAGATAAGGCTATGGTCATGGTTTTGGCCGTGACCATAGCCTCTATGGTCACTCCACCCAAAACCGTGACCATAGCCTCTATGGTCACTCCTTCCCAAAATCGTGACCATAGCATCTATGGTCACTCCACCAAATATCGTGACCATAGCCTCTATAGTCACCCCTTCCCAAAACCGTGACCATAGCCTTATCTATGGTCACGGTTTTGGCCGTGACCATAGCCTCTATGGTCACTCCACCTAAAACCGTGACCATAGCCTCTATGGTCACCCCTTCCCAAAACCAAACCGTGACCATAGCCTCTATGGTCACTCCACCTAAAAATCATGACCATAGCCTTATCTATGGTCACAGTTTTAGCCGTGACCATAGCCCCTATGGTCACCCCTCCTTAAACCGTGACCATAGCCTTATCTATGGTCACGGTTTTTTGCCGTGACCATAGCGTCTATGGTCACCCCGCCTTAAAACCGTGACCATAACCTTATCTATAGTCACTGTTTTCACCGTTGCCATAGCTTATCTATGGTCACCTCTCCTTAAAACCGTGGCCATAACTTATCTATGGTAACCTGTTTTATTTTATGATATTTTTTAAAGCATAATCACATTCCAAAATGATGATAATCACAAAATAAATCTAAGAATGTGAAATTTAATAAATGTAAATCATAAAAGTTTCATTAAAAAGTAGATATCCATTACAACACTAATCAAAATAGGGTGTAATTTATCCATTACATGTATTATCGGATAAAGTCTCTTATCAAAATGTAAAGAACACATCAAAATAATACATTTAGATAACCAAAATTATTATAAGACCCATCCCATCTTATATTTGTATAGAACATATTTTCTTCACATCATGTCCTCCTGCTAGCAAAAGAAATAAAGAAGTTAGAACAGAACAAAAATGTTTTTGATGATGCATGCAGTGTAGTTGAGTAATGAATATAGAGCACAAGTTAAATAAGTCAATCAATATGAAAATTTCAACCACTAAATAACAAAGGAGCATTTACATGTGGTTTTGATCCATTTGGTAATATTTATATGTTTTTAATCTATCTTTGAGTGGAACTTCAACTCCCCTGTTGAAGTCGCTTAAAACTGAAAAAAAATCCAGCACAAAGAAATAACCACAACTAAAATAGAAGCTTAAAAAATAAGGTAATACCGAAATACTATTATTAGCTTCTAACCCATCAAACAAATCAAGTAATCAACACTAGCAAAACAGAAAAACCAGATTGAGTGTGAAATCAATAGACAAAGTAAATTTTAAAATAATAATAACGCTGATTAATATATATTACTGAGTACTAATTCAATGCTGATTGCTACCCCTTCACCTTCATGTATTATTATTGCTTTATCTATTTTTCTGTACCTTCTGAAGAGAAACAATGGTAGGTTATGCATCTTAGTTCGTAATTAGTTTCTTACCCTTCTATTCAATACGTACTCATGGAGCCAATTAGCCAATAAAATCAACAATAAAATTAACATCAACAGCAATCAGCCACTATTAATTTAACTACTAATTTTGACAGTACTTACTTCCATATCTTTTGACACATGGTTCGATCCCAGTGAAGGAGGAATGCTTCACCTCGCATCATTTGGTGTACTACTTGCATCAGGCGGAAATTGTTGGGCAGCTTCTATCATTACATGCACTTGTTCTGCACTAATACCAGGATTAACTTGTTGCAACACCGTTTTGATCAATCTCGTTAAACCATCCAACTTGGAAGTTAAGTTATTTTTATTTTTCTCCATAGTTGAAACCACTTCAGCATGTTGTTGTTGCATTTGTCGGATTTGCTTATCCTTTTTAAGAGAGGATTTTGTGACTGGTTGACCATAGAAACGAACTCTACCATGTCTCTCCTTTCCAAAAACCGTTTGAAGCGCTTCATCATCACTGTATCCAGCTTGCTTCAAATTTTGAAGATGATCCTATTACACAGAAGGAAAATTGAAATAAGTTCATGTGCGCATATGCTGAAAATATAAGAAATGATTTACACATTTCTTTTAGTGTACATTTCTATGAAACTAAACAACTCACAATCGTCTCTTGTGTTCCCGAATCAGTCTCTCCTTTCTTGTTAGTACGAGTTACAACAAACATCTCAGACTATGATGGATCTTCATTACCCTCTTTTTTTGCACGCTACAAAGAAACCACCAAGATTACTCGAAGTCAACACAGATGACATGAAAGATGCAAAGATACTTAAATGCGAAGCACAAATATAATACCAATTCAGCGTGTACTAATTCAAAACTAACTGGACCCATTCGATGATTCCATTTTTGTTTGGATCTATTTTCACGATTTTTGTCAGAAATAACCTACATATTGTTGTGATGCACGGAAACTTGTCTCTCAACAAATTTTCCTTCAGCAAGTATACCGAATTGTCGTCAAGTAAAAACTCACAATAAAGTGAGGTCGAATCCCACAGGAATTGATTGGTCAAGCAACTTTAATTATAGGAATGTTCTAGTTGAGCTAAGCAGAAATTGAGTTGAGGAATTGCAAAAAATTAAATGGCGGGAAAGTAAATAACAGAAAATGTAAATGCTAGAAATAAATGGCAAAATGTAAATCGCGGAAAGTAAAGTGCAGAATCTTAAATGGGGATTTGGGAGGATGAGCATAAAAGTAAATGGCAGAAAATAAAGAGAATGGGTAAGATCAGAAATGGGGGATTCATTGGGCTTAGGAGATGTTGCATTCTCTGGATCAAATTCATTCTCATCTCTTCCTCAATCAATGCATTCATTGATCTCTTTGGCAATCTTAAGTGATTGGATCCCAATTCCTTGGCAACCCAATCTCTCTAAGCTTGAACAATTGCCCAATTCCTTGATTTAATTGCTCATGGGAAGAGATGAAGTATGGTCACTGATTATACCACATGCATTCCCAAATCAAAGTGTTGGTAGGATTATATGTCACTATATCCATCCAAACCCCAATTTGGTCCAACATGAGAAAGCAATTCTAGCATGATCTCCTCATCCATTTTCCAAGGCTCAGAGGAGATCTAATTATGGAGAGTTTCTTTTCCAAGACAACTAACCAATTGGATTAAGATCGAAAGCTTTCTAGTAAAATCAAGAGAAAAGAAAGAAGAAGAAGAATGAAAACTATAATTGATCCATCAAATTACAACAGAGCTCCCTAACCCAATGAAAAGGGGCTTAGTTGTTCATAACTTTGGAAATGGAAATCAAAAATGAAAAGTGCATTCTGGAAATTAAACTAGAAGTTGCAGAGAAAGTAAAATATACAGAGTGTAATTCTCAAGTTCCAGATCTCCCTTTTTTCAATTCAAAACTATCCCTATATATACTACTCTTCAGCTCTTCTAGTTAGCTCTTCAAGTCTTGGATATGGGCCTTTGATCTTTAGTTGAAGCAGTTGCAGTCTTTAGTGGGCTCAGCTTTGCTTGCAAAGAAAGTGTGAGTTAGGCATGATGGGAAGTTAGTTAGGACGTTAGTGGCGTTAACATTAAGTGTAAACTTGGGTTCGAAAGCGTCATTGACGATAACTTTGTCACTAACGTTTCAAACTAGTTGATCCACGTTAACTTCAACGTTAGTGGTACTAACGTAACCACTAACGCGGCCTCTTAGCCCTTCGCAAGCGTTATTGGCACTCACTTTTACCAATAACGTTGCTCTTTGTCTCTCTCTTCCACGTTAATGGTCCACGTTAGTGTAACTAACGTGGCCCTTAACGTGGGCATGCCAAGGCTCGAGAGCGTTAGTGACACTTACCTTTGTCACTAACGCTTCAAAATGCCCCTACTTTCCACGTTAGTGCCTCACGTTAAGGATCTTAACGTGACCACTAACGTGGGTGTGTTTGCCATCTCCAACGTTAATGACAAAAGTGAGTGTCACTAACGTTGTTCTATCATTCATTGCTCTACGTTACCCTTCACGTTAGTGATCTTAACATGACCACTAACATGGGCAACCTAGGCTTGGTCTAGCGTTAGTGACAAAGGTGAGTGTCACTAACGCTTGCGACTTCCTCTTTACTCCACGTTAGAGTTCACGTTAATTAGATTAACGTGGCTCTTAACGTGGCTTAGTGTGTCATTTTGGAATGTTAGTGGTGTTCACTTTCACCACTAACGTTGGAGCTCCCCCTTTCTTCCACGTTAGTTCCCACGTTATTGTAACTAACGTGGGTTATGATGGCATTCGAAGGCGTTATTGGTGGTAACTTTACCACTAACGTTGCAAGCTCGCTCCCATTCCACGTTTGTGGTCACGTTAGTGAAGCTAACGTGGCTGCTAACGTGGTTCTTCTTTGCTTCCTTTGTCCTGAAATCAAACAAACGAGGTGCATCAAAGCTTTGTTTCAAGTCATGAGATCATGTATCATCCATATTATCATTCAATTCATGCATAATTCTCATGAAATCATGTAGAGTTCACAATGTTTGCTTGAATCAAGATGTAAGTGTATATTCACCCAAAACTTGCTTATTTACTAAGAAAATGCATGAAACTATCCTAAAATAGTAAAGAAAAAGGTCAGTGAAACTGGCCAAAATGCCCTGGCATTATGTTGTAATGTAAAAATACATAAAGTTAGTTAAATACACGATACCATTAATAAAGCCAAGAAAGTTGTGAAAATAACTTACTTTGATGATATCAAGACTCCAAAATTGAACTAATTTTCTAAATGTCATTACTAGAGAATATTAACAAGAATACTAATAAAGTAAATAAAAGAGTAATCAACTAAATACAAGAGTTAGGTTGATGTCTTTCACTATTTGCTATTGAAAAAAAAGATAAAGGAATTACCGAGTTGACTATCACTACTATCACCAACACTTGGATTGTGATCATCATAATCATATTTATATTCTTCATCATTTTCATCCAACGATATCCCATATTTTTTGAAGAATTCATCCAAAGTCATAGCTGGGATAAGAGACTCAATCTTATGTTCTTCTTCGTTGGCATCTTCTTCATTCGATTTCTTCATCAGCATCTTCTTATTGGTTGGCTTCTTGCTTTGACCATCAGCGTCATTGGTATTCATCTTGGTTTTATCATCTTCCATCTTTGATTTCTTCATTGGCACCTTCTTCCTAGACGGCTTCTTACCACTTTGACCCTCAATTTCATTGGCTTTCATCTTGACTAGATGATTTTCTTCATTGCAGTTCTTTGTTGGCATCTTGATTTGATCCTCACGGTTTTTCATGTTTGTTATCTTCTTGGTTGCCATTTTGCTTTGACCTTCAACGTCAAATCTTGTCAACTTCTTTTTCGGCATCTTGCCTTTTTTCATTGTCTCATGTTTACTACTATCCCCACATGCAGCTAAAATATGCTCCCTTTTGATTTGAAATTGTTTTAGCAATGCATAAGCACTTGTGAATTGTATTTTTCCTGAATTTTTTATTGGACTCCTCATCTTCAAGGGACTTCTTTGTGACTCTATTTGTGATAGGGTCCTTAACCTTTTTCTTTTGGGATTTCCTTCATTATTCATTCTGTATTAAAAAAAGTCAAATAAAGCATCAACATAATTAAATTGCATGAAGAGAGAAAAATAAAGCATCAAAAATAATAAAGAAATGGGCATATGCATTATCATACGACAGCCACATAATAAAGTAAACAAACATTGAGATTTCATGAACAAATAAAGCATGAACAAATAAAGCTTGATGGACAAATAAATTATATGGCAGCCATATATTTTAAGAGGGCTATAGACCACTACTGTCATATCAATTTTTGTACAAATAAATCATATGGCAGCCACATATAAAGCATCATGAACAAATAAAGCATCACGGACAATTTTTGTACTACCTCAATTTCAGCTTCATTGTCAAAATCATCATACTCTATTTCTTTGTGGTTAGGTTTGATCTTGTTCGGTGTCACATCAAAAATAGTGGGTCGCACACCCTGTCTAACCAAGTCTACCTCGCCAATATCACTCAAGGGTATCGGACTATTCGCCGATTCATGTGGCTCTCTTATGTTAGGGTCAAATTGTAATTGGACACGAATGTTAAACAAGTCTCTTGGAACCGTTTTCATCACATAATGCTTTTGGGGAATATATGGATCTTTCACATAAAAGCACTGGTGTGCTTGGCTTGCCAACACAAATGGTTCGTCTTGGTAACATCTTTTGTTGAAATGAACGTATGTCAGACCATAATCATCTTTCTCAGCAATAAACCACTCACACTTGAATAACACAACTTTAAATTGGCTATAATAGTCTAACTCGATAATATCCATGATTCTACCATAATATCTTATATTGGCCTTGATTGGTTTTTTGTCCTTAACACTTGCAAAGCTTGTAGTTTCAGCTACCACAGTGACACCACTGTTTTGTATTTTTCGCATCACTTCTCGCCGCTTAGTATGAAATCTGTACCCATTGACGACATAAGCAGAAAATGATTTTGCAACTTTATTTGGACCCTTAGACAACTGTCGTATCCAACTAGGAACATCATCCTTCATGGCACGTCCTGTAAACCAATCTATAAAGTCTTCATTCTGATCTTTAACAACGTTCCACTTTTGCTTCTGCTTGTCTTGCTTTTGTTGCTCACCATGTTCTCTACAAGGGATGTATATTATTATGTAATACTACCAAAATTAGTCTAAGGAACAGAACTAATGAGAAGTGCAAATTTACCTCATGTAAGGCTCCACGTTAATGCAATTGTTCAATACATATGCATTAGCTTGAAGGAGTGACTTCTCGTCCAAAATAATTAGTTGCCCTTTTTTTCCACCCAATGGACTTTCCTTGTTTGTGAACAAGTTTGAATCAGGCTCTTTGGTTGAAGTGCCTTCATCATTATTCCGAGATACTCTATTGAATCTTGTTTTCACTCCCTCATGCAAATTTCTTGAACAAAAAGTTAAACACTCTTCAGCCAAATAACCCTCCGCAATTGATCCTTCTGGACGACTTCTATTATGTACATACCCTTTTAGTGTGCACATGTATCTCTCAATCGGATACATCCATCGAAACTGGACGGGACCACCTAACCTTAATTCATTAGCTAAATAAATAGGCAAATGAACCATTATATCAAAAAAGGTAGGGGAAAAATCCTCTCCAACTGGCACAAAGTCTCTACAATCTCTGACTCTAAACCATTAATCTCTTCTAAAGAGATTTCCTTTTGACATAGCCAATGAAAAAAGGAACACAAGCGAACTAGAGGAACAGTAACATGATCTGGAAGAATGCTCTTGATTGGTATTTGCAAGGTAATGCAACATGAAGTGAGCATCATGAGTCTTGTAACCGTAAAACTTTATCTCTTCTTGTTGTACACAACGAGAAATATTTGAAGCACTTCCATCAGGCAATTTTGTCTTCTTTAAGACACCGCAAAAAATGGATTTCTCGCCTTTGGTCATGGAGAAGCATGCTCTAGCAAGTTTAGTTCTTTTTCCATCCTTCGTATTTATTGGGTGAAGATTCTTTCGAATACCCATCTCCTTAAGATCATAACGAGCCTTTGCATGATCCTTTGTCTTTCCAGGAATATCCAATAAGGTACCAATTATACTGTCGACTATATTTTTTTCGATATGCATTACATCAAAGTTGTGCCTGAGCATACAATGCTGCCAATATGGTAACTCAAAAAATATTTATCTTTTTTTCCATTGGCCATTACTTTTGCTTTGCGTCTTCCCAAGGGCATTATCTACTGACTTTAGCTTATCTAGAACCTCTTCACCTGTTAACATTCGTGGTGGACCCCTGAATTCTATTTTTCCATTAAAAGATCTCTTGTTAGACCTCCATGCATGATCAACTGGAAAAAATCTCCTATGGTCCATGTAAACTGTCTTTTGGCTATGTTTCAAGTAACAAAAAGAAGTATCATGGTTACAACAAGCGCAAGCTAGCTTCCCTTTCATACTCCAACCGGACAACATCATATATGCAGGAAAATCATTTATTGTTCAAAGAAGTGCAGCATGCATTTGAAAAGTTTCTCCCTTAAAAAAATCATATGTATCTACCCCTGACACCCATAGCTCCTTCAGCTCTTCGATCAATGGTTGCAAAAAAATATCAATATTATTTCCTGGTGAACAAGGTCCAGGTATGAGTAAAGAGAGCATGCAGTATTCTAACTTTATGGACATCTAAGGGGAGAAATTGTACACCATTAAGACAACTGGCCATGTGCTATGTGACACGTTCATAGTTCGAAAAGGATTAAAACCATCACTTGCCAAACCAAGCCTCAAGTTGCGAAGTTCTTTTGAAAAGTTTGGGTACCGAGTATCCAAGTTCTTCCATGCTTGGCCATCAGCAGGGTGCCTTATGCAATCGTCTTTCAAACACTGCTCATCATGCCACCTCAACGCCTCTGCAGTGTTTGGGCACATAAAAAGCCTTTTAAGCCTTGGTACTAAAGGAAAGTATCTTAAAGTCTTTTGCAGTAACCTTATGAACTTTATTCGGAAGCGCAAAGTCATCTTCATTGCCATCCATAGCAGGAGTCTGATTATATCGAGACTCTCCACAGATATGGCAAACTGAGTCATTTATGTACTTATTCCGATACAGCATGCAGTCATTAGGACATGCATTAATCTTTTCATAGTCAAGACCCAAGTCTTTAACCATATTCTTAGCTTTATTAAAAGAAGTGAGAATGTTCAAATCAGGTATAGCTTCTTTCAATAACTCCAAGAGGGAGGTAAAAGATGTGTTACTCCAACCATGCAGACACTTCAAGTGGTAAAGACGAATGATAAACGATAGTCTCGAAAATCCAGTGGTACAATTTGGATATAATTTTAGACCTGCTTCATCTACCAGCTTATAAAATCTCTTCGCATCTTCATTCAACCCATTGTTCCCCTCTTCAAGATTTGTCATATTTCCGAATGCATCACGTAGCAACCCGTCAATATCATCAATGCCCCCTCGATCATCCATGTCACTATTTACAACTGTTGGGATTGCTGATTCCCCATGATTAGTCCATCGTTTATAACCTTCGACAAACTCATAGCAAATAAGATGCTCATATACGTCTTCTCGTTCACGCCAATAAGTGTTTCCACACTTTGCACACGGACATTGGATTTCTTTTCTAACCGGTTTTCCAATTACGAAGGCAAACTTTAAAAAATTATTTACACCAACTATGTACTCGTTCTCAAATCTTGGTAAATCCATCCAATCCTTTGACAAAACATGATTAAACCTAAGAATGCAAATATCTGAACTTACTAAACATGATCTAATAGGTCAATTATAGTGACAATCTAGCTACCATATATTCGCTTACTACCCTAGTTAAATGTGCTATCAAATTATTATATATGGCAATTACGAGATAAACTTACTGCTTAATTCCTTTATTTTGAGATGCCATATGAAGTTGTTATAAACGATGCCACAGCAACTACTCAACTTCTGTTGTTTTTACCAGTACGAAAAAATTATCATGTACACAAAACAAAGTCAAAATAATTAAGTTCAGAAAGGGAATACCAAATAATGCCCAATTTTAAGTTCCTATATTAATGTACATTTTTTTTGCAATTATTAAGTTAACTTTTTGTATTAACATGGGTTCGCATCTAAAATAGGCACATTGAGTATAAAAGGAACTATCAAATGCACATTGAGTTGCCTTGAAATATGTACAACACTACTTTTGGTTAGAAACAACTACGCAATTCTACTTGAACTCATAAATTAAGGAAATGATTTTAAAAAAATTAATAAATCAATATTAGTAATCCATGTCAAATGGTATTTTAATGGTTCACTCAACTAACGTGCACATTATGACTACGGTCATTATCTTGAAAAGTTTGAAGTTGTAATGCCAAAGTAAAGGTTAAAGTTAAAAAGGGGTAGATTATAGTTACCGTTTTTAGCTTTAAAGATACTCTATTGAATCTTGTTTTCACATTATTCTAAATTTCTATTTTTTTTTAAATAAATAAAGTCCGATCTCTATATCTCTATCTCTTAATAAAGGGACTGAATGCAAAAGATAGGCAAAACTAGAAGAGTTCCTATAACAAACTTTGGTGCCAGACAATGTTCTGCATTATTTTGTGAAAGCAAGCGTGGGAGATTTTAAAAGCTTAGAATGAAACACTTACCAGATATACTGAAATAAGAGATAAGTGCAAGGCCAGTCTCTCTCCATTTCCAACATCAAATAGTATATCAATGTGCACTTGCAATGAATACAAACCACTAAGTGCTGTAACTAATGAAGCTATCCTCAGAAAAAGCAAACAATCACAAAGGAGCAGCAGCCGACCTGAAATAAAGATCTCCGATAAGCATTCATTAAATAGTTGATAAACTTGGAAATATTAGCAGGCAACAGCTACACCATATCCAAAAAATCAAAGTGGCCCCCATTGTCATGCTGCTATAGAGAGTACTATAAGGCAACATAGAACAGTCAAAGAAAAAATGAAGCAGCCATGCATTCAATTCAAACCACACATAAAAAAACTCTTTTGAAAAGGGCCAAAGGGTCATCATACATCACCCAATTCACTATCACAAACATTGATCCACATAATTCAATGGCTCAGAAACTACTCCCTTCAAACAAGGTTTTGCAATTCACTTTTATATACAGCCAAATTCATATCTCAAAATTAATCAACATTTGGCACACTAATATACATTCGATTGAAGAATAACCTTATTCAAATACACATAAACCACCTTATTGATTTAACACTTCATTAAGCACTCTAGTTGCCAGAATATTATAATACACAATTTGACAGAAGACTCAATATGGTTTACTAAAAATTAAATAAATGTTAAAAAAATTCCAACCATTAACAGAAATTATCAACAATATTAGTGACTATAATACCAAAATTTCATTGAGCATGAATTCAAAGTTTTTGCAATGCAAAACCCCATAAACCTTAAAATTGAAGACGGAAAAGGAATAAACCCTAGAAAAAAACATACCATATGGTTATGGAAAATAAATTAAGAAAATATAAAACGGAAAAGGGAAACGGCATACCAAGCAGCACCGAGAACTGAGACACCGATGGAGACGCCGAAGATGAATACGATGTGATGAGCTTTCTAAGTTTTGCAAAACATGGAAGAGGAAGAAGCGACCGCACTGAGGAGCTTGGGACGGCGGCGGCGCTGAGGAGCTTGGGACGGCGGCAGCACCGAGAAACTTGGGACGGTGGTGGCAATGAGGGGCTAGGGTTATGAATTGTGCTGAGCTTTCTGGGTTTTGCAAAATAGGGAAGAGGAAGGAAGCAACTACGTTGAGGAGCTTAGGACGGCGGCGGTGCTGAGGAGTGATGAGCGGATAATTTATACGCTTTTTGACATTGTTTTTAGTATGTTTTTAGTAGGATTCAGCTACTTTTAGGGATGTTTTCATTAGTTTTTATGTTAAATTCACATTTCTGGACTTTACTATGAGTTTGTGTGTTTTTCTGTGATTTCAGGTATTTTCTGGCTGAAATTGAGGGACTTGAGCAGAAATCAGATTCAGAGGTTGAAAAAGGACTGCTGATGCTGTTGGATTCTGACCTCCCTGCACTCAAAGTGGATTTTCTGGAGCTACAGAATTCGAAATGGAGCGCTTCAAATTGCGTTGGAAAGTAGACATCCAGGACTTTCCAGCAATATATAATAGTCCATACTTTGGCCAAGAATTGACGACGTAAACTGGCGTTCAACGCCAGCCTTCTGCCCAAATCTGGCGTCCAGCGCCAGAAAAGGAGCCAAAACCAGAGTTGAACGCCCAAACTGGCACAAAAACTAGCGTTCAACTCTACAAATGGGCACCAAGTTTTTGGCGCCGTTGCCGGGGATTGTTTGTGTTTGGACAACTGACGGTTCATCTTGTTGCTCAGATTGGATAACTTTCTTTTCGTTTTCTTTTCAAAAATCTTTCAAAAATATTTTCAAAAAAAAATTTCTCTTTTGTTTTCGAAAAAAAAATTGTTTTCAAAAATTTATTCAAAATTTTTAAGAATGAATTCTAGTGTTTCATGAAGCATGTGAAGCCTGGCTGGCTGTAAAGTCATGTCTAAATTCTTTTGGACTGAGGCTTGCAATTTGTTATCAAAGAGCAATATACTCTCGTGTTAAAGGCTAAGGCTTGGCTGGCCATTGGCCATGTCTAGTGTTTTGGACTGGAGCTTTCATTGAAAGCTTGGCTGGCTAGTGAGCCATGTCTAATTCCTGGACTAAAGCTTTAGACTAAGAATGCAAGATTCCTGGAATTCATATTAAAAATTTTGGAATCCTTATTTTTCTTTTTCATATAATTTTCGAAAAATATAAAATAAAAATCCAAAAAAATTAGAAAATCATAAAAATCAAAAATATTTTCTGCTTCTTGTTTGAGTCTTGAGTCACATTATAAGTTTGGTGTCACTTGCATTTTTCGAAAATATCATGCATTCATAGTGTTCTTCATGATCTTCAAGTTGTTCTTGGTAAGTCTTCTTGTTTGATCTTGATGATTTTTTGTTTTGTGTCTTTTAGTGTTTTTCATATGCATTCTTGAATTCTTGGTGTCTAGGCATTAAAGAATTCTAAGTTTGGTGTCTTGCATGTTTTCTTTGCATTAAAAATTTTTCAAAAATATATTCTTGAAGTTCATCATGACATTCATAGTGTTCTTGGTGTTCATCTTGACATTCATAGCATTCTTGCATGCATTCATTGTTTTGATCTAAAAATTTCATGCATTGCATCTTTTTAGTGTTTTTCTCTTGCATCATAAAAATTCAAAAATAAAAAAAAAATATCTTTCCCTCTTTCTCTCATCAAATTCGAAAATTTGGATTGACTTTTTCAAAAATTTTTAAAATCAAATTGTTTCTCATGAGTCAAATCAAATTTTCAATTTGAAAATCTTATCTTTTTCAAAATCTTTTTCAAAAATCAAATCTTTTTCAAAATTCTTAGTTATTTTCGAAAATTCCTAAAATATTTTTCAAAAATCTTTTTCTTATTTTTATATCTAATTTTCGAAAATAACATAATCAATTAATATTTTGATTCAAAAATTTGAAGTTTGTTACTTGCTTGTTAAGAAAGATTCAAACTTTAAGTTCTAGAATCATATCTTGTGATTTCTTATGAATCAAGTCATTAATTGAGATTTTAAAAATCAAATCTTTTTTAAAATTAGTTTCTAAAATATCTTCTTATCTTATCTTTTTCAAAAATATCTTTTCAAAATATCTTTTCAAACTTCCTAACTTCTTATCTTTTCAAAATTTGTTTCAACTAACTAACTAACTTTTTGTTTGTTTCTTAACTTTTTCAAAACTACCTAACTAACTCTCTCTCTCTCTAATTTTCGAAAATATCTCCCCACTTTTTCAAAAATTTCTTTTTAATTAACTAATTATTTTTATTTTTTATTTTTTATTTCAAAAATTTTCGAAAACTACTAACATTTTTCAAAAACCATTTTCAAAAATCACTAACTCTTTTTCAAAATAATTTTCGAAAATTATACCTCCCCCATCTTGCATCATGATTGGAGAGGAAATAGAAGTTCATGAAGTCATCTCTAATGAACTCTATAAAATAGCCGAAAAGTCATCCCCCATGGCAAGGCTAGCTTTTCCTCATCTTATCTGCCATCTATGTTACTCAGCTGGAGCTTTCATAGAAGGAGACACTCCTATTAAGGAAGAGAAGCCCATCACTAAGAAAAAGATGGAGCAAGCAAGAGAGCCTATTCATGGAGCTCAAGAGGCGCAAGAAGCTCACTTCCATGAGATCCCTGAGATACCTCAAATGCACTTTCCTCCACAAAACTATTGGGAGCAAATCAACACCTCCCTAGGAGAATTAAGTTCCAATATGGGACAACTAAGGGTGGAACATCAAGAACACTCCATCATGCTCCATGAAATAAGAGAAGATCAAAAAGCAATGAGGGAGGAGCAACAAAGACAAGGAAGAGACATAGAAGAACTCAAGGACATCACCCAAACCCACCCATATGGCCGAAACCTTCCCCCCTTCCCTTACCTATATAAAGCCCTCCATTCTTCATCAAATTCACACCACACACCCCTCTACACTCCTCTTGGCCGAAACCACATCTCCCTCTCCCTCTCCATATTTCTTCTTCTTCTTCTACTATTCTTTTGTTTATTGCTCGAGGACGAGCAATATTCTAAGTTTGGTGTGGTAAAAGCATAGTTTTTTGTTTTTCCATTACCATTGATGGCATCTAAGACCGGAGAATCCTCTAGAAGAGGGAAAGGGAAGACAAGAGCTTCCACATCTGAGTCATGGGAGATGGAAAGATTCATCTCCAAAGCCCATCAAGACCACTTCTATGATGTTGTGGCCAAGTTGACAAGTCCTCCACTATGGCAAGGTTAGCCTTTCCTCACCTCATTTGCCACCTATGCAATTCGGCTAGGATTAACATAGAGGGAGATATCCTCATTGAAGAGGACAAGCCCATCATTAAGAAAATGATGGAGCAAACAAGAGAGCCTATTCATGGATCTCAAGAGACGCATGAAGAAGCTCATCACCAAGAAATCCCTGAGATGCCTCAAGGGATGCACTTTCCTCCACAGAATTTTTGGGAGCAAATCAACACCTCCCTAGGAGAATTAAGTTCCAACATGGGACAATTAAGGGTGGAACATCAAGATCACTCCATCATCCTCCATGAAATTAGAGAAGATCAAAGAGCAATGAGGGAGGAGCAACAAAGATAAGGAAGAGACATAGAAGAGCTCAAGGACATCATTGGTTCCTCAAGAAGGAAATGCCACCATCACTAAGGTGGACTCATTCCTTGTTCTCAAATTTTCTGTTTTTCGTTTTCTTTATGTTAAGTGCTTATCTATGTTAGTGTCTTATTACATGATCATCAGTATTTAGTAACTTTGTCTTAAAGTTATGAATGTCCTATGAATCCATCACCTCTCTTAAATGAAAAATGTTTTTAATTCAAAAGAACAAGAAGTACATGAGTTTTGAATTTATCCTTGAACTTAGTTTAATTATATTGATGTGGTGACAATACTTTTTGTTTTCTAAATGAATGCTTGAACAGTGCATATGTCTTTTGAAGTTGTTGTTTATGAATGTTAAATATGATGGCTCTTGAAAGAATGATGACAAGGAGACATGTTATTTGATAATCTGAAAAATCATAAAAATGATTCTTGAAGCAAGAAAAAGCAGTGAATACAAAGCTTGCAGGAAAAAAAATGCGAAAAAAAAAGAGAAAAAGAAAAAGCAAGCAGAAAAAGCCAATAGCCCTTAAAACCAAAAGGCAAGGGTAAATAAAAAGGATCTGAGGATTTGAGCATCAGTGGATAGGAGGGCCTAAAGGAATAAAATCCTGGCCTAAGCGGCTAAACTAAGCTGTCCCTAACCATGTGCTTGTGGCGTGAAGGTGTCAAGTGAAAACTTGAGACTGAGCGGTTAAAGTCAAGGTCCAAAGCAAAAGCAGAGTGTGCTTAAGAACCCTGGACACCTCTAATTGGGGACTTTAGCAAAGCTGAGTCACAATCTGAAAAGGTTCACCCAATTATGTGTCTGTGGCATTTATGTATCCGGTGGTAATACTGGAAAACAAAGTGCTTAGGGCCACGGCCAAGACTCATAAAGAAGCTGTGTTCAAGAATCATCATACTGAACTAGGAGAGTCAATAACACTATTCGAAATCTGAAGTTCCTATAGATGCCAATCATTCTAAACTTCAATAGATAAAGTGAGATGCCAAAACTATTCAAGAGGCAAAAAGCTATAAGTCCCGCTCATATGATTGAAGCTCTGCTTCATTGATAGTTTGGAATTTATAGTATATTCTCTTCTTTTTATTCTATTTGATTTTTAGTTGCTTGGGGACAAGCAACAATTTAAGTTTGGTGTTGTGATGAGCGGATAATTTATACGCTCTTTGACATTGTTTTTAGTAGGATTCAGCTACTTTTAGGGATGTTTTCATTAGTTTTTATGTTAAATTCACATTTCTGGACTTTACTATGAGTTTGTGTATTTTTCTGTGATTTCAGGTATTTTCTGGCTGAAATTGAGGGACTTGAGCAGAAATCAGATTCAGAGGTTGAAAAAGGACTGCTGATGTTGTTGGATTCTGACCTCCCTGCACTCAAAGTGGATTTTCTGGAGCTACAAAACTCGAAATGGCGCGCTTCCAATTGCGTTGGAAAGCAGACATCCAGGGCTTTCCAGAAATATATAATAGTCCATACTTTGGCCAAGAATTGACGACATAAACTGGCGTTCAACGCCAGCCTTCTGCCCAAATCTGGCGTCCAGCGCCAGAAAACAGAAAAGAACCAGAGTTGAACGCCAGAAATGGATCAAAACCTGGCGTCTCCAAAACTCCATACCCATTTGATATCCGCCTGACTGATATTTACAAGATGACCATAGCTTGCTTCATACCAACAATCTCCGTGGGATCGACCCTTGTTTTTAATTATTAAAATTTTTTAATTTTAAAAAAATATTTAAAATAATAAAAAATACATAGACCCTTTTTGTTCAATGTAAAAAACCGTGACCATAGACTCTTTTTGGTCACCCCCAAAACCGTGACCATAGACCCTTTTAGGCCACTGTTCCGAGGGTTACCTGAAACTATAGGTCGATCTCGAACGAGATCTTCTGTGCTGGTCAGAGATGGTGTATCCGCCTTGTGGGTGGTGGCCAGCGGTGCCGCGTCCGACTTGTTAGACGGGTAATGCTGCTAATCCTTTGTCACCGGAGGGTGGTGGTACCTGCAAGGGACTCCGATGCTTAAGTTAGTAAGGGTATTAAGCAGGTATTTTGTAGAATCAGAGTATGAGTATACCTGGGTGCTCCAGTGTATTTATAATGGTGTGGAGTGACTTTTCTGGGGATAAGATAGTTATCTTATCTTATCCTTGAGTGAAGTCATCTTTATCTTTAAGGGAACTGCCCTTATCCTTCTAGGCTTGGGCTGCCTTTGGATTTGGGTCATGTTCCTCTATTTGGGCCTGCTTCGGGCCTCTATTCTCGATTTGGCCGACCTCTTTGAGAAGAGATCGGGGATTCCAGACCTGAACAGGTCGATCGCTTTGTCTTCAAGCAGCCCGGGTCGTACATCTCGACCCAGGATATAAACAGTGCCCCTGCTTGAGCTCGATCTTTCTTTTGAGGTCGAGTTTTTAGAACTTCGATCTCTTTTGGGGAAGTCGGACTCAAGCATTCTTTTGTTGGGTCTGTTTGTAGAATTTCATTTAAGTAGCTTTAAATGCGGAACGTTTCTCCTTGTAGCGTGCGTTTTTGTACTTGCTTGAGAACATGCGAAGGTTTTAAATGCCCATTAACCTCTTCTTTCGCCATTTCCTTTGCTTCCTACTTCTTACTTCTTTTCAAAATTTTTCAAAGAGTTTCTCTTCTCCGTCTCTCCTCTTCTTGCTTCACCACAACTTTTCTTGCATTCTATCTTCTACTTTTGAAGAGGCGCTCGTTGGTGTTTGCTTCTTTTCAATCTTTGATCACTTCATTGTTCCTTCCCTACTACAGGTTGGCCTCTCTCTCTTTTTTTTTCTCCTCATTTTTATGTTTGGATATTTGTAATCCTTTTAATTTTGTTTGGAAAAAGTTGGAAAGTTTGAATCTTTCTTTGCTTGCTGCGTCTGATTTGCTTCTGCTATGTGTGCTGTTTTAGGGTTTCTTTATTTTTGTAGAACCTTTCCTTGTTTGCTGGTATTTGATGCATTTTTAGGGTTTTGAATGCTGTTTACTGTTTTTGATTGTATCTTCTTGATTTCTTCCTTTGAAATAGTGAACTTGTTTGATTCTGAGAGAAGGTTGCAAAAAGTAATGACTTTGATAGATTATTTTGTGTTTTTTATGGAGTGTCGCTATCGAAGGAGACTTGCTTCCTTGTTTTGTAGGTCGTATATTTTTCCTGAAACCTTATTCTGTTTCTGCCTCCAAAGGATGCCCCTGGACCTTGATGTGAGTCCTGGGGTCTCCTTTTGCTGTTTGTATGTTTTAGCCCGAGTTGTTTTTTGATTTGTCCGAGCTGTTTAGTAACCCATTTTTCCTTTTCTTACTGTAGGACTAGTTTCCCCAAGTCTTCTCACAAAAATATTGTCGAGACTTCTTCCAAAGTCCCTGAGGGTATGTCGGACTGGCTGGACTCCCTCGTGTTGATGTGTGTCTCTGTGGTAAATACTGAGTAGTACTGTGTAGAATTGAGGAAACATCACAGGATTTGTAGTAGTCGGGCCCAGGAGAAAGATTATAAACTTGTAGCGCCTGATTCCGATGAGAAGGTTTGTTTCCCGACCTCAGTCCAGGGGGAGTGTCCCTTCTTTTATGCCTGCGACTATTTTTTCAGCCAGCTGAACATTACTTTTCTTTTTACTCCTTTTGAGACCAATTTGATGTGGTCGTGCAATGTATCTCCCTCCCAACTTCACACGAATTCGTGGGGCCTTCTTAAGATTTTTCAATTACTATGTCAAGAGTTGGATGTTAAACCATCTCAAACCCCTTTTTCTTTACCTCTTTGTTTTGACTAAGCCCGGGGTGGCTAAGAAAAAGGCTGCTTGGGTATCTTTCCGTGCTGCCCAGGGAAAGAAAGTTATTTCAATGTATGATGAATCTTTTTGTGATTTTAAGAATTATTTCTTCAAGGTCCGAGCTGTTGAAGGAGCTCGGCCTTTCTTTTTGGATGAGAATGGCGAGCCCAGCTTTCCTTTAGAATGGCAAAAGAATGTAGTGGTGTCTAAGTATACTTGGGAGATATTGGATGAGGTTGAGCAAGCCTTTGTGACTGTGCTCGAAGAGAACTGGGGGCAGCCTCCCCATCTTGATACAAAGAAATTCCTAGGAAATCCCTCTCTTCTCCGTGCTAAGCTAGGTAGTGGTTGACTTCTTTTGTATTTGTTGTGCTTGTTTATTTTTTTCGAGTTCATTCCTCTCCTTTCCGATATATAACTCGGTTTTTTGCTGTATGTTGTTTTCAAAGATGATTAAAAACAATGACTCCATGAGGGCCTTTAAGAAGGCGAGAAAGGTCACTACTGCCTAGAACATCTCGACAAAAGCTGCAGGGGAGGGATCTTCTCAAGTTCCTCCTAAGAAGCCAATCTTGAGCTCTACTGGGTCGAGAAGGATGATTCTAACTCCTCAGGTCCATTTGGTTGATCCTCTCCCGACTTCTGCTGCTACTTCTTCTACTATTGGCCCTTCTCCAAAAAGACAGAGGACTGTCGAGCCCTTCAATTTGGATGCCCCTGACTTTGATGCTGTTGGGTTTGTTGATTAGCAGATTGCTCCTTACGGTGTTGTTCCTACTGACGATGTCTCTCTTCTTCGTCATCTGGATTTTATTACTCGGAGCAGTATTAAGATGGCACATATGGGGCGGCTTTATATCAAACTGCCTGAGATCTTCCCATTCATGCAACAAAGGCTTTTATGGAGGAGGCTAAATCAGAGTTTGAAAGAATCAAGGGGTTGAAGGAGGAGCTTGAGGTGAAGGTGGCGAAGCTGGAAAAAGAGTTGGAGGGTGAGAAGACTCGGGCTACTACTGCGGTGGCTTCTGCGAACTTGGCTGAGGAGATGGCTTTGAAGCATAAGGAGAGCTATGTCCTAACTTATGGGGAGATTATAGAGCTCAGGGAGAGGTTGAAATCTGCCCAAGCCGACTATGCCAAGCTCCAGGGTCATCTTGTAAGTAGCGTGAATGCTGCTTATGAGAATTTGAAGGCTCAGGTTCGAGTTCTTGCGCCCGAGCTCGACCTTACCCTATTCAGCTTGGACAACACTGTAATGGATGGTAAGATTGTCCCTGACGGCTCAGATGATGATGATGTAGATGTAGACCCTCCTCCTGTGCCATCTGCCAAGGCCCCTGTTGCCCCGGCTTCTTCAGTTCCTGCTACTGAGGTCGGCCAGCCCGAGTCTGACCCTGACGTCCAGATCTTGAACGGGATGATGGGACTGTAGATGCAGTACCTCTTCAGACTCGTCCTCATTCACCCCGAGATACTGCTACTGGGGAGTCCTTGCATCCTTTATAATTTTCCTTTATGTATTGTGTATAGCCCGATCTGTGGGCTTTTGAACTCTTTATTTTTTGTAACTTGTGGTCCTGACTTGGATATTTTGGTTGCTTTTCTATAGCAACTCTATGTAGAAAAACAAATTAGCATTTTGAGCTCTCTGAGGTCGACCTCTTGGGTGGCCTCTTGAGCCTTTTGTTATATTGGCTTTGTTCCTTTGCGATATGCTTGTCTGCATCTTTTTTACACTTTTCTGGAATCTTGAGAGTGTTGGAATCTTGTTGTCCGACCTCTTTTGGTTGCCTTTGTGCTTTATTTCCTGCTTTAGTCGAAGCTAGCTTTGTTCAATTAGTCTTTTTTTGCATTCTTTCATATAATACTTGTAGATTGATTTTATTGAATATCTTATAGCGCATGCCTTCTGTCGGCCGATTCTTCATCTCAGTTTGTTCGAAGTTATTTCTAGTAATCCATTTTATTTGGACCTTTGCTAGGTATCTTTTATGGATTAATTTATAACTTTTGTAGTTTGTCGGGCCGACTTCATCATGTCGGTTCTTTCTAAGTTATTTCTAGTAATCCATTTTATTTGGGCCTTTGTCAGGTTTCTTTTTATGGATTACTTTTTATAACTTTTGTAGTTTTATCGGGCCGACTTCATCATGTTAGTCCCTTCGAAGTTATTTCTAGTAATCCATTTTATTTGGGCCTTTGTCAGGTCTCTTTTTATAGATTACTTTTTATAACATTTGTAGTTTTGTCGGGCCGACTTCATCATTTCGGTCCCTTCGAAGTTATTTCTAGTAATCCATTTTATTTGGGCCTTTGTCAGGTCTCTTTTTATGGATTACTTTTTATAACTTTTTGTAGTTTTGTCAGGCCGACTTCATCATGTTGGCCCCTTCGAAGTTATTTCTAGTAATCCATTTTATTTGGGCCTTTGTCAGGTCTCTTTTTATGGATTACTTTTTATAACTTTTGTAGTTTTGTCGGGCTGACTTCATCATGTCGGTCCCTTCGAAGTTATTTCTAGTAATCCTCTTTTTTAGGGCTGGCCAGGCCTCTTTCTAGGGATTACTTTTTATAACTTTTGTTGTTTGTAGTCGACTGGTCTGACTTCTTTATGTCGGTCCGTCTTTAAGTTATTTCTAGCAATCCATTTTTATTGAGGCCTCGTCAGGTCTCTTCCTATGGATTACTTTTTGATAACTTCTTGTATTATTCTGTTTTTGCCGCTTTTCATCTTGCCGATTTTGTAGAAATTGAGTTTGATCCTCGCTTGGTCGACCTTTGATGAATTCGGTTTTCATCTTTGTTGATCTTTATCGTGATCGAGCAGTGAGTTTGGTTTTCACTTTTTGCTGATCTGTAGCTTTATAATCGGGCGATCAATTTTTGCGTTTCAGATTAATGCATCTTGATAAAGAGGATTTGTAGAAAATCTGAAAAACTTTATTCAAAATAGAAAATATGCAAATATATACATGTGGGTGTTTTACCCTTCTAAGTCGGGCAATTTTATAGATCGTGGCTTGGTGCCTCGTTAAAAAACCTTTTCAGGAAAAAGAGTGCACCTTGACCTAAGATCTTTATTACCTCTAACTATAATACCTTCTTAGGTTGCAGGCATGCCACAACCTTGGTAGCTCTCGCCCTTCTAGTTCGGACACCCTGTAGTAGCCTTTTCCCAGTACCTCTGTGACTCGATAGGGTCCTTTCCAGTTAGCTGCTAGCTTCCCCTCTCCCGGTCGACTTGTTCTGATATCATTTCGGATTAAGATGAGGTCGTTGTTGGAAAAGCTTTGCTGTACTACCTTTTGATTGTATCTTGAGGCCATTCGGCATTTTAACGCCTCTTCCTTGATCCGAGCTCTTTCTCAGATTTCTGGAAGTAGGTCGAGTTCTTCCCTTTGAAGTTGGAAATTGGCCTCTTCACTGTAGTGGATCACTCTGGGCGATCCTTCTTTGACCTCCACTAGGATCATTGCCTCCATTCCGTAAGCTAATCGGAAAGGTGATTCCTTTGTGGTGGAGTGTAGAGTTGTCCGATATGCCCATAGGACTTGTTGGAGCTCTTCAGCCCAGGCTCCCTTTGCGTCCTGTAATCTCCGTTTTAACCCAGTCAGTATGACTTTGTTGGCAGCTTCCGCTTGTCCATTAGCCTGGGGGTGTTCTACAGATGTGAATTGGTGCTTTATCTTCAAGTTGGCCACCAATTTTCTAAAGCCTGCATCTGTAAATTGAGTGTCGTTGTCTGTGGTGATGGAGTATGGATCCCCAAACCTTGTGACAATGTTTCTATATAGGAATTTTCTACTTATTTGAGCAGTGGCGTTAGCTAGGGGCTCTGTCTCAATCCATTTTGTGAAATAATCTATCCCAACGATGAGGAACTTGACCTGTCTTGATCCTTGGGGGAAGGGCCCAAGGAGGTTGAGTCCCCATTTTGCGAATGGCCAGGGTGAGGTTACACTGATGAGTTCCTCTGGTGGGGCGATGTGGAAATTAGCGTGTTTCTAACATGGTGGACATGTCTTTACGGACTCTGTTGCTTCTTTTTGAAAAGTTGGCCAATAGAATCCGGCTCGGAGTACTTTTTTTGTGAGAGCTTGTGCTCTGAGATGGTTGCCACAAATGCCACTGTGTATTTCTTCCAAAACTTTCTTTGTGTTGGAAGTCGGTACACATTTTAACCTCTTCGCCTCCTTCTTATCTGTAAGGAGTGTTTTTGTTTTGAGGTAGTTAATTATGGGAGTCATCCATCCTTGATCCAGACCTGTTATGGCTAGGACCTTTTCTTCTTCCGAAATTGACGGGTTTTGCAGTATTTCTTGGATGAGGCTTCTATTGTTGCCCCCTGGTTTGGTGCTGGCTAGTTTTGAGAGTGCATCAGCTCAAACATTCTGTTCTCGAGGTATGTGGCAGACCTCATATTCCTCGAGTTGTTCGAGTTGTTCCATGGTTTTGTCCAAGTACTTTTTCATGGTGGGATCCTTGGCTTGGTAGCTCCCTGCTATTTGTGAGGTGACTACTTGTGAGTCACTGAAGATGATAAGTTTTTGAGCTCCAACCTCTTTAGCCAGCTTCAAACCAGCTAGTAATGCCTCATACTCGGCCTGATTGTTTGAAGCAGGGAACTCGAACTTTAGGAAGAGTTCGATTTGGGTTCTCTGATTGCTTTCTATTATCACGCCTGCTACGCTCTCGGTTTTGTTCGAGGAACTGTCTACGTAGAGATTCTATTCTGTAGGAATTTTCGGGGTGTCAGTAAACTCTGCAATGAAGTCGGCCAGATACTGTGATTTGATGGTTGTCCGAGCTTCATATTGAACGTCGAATTCGGACAACTCGACTGCCCACTATAAGATTCTTCCTGCCAAATCTGTTTTCTGCAAAATGCCCTTTATAGGCTGGTTGGTCCGAACCTTAATAATGTGGGATTGAAAATATGGGCGAAATCGTCGAGACGTTAGTATGAGAGCATAGGTGAATTTTTCTATTTTTTGGTATTTCAGTTCAGACCCTTGTAGTGCTTTGCTGATGAAGTATATAGGTTGTTGTCTACTTTTGTCCTCTCTGACCAGTGCTGAGGCTACTACCCTATTTCCTCTATGTTGATGTATTTCTCTACTCGTTCTTGCACTTCATTCAGAGATGTGGGATATTTTTTCGATATGGAGTGACTAAAAGGTCCCTCTCGCAAGCCATTGATAAGACCCATAATGGCTACTTCTGTTGGTAGACTTTGTATGTCCAGACATGCTTTGTTGAATCTTTCCATGTAGCTACGAAGACTTTCCCGATCTCCTTGCTTTATCCCTAGTAGGCTTGGGGCGTGTTTAGTTTTGTCCTTCTGGATGGAGAATCTGGCTAGAAATTTTTTGGCTAAGTCGTCAAAGCTTGAGATGGACCTGCGGGGCAGATTGTCGAACCATTTAATTGCTGTTTTCGTCAAGGTAGTCGGGAAGGCTTTGCACCGACTTCCATCTGAGGCGTCGGTGAGATACATTATACTTCTAAAATTGCTGAGATGATGGCTGGAATCTGATGTGTCGTTGTACGGAGTCATGTCAGGGGGTTTGAAGTCCTTTGGGATTTTGGCCTTCATGATCTCTTTGGTGAATGGGTCTTGATCCTTGCAGGGGTTATCTTCATGATTGGATCGGATAGTTTTAGCTTTGAGGTCGGCTTCAAGCTTTAGGAGCTTGTCTTCTAGCTCTCGGCGTTGCCTAGCTTCCCTTCGTAGGTCTCTCTCGGCCTCCCTTTGATATTCAACCTCTTTTTCGAGTTGTTTGAGGTGATCTTGGAGTGCCTCTATGACTCCTGTGTTTGGCGAGTTCTTATCTTTGTTAGGCTGAGAAGTATCATCTAGTGTGACCTCCGCGTTCTTATGCGGTGTTCTGTTCTCCAAATCAGAGTTGTGGTCGTTGTCAAGGTTGTCCGCCATGATGATAGAATGACTTCCAGGTTCCCCGGCAACGGCACCAATGTTCCGAGGGTTACTTGAAACTGTAGGTCGATCTCGGACGAGATCTTCTGTGCTGGTCGTAGATGGTGTATCCGACTTGTTAGACGGGTAATGCTGCTGATCCTTTGTCACCGGAGGGTGGTGGTACCTGCAAGGGACTCCGATGCTTAAGTTAGCAAGGGTATTAAGCAGGTATTTTGTAGAATCAGAGTATGAGTATACCTGGGTGCTCCAGTGTATTTATAATGATGTGGAGTGACCTTTCTGGGGATAAGATAGTTATCTTATCTTATCCTTGAGTGAAGTCATCTTTATCTTTAAGGGAACTGCCTTTATCCTTCTAGGCTTGGGCTGCCTTTGGATTTGGGTCGTGTTCCTCTATTTGGGCCTGCTTCGGGCCTCTATTCTCGATTTGGCCGACCTCTTTGAGAAGAGATCGGGGATTCCAGACCTGAACAGGTCGGTCGCTTTGTCTTCAAGTAGCCCAGGTCGTACATCTCGACCCAGGATATGAACAGCCACCTTTCCGAAAAACCGTGACCATAGGCCATTTTTGGTCACTTTAAAAAACCGTGACCATAGACACCTTTAGGTCAACCCAAAAACCGTGACCATAGATGCTTTTAGGCCACCCCCAAAACCGTGACCATAGGCCCATTTATGTCACCCCCCAAAACCGTGACCATAGGCCCTTTTAGGCCACCCCCATAACCGTGACCATAGGCCCATTTAGGTCACCCCCCAAAACCGTGACCATAGACCCTTTTAGGCTACCCCCAAAACCGTTACCATAGACCCTTTTAGGTCACCCTTTTCTAAAAAACCGTGACCATAGCCCCTTTTTGGTCATTGTAAAAAACCGTGACCATAGACACCTTTAGGCCACCCCCCAAAATCGTGACCATAGACCCTTTTAGGCCACCCCCAAAACCGTGACCATAGACCCTTTAGGTCACCCCCAAAACCGTGACCATAGACCCTTTTAGATCACCCTTTTTTGAAAAACTGTGGCCATAGCCCATTTTTTGCCACTGTAAAAAATCGTGACCATAGACACCTTTAGGTCACCCCCAAAACCGTGACCATAGACCCTTTTAGGCCACCCCGCAAAACCGTGACCATAGACCACTTTAGGCCACCCGCCAAAACCGTGACCATAGACCCTTTTAGGTCACCCTTTTTTGAAAAACCGTGACCATAGACTCTTTTTGGTCACTGTAAAAAACTGTGACCATAGACCCCTTTAGGTCACCCCTCAAAATCGTGACCATAGACCCTTTTAGGCCACCCTTTTTTAAAAAACCGTGACCATAGGTACTCTATAGTCACCCTTTCCAAAAAAACCGTGACCATAGCTTTTTTTTTGTCACCCTAAAAAACCATAACCATAGAGGGTCTATGGTCACGGTTTTTTACCATGACCAAAAAAACCGTAACCATAGACCCAAAATGTTGTAATGAAACTGATACATTAATAATTAACTTCTAGTCTAATATGATTTCAATACAAATTTTAAACACTAACTTATTCGTGTATACATCCAACAATATGAGTAACACCATCTATTCGGTAGAGACGATCCCTTTGATCCCTATTTTCTATTGTCAATACTTCACTCGTCGGATTTTTACCGGATTATCGCTGGATTCCCGTCGGATTGTCTTTGGTTCTTGCTGGATTCTCTCAAGAAAGTTAGAGTGGAGAATTTTGAATGATAAATTAGAGTGAATAAAAACAAAATATATAACGTCTCCTCAAGATTAATCAGGTTAACTTATAATCGCTGCACCACCTAGTAAATCGCTTTATGTTAAATTAATTTACACACATTTTATAGCCCTAGTAAACACGATTTTAAATCAAATTACTTCAACAAGTTATTTTCCTACTAAATCAATTTAAGTTAAAACGATTTACCTGGTGATAGTAAATCAATTTATGTTGAAACGATTTACTATGAGTGCGTGGTAAATTATTTTAAGTTACTTTAATTTATATAAAAACATTTTAAAAACAAAATTTAAAATGAGACAATATGATAATATTAAAAGCCAATCAATTTAAGAACGTGATTTATCTTTAAAAATATATCTGCATCTTAAATCTCAAAAATAGAAAAGTTATAATGTCAAATGAAATGGCCATGTTAGCTACAGTTTAACTATTTTGAGATTTAGCTAGATGATGAATGATATTATTCATCATATGATGATTACTGAAATATTTACATAGATAAAATAAATTTCGTGAACAAATAAAAAAGAAAGGAAGAAAAACCCTGTGAAGAATGATAGATATATAAACGAAAATCCAATCAATATAATATAGCATTTAGACCTATAAATTTGAGTGGAGATATTTTATTACGAGGAAAAGAAATCATCATTTATTATCAAATTTTCATAGCGAAAATGAATTGTGTTTGTGCAATCATGATGTTACATTAATTTAAGTGACTGATTTACATAATTTGAACACAATTTTTTATTTTTACATTATATTATAGGATTTTTATTGTATTTTTATCTTTTCATAATAATTTTTTTTATATAATATTATAGATTTTTTTTTAATCTTAACTTCTCATATTCTCTTATTCTTTATTTTTATGTTGATCACACTATTATTTTTAATATTAATGTTAATTTTTTTTAATAAGTATAAATTTGATTAAAATCTAATTCCTTCTCTTTTTCTTTCATACTCATCATTCATTTCTATATTTATTATGAAAATCAATATTCACTTCACATATTTTCTTTATCTCCTCTCACATAATTTCATACCTTTTTCTCTCTCTCCTTCTCCCTCTCTTCTTACTAATTGTTTGCACAATTAGAACTCGGTTGATGACCATCATTTTTTATTTTTATTTTTTTAATTTGCTAAATGTATATATTAAGTGATTGTGTCATTGTATTCATTAATTTTTTTATTTCTTTAGTAATTATACTCATAAGGTATATAGTGTCTTTATCACCTATATATCACTTCTTTTTTTTCAACAATTTATATTTTTTAATATTATTTAGTTGTAATAATATTATTAAAAATACATATTGTCATGATTCATGAAAAATAAAATTAGAAAATTGAATGT
>NC_029787.2:40726807-40732427 GCF_000816755.2 Arachis ipaensis | reverse complement strand
TTCTTAAATAATATATATAATATTTTAAATTTATACTATATAATATAATTAATTTAGTTTTTTGTGCATCACACGGGTCTTAATTTAGTGTACTTAAAATGAGGGATCTACCTTTTTTATAAGCTAGATACTGCCCCGGCGTCCCGTCCAGGATACTCAAGTGATGATGTGTTTAATTAATATAAATCAATGCTTTGATGAGACCACTTTTTTTTTTTGAAACAAAGAAAGCTCAACACATTAAAGTGGAGCAACAGATAAACAGATACACTAAAAATTATAAAAACAAAACCAAACACGAAGGTGATCAATCCCATGTCATCTACGGCATAGCCATCAACAACCAAAAGGATCAATACCAGCCCACTCCTTGTAGCTCAGAAATGTTCTGCTTTGAATTACCTCAACACCTGCTTCTCTATTATTGAAAATTCTGTCATTGCGTTCCATCCAGATGTTTCAAATCACTGCAAAGAATCCAGTCAGCCACCTCTTCTGCTCCTCTTTTCTATTAACCATGCCAGTCCAACTCTCAAACAGACCTTTAATGGTTCCTGGGACTGCCCAATCTTTATGAAAGCACCTCAACCACGCGCACCACACCTGCTAAGTAAACTCACAAAAAAGAAAAAGATGATGAACAGATTTCATCTCTTTTTTACACAGGACACAAAGATTGTCACTCAGCTGGATGACGCCTAATCTACTCAACCTCTCTTTAGTATTCACCCGACCAACTAGAACAAACCATCCAAAAAGCTCGATTCTTGGAGGTACCAACCCTTTCCAAATAACACTTGTGAAACTATAGCTCGTAATCACTTGTGAAAGAGCCTCCGATTGCAGCACCTGCACCAAAGAGTTAGTAGAAAAAATACATTTATTATCAAATTTCCAAACAAGATTATCCTCTCTACTAGTTGATAGCTTCATTGGCCTTAATCTCTCATGAAGTTGATGAGCCAGTTTCAACTCCCACTGAAATAAATCTCTCCGCCACTGAAAATTCCAAATCCACTCTAACCCATCCCAAAACCCACAATCTCCTATCACAGATCCTTGTTGGTTTGAACCCGAGAAGAGCCTTGGAAAACTCACTTTCAAAGGACCACCTTGAATCCAATTATCTTCCCAAAACATAGTTTTCCTACCATCCCCTACTTCCATCGCCATGCCACTAATAATTTTATCTTTCACCTGTTGTTCTTTTATATTCAACTGACAGATGTCTTTCCACGGGCCACCCTTTACTGGTACAGGCTGATTTGATAACCGTATAATAGGATTCAAATTATTACAAGAACAAACAATCTTCTTCCCCAATGGACATTCCTCTTTTGAAAATCGCCACCACCACTTGAACAAAAGCGCTGTGTTCCTGAGCACTGCATCCCCGACCCTTTGGTGCCTGAACCACCTCCCACTTCACTAGAGGTATACCATAGTTTCCATCCTCCTTACCCCACATAAACCTCCTTTGTAATGCAATCAACTTGTCAGCGACTACCTTCGGCATCTTGTAAAGGCTAAGGTAATAGATTGGTAAGCTATTCAACACCGATTTGATGAGAATTAGCTTCCCATCTTTGTTTAGAATCTTCGATTTCCACAAGCTTAGCTTCTCTTCCACCTTATCAATGATCGGTTTCCAAGTCTTCACCAATCGCGGATTCGCCCCTAAAGAGATCCCAAGATACCTAACAGGTAAGACAGCTTGCTTGCATCCCAGAAGGTGACAGCCCTGCTCCACCCACTCTTGCTCACAATTAACCGAGATCAGGCTCGACTTATCAAAATTGATGCTCAGACCCGACATCAGCTCAAAGCAGCACAACAACCTCTTGTAATTTATAATTATCTCTGTCTTCGGAGGGCAAAACAAAATAGTATCATCCGCGAATTGAAGATGTGACAGTTCAATATGATCTCTCCCAACCATTAATGGAGCAATGCGCCCATTGCGTACGGCTTCCCCTAACATCCGATGCAACACATCGACCACAAGAACAAAGAGAAGAGGAGAAAGTAGATCACCTTGTCTTAGGCCCCTCTCCATTTTGAACGGCTTAGACGGTGACCCATTAACTAGGACAGACATAGTGGCCGTATTGACACACTCCTTCACCCAATTCCTCCATCTTTGTCTAAAGCCCATCTTCTGAAGCACAATCTCGACAAAACTCCACTAGAATCTATCATATACTTTCTGAAAATCTAGTTTAATAATTGCCACCTTCTGTCTACGCGTCTTGAGCCACTGAACCGTCTCACAGGCAATTAGGGCGCCATCATGGATCTTTCTATCCTTCACAAATGCACTCTGTGTCTCTCCTACCAAACCCGGCATAACTGTTCTCAGTCTTCTCACCAAGACCTTTGAGATCACCTTATACACACATCCCACCATACTAATCGGCCTAAAGTCCTTGATCTCCTTGGCACCCACAAACTTCGGAGCAAGGGTTACCCACGTAACATTCGCATCAGTTGGTAGCTTAGCACTTTGGAAGAACCCCATGACGGCTGTTGTGAACTCCTGACCAATCTCCTCCCAGCAACATTTGATAAAGTTCATATTGTACCCATCACTACCTGGTGCTTTAGAAGATTCACAGTCCCAAACTGCCTCCTTAATTTCCTCTGCAGATGGCATAACCTCCAAAGATGTAGCCTCAGCATCATCAATCTGCCTCACCAAACCATCTCGAAAACCAATCATTGGAGCATAATCCTGTCGATACAAGTCCTTATAAAACCCCCTAATAGCAACCTTTATTCTTGCCTGATTCCGCACTAGCCGTCCATGAATCATCAGAGTGTCAATCCTGTTGTTCCTTCTTCTAGCCGAGGTAATGTTATGAAAGAATATAGTATTCTTATCCATGTTCCTAGCATGCTGAGACTGAGACATCTGCTTCCAGTGGATCTCCTTCCTAACATACCACTTATCACAAAAGCTCACCAGAGCCCTCCTTCTAGCCTCCGTCGTGCCATCATAACTGCCATTACTAACCATATTATCAATCTTCTTCATCTCCTCCTCCACCATCATCAGTCTCTTTTCCATGTCCACAAAGTTGTCCTTGTGCCATTTTCGCAAAGGTACCGTCAAGGCCTTCAGCTTACCCATGAACTGAGCATCCTCCAAAGTTCTCCATTCATTTTTCACCATCCCCAGAAAACCCTCATGCGTAAACTAGGAATCCAGGCTTCTAAAAGATCGAGGTCCCCCTCTTACTCTTGTATCTTCTACAATCAACGGGCAATGATCTGACAGTCCTCTTGGTCCACCTTTTACCCGAATATCAGGAAATTCCTCAATCCACTCTATACTGACCACAACCCTATCAATCCGACTACAAGACCGACCCCTAAACCACGTGAACTTCCGATCATTAAGAGGTAAGTCCACCAGCTGCAAATCATGTACCCAATTCTTAAACTCTTCTACTGACGCCGATAAACTACTCGCCCCTTTGCATTCTTCGACCTGCATAATCTCATTAAAATCTTCCAAAAAGCAAAAAGGAACCTGGCATAAACCCACAAGATAACTCAACTCCTCTCATACCACCCGCTTCTCCTCTCTCCCATGCGCCCCATACACCAAACATAATGCACAGCTAAAATTGCTTTTCGGCAAGACTCCTTCAACGCACAACCATCTCTCCCCTTTATAACATTCTTTGGATTTAAAAGTCTCATCATCCTAAACTAATAGCAAACCTCCAGAAACCCCTGTAGACTCTACAAACTCCCATCCCACAGAGCTATACCCCCAAATTCGTGCAACATCAAATCTAGTGATCTCTTCCCTCTTAGTTTCAATCAAGCCTAGCATGTTAATGTTATATTTTTTCTTCAAGGACTTCACCATATACTAAACTTTCCATCTCCCCTCAATCCCCGAATATTCCAACAGCTAAAAATCATTTAAACATATTTTTACACACCTTATTGCGATTTTTAGGTTGACTCCTTCGTGCTCTTTCTTTTTGTTTCGCCATCTTTCTCTTAGCTGCTATCTCTTCATTCTGAGCTTACAAAATTGCCATGATATCCACATCATCATCATATAATATAGCACCCGACTCCACTGACAGTGCCCAAGTAGCCTCGTTTTCCTTCATCTGTTGTTCTTTCGTTAATCTGTCTTTACTGGTTCCGTTTCGTCGGTTTGTTTTTGTTTCAGAATCAGCATCAATCACCGTCCTTCCCTCTTTGTTGGCTACACTACAATAAAATTAAATTGGCAGAATTTGTAGAAGATAATTTGTTTGGATCATAGTCATATAAAATTGTGTTATCTACGTACAAGTGTTAGACATATTCTATAATAACTCATATAATGGTAAATAAAGTAAAAAATTTACATATCATTACATAAAATAAATATTTATTATTGGTGTCTATATATTCTTTTTTTCCAAAATAATGAACAAGAAACAACAAAATTTCAAAATGTCTATCTTCCTCGATATAAAATAAAACAATTTCATTCCACAACATTCTTTTCATCCACCTTGATAAAATCCATTTCATTATTTTAAATTATGTTAAAAAGTATAGAATTTATCAACTAACTTACACAATTTTAACTTAATTAATTGAATTTTTGAATCTTGCTTCCGATAAAATTGTGTGAAAATATATTTTTTGTGCTCTTAATTATTAATTTTTTAATATCTTTTTATGTCATTCAATGCTGTGATGAAATTTTTTTAAGTGTTTTAAGGTTAAAGTACATCAATAGCCTCAAAGGATCGAAAAGAATGGAACAAAAAACCAAATTCAAGAAGCAATTCGAAAGAGATTTTCTCGCCCAAATGAGATCCTCATGCAAACGGAACTTTCTCGCTTAAACGAGAATCTCGCGTAAACGAGATTTTCTCGCCTAAACGAGAATCACGAGTGCGCGAGCTTTTCTCGCGTGCATGAAGTCGGTGATACATGAGACTCTTTAGTTGTTTTTCTTTATCATTCCTTTGAATAAAGTTAGTAATTTCCTTATTATAATTGAGATTCTTGTGACTTAATTGATTTTATGTGGAGTTGTTTTGAGATTTGATATGTTTAGGAGATTGTTAAAAGATTTTAGGCAATGCCAAAAAAAAAGAGGAACAAGCAGAGAAGTCCTAGAGAAGTGTAACGTCTTCGAAGAGAATTTGTAAATACTGTCAATCATGACCTCTTTATACTCAAGCGTGCATAACTTGAGTTATAGAGGACCAAATGAGGAATTCTAGCGGTGTTAGAAAGCTATCATCCAGAGCTTTAAAACGATATGCATATATCTATAGTGGATGTTTAATTTGAGCCACACACGACCAGCATCTTTCAACTCATAAAAACAACGTCCCAAAAAAAAAAGGCATGGGGTGCCATGCCCAAAACATGCCTTCGAAGAGGGCCTAGGCATGGCCTGCCACGCCCAAACTCCAAGTGCCAATGCTAGCCCAACTTCCAAAGAACCATCCAAGCTTGAAGATACCTCCAAGAGACCAACAAAGCCATGGCATGCCACACCACTTCATCCAAGTGCCACGCCTTCGATCCTTCATACAAGGGCATGTCACACCACTCCACAAGGCGTGCAATGCCTTCGACTAGCCCCAAACAA
>NC_029787.2:40718415-40726689 GCF_000816755.2 Arachis ipaensis | reverse complement strand
TAAATTTGGTGTTGGAGGCTATGTAAAACATAAGCCAAAAGGAACAAAAGACATTGATAAAGAGTGACTCCATTCCTTTTCACATCACCTTACTTTTGAATTTACTTGTGCCCAAACTCCTTAAACATGTAACAAAAGACTTCTGAACTAATTCCTTTCTATAGGTTGAAGAAAATTTTTGTTAGAGGCAAGAATGCTTAGGAGTCTGACAGTATAATTATATAGTAGGTTGCATGTTTGTAAAACCTGTATGGAAAACTCAAAGACAGGGAAATAAAATTTAGAAAAATATTATGGAGAAACTCAAAAATCTATAGAGCCTTGAATCAGCAAGAAAAGAAAAAAAGAAGAAAAGAAAATGAAGAACAAGAGAAAGGCCTAAGGCTCTGAGCACCAATGACTGGAAAGGATAAAAAAGAAACAAAACTCAAATGATTTCCTAATGTAGTATTGTTGTGTCAAGGAGATAAGCTTGAGTGATGAGTGAAAAGTGAAGCTCACAGATACCAATAAATGCACCAAATCATTCAAGTAATACCACAGTGAGTGGATGATGTTCCCACAAGGATTAAAAGACTGAGCATGCAAACATTGAGTTAAATAGCTAATTGGATCAGTAAAACCTGAAATTGATAAATGTTAAAACTTGCTGAAAACTTGAAAGACTTGAATGTTGAATTGCTTGAAGGTAATGAATGTATAATTGATTGAAAGATAATATATAATGGAGAAGTCAAGGGTTTTAGAAATGTTTAAGTTCTTAGAAAAATCAAACTTTGTTTTCCCATTCTAAAGCAAGCAAAGATCTTTTCATGAAGAATATTAATTAACCGATTTCCAATGTCTTGGCTCCTCGATTAATCGAAGAGGTTAAGTGCAAAAACCGATTCAGTTCCTCATAAAATTCAAGTAGTCTTTAGGTCGGATTATATGTCACGTATCTAAACTAGTCCTGTTCGATTGAATCTTATGAGAAAACACAATTTTCAAAAATTGTCCTAATCCAAATTATGTGTCACGTATTCAAAACTAGGGTAATTGACAAATCATGTATGGGTGCTGCACACTTTAAAAACCATTATGTCTAGTCGATTCAAAAAGTCATGTGAAAGAGTTTTCAAGCATAATTTGGATATTAGTTCTATTGGAGCAATAAACAAATTCAAAATGGGATTAGTATGCTTGTCGACACTACTAATCCTTTAGGGAAGAAGAACGAAATACTCAATCATAAAACAAATCAATGCAATGCTTTAAAATAGAAGAAAACTTAGATTAATAATTCATAGAAATATAAATAGAGCTCACAACCCTTTAACAGAGGAATTAGTTAATCATGGTGAATTGAAAAACTAAGCAAAAGAAAAGAAGAAGAGGTGGAATAGGATCCGAAGATCCTCTCCTAGGATGTTCTCCCTTGTGAACAATGTTCACTTATTTAAATCCTAGGTTTACCTAATAATTCAAATTCAAATTCAAAAACAAAATCTTATCTTTTATGAAGAATAAGATACTAATAATAATAATTTAATTTAATTCCTAAAACTAAAACTGAATCAAATTAATTTAATACTATTTCATGATTTACATTTTAGTGCTGGTCCCCCATTGTCACCACTATGAAGCTTAGCGAGGAGAAATCTAGGGAAGAAGGAAGAGCGCTCTCAGAGGTGATAGAGACCAGTGGCAGTGCAATAAGTGACAGAACATGGTTGTGGAGGAGTTACTGGCATTTAGGGAGGAAGATGGAGCCATAAAGGAGATAAGTATCACTTAAATGGTATTTCACACATGGTTAGATTTATTAACGAAGATAGTATATTAGAGATTGATGATAAGTATTTTTTGTTAAAGGTTCATCATGAAATTAAATTAGTTATCTATTTTGGAGATTGATACTATATCTAGATTTTAGGTTTGAAATTTTGTGAGAATATTAAGGTTATTGCATGAATATGATGGATGTTAGAGTTGTTAAATTAGGAATTTCACGTTAAATATTAGAGATAATAACAAAGGCTTCTAATTGAGTTATTGTATGTTAATAATTTAGTTTATACAATTTTTTGAATACTCTAACTATATATTATTTGTTCTTATTATTATTTTTTATATTGAGTGTGCTTTGTGTATTTTGATTGGGTGTTATTATGCCTTATTCTAATGCGAGTTCTATTTTTGTTTTATCAACCAATGCGAGTAGATCCCTATCTTTAATTTCCAAGAAGCTTGTGAATGCAGAAGCACCTTGCAGTATGGTTTTTGCTTTCATTACAACTGCAAACTCTCTAAATCTACGCACCTCGCCAAAATCTTTTGCATCGTCGGTCTGAACTGGAAAATTTGTTGCAGATAACGGGGACGATATATGTGTAGTAACCACTTCACTTGTTGAAATGGAACTAGAACTCCCTTCTATTCCGTAAGCTAATGGATTTGGAGCAGATCTTCCTAAAATAGCATATACATCTTTATTTTGACAAACAACTCCATAGCAGCCAAATATGGAAATGTAGCTTGACTGTAAAACAAAACTCGCATGTCATCATCGGTTTAATTTCATATTTTTTAAATTTTACATAACCCTGCCTAATTGATATAGGAATCCGAAATAGTATTTGCTTCACATATTTTTTTCACATTTTTTCAATTTATGTACTATACTATTAAATCCACTAAACTCATTGACGGATTAACAAATGTACCAACATACTTTTTACTAGAAAAAGTAACACCTTTATTCGTATTTTCATCAATTTGTCTGTAGTGATAAACTAACATAAACAAACCTTCAGACATTCTTTTCGCTATCTCACTACATGTTTAAACAAGATTGAACCATATTCCTTAATTTATAGTTATTCAGAGATAATTGTTTTCATAAATTGTCTTAAGTTAATGAAGTTTATTTTTATACACATAAATTGTCCCTTGCTATTCAGCTTTAGCCTCTTAAACATAAATCATCCCAGCCTTCATGGCTTTACTTTAGTCGAGTAAATTGTTTCAAACTATTGTGTTTTATCTTCTAAAACATAAATCTTCCTAGAGTAGGATGATTTATGTGAAAATTGGAAGTTGTTCAGGCTGTGGTAGTTAATTATCAATCCAAAATCTAAATATAAATATAAATCATTCTGGGGTATGATGTTTTACTTTAAAACTTCAAATTTTGGTATCCTAAGACGATTAGTAAAAGAGGGGATTTGTTTTTTTAAATTTGATTTAAAGGAAAGATGTAATTTTGGCCCCTCTTTATTTTATTTATAGAAAAAGCCTTATAATTTTCAGGCAATCTGTCCAAGAAGGTAGTTTGAATGTGATCGTACTCTTGTTATCTAATTGCAGAAAAAGAGTAAACTAATGTTCTAATTCGTGCTAGATAATATATAATAGAACTAGTTTTCTTTACCGATTTCAACTGAAATTTTTTTAGAAAGTTTGTTTATTCTTGACCCAAAAGAGAAGATAGTATAGGCTTGTTTCCAAGTCACATCAAAAGTTGCACAAAGATTACATACTGCAAAACAGAAACTATCACATATGCTATACTTGATCATCACATTTTCTATCATTCTCATACTCAAATATCGCCCTTATTACATCAAAGTTTTTTTTTTAAGAAAACATATCTTTTTAACACTGAATCTTCCAAGATCCACTCTTTGAGGTAGTTAGCCTTTTTCAAGTTTTCAAATTTTGAAACTCAAATTATCTTTTATACTCCAATTTTAAATTCTTGAATATTGGCTTCACTTTTGAAGATTGGTTCTGCAGAAAAGCCTCATTTCCTGTGCATCTATTATATTTTTGCAACCATTCCAATACCTTCTTATATTCTATAATTAATATATTTTATCCCACTATACAATTATATTGCTCAATTGCAAGTTGCTTTCTCCATAGCTTTAATTGTAATTCTTTCAGTTGAATATTCTGTTATTTTTTTCTAATGAAGCATTGCACCACTCCTGTGGCATATGTTAGATAGCCTCTAATAATAAATTCATTTTGTCCACTTTCTTTCATCACACACACCTACCACATTTATTTTGCACTCGACAAGTCTACCTCCTCCAAAGTCAGCCCATTTTGTTTAGCATTTGTTACTTTTTTCACAAATTACGTGCTCTACTCAAGCTCCAATATATTTTTCATATAACTCCTTTGCTTATTTCTTTTTTTCTTAAAAGATGATATATTCCTGCATCTCTAGATAATCCATGCAATACCAAAAAACAGGCATAAGCACTTTTTAGACTTAAGCATGTCTATCCTTTGTTTAGACCAAGGTTCCGAAAACCGAACCGGCCAATGAACCGGTGAGGTGACCGGTTTAATGGTTCAATGGTTTAACCAAGGTTCAACCGGGGTTCAACCGGTTTAATTAAATATAAAATAAAATTTTTATAATCAACAACCATCACAAACACAAACACAAACTTGCACAAATTAAATACAATCAACAACTAAATATGAATTATTAACAAAAATTTATACTATTTTTAATCACATCAACAAACCAACATACATGCAATTTCAGAACACAATCAACATTTAACAATTACATCCAGAAATTCAGAAGCAAACTCAAAAGTTAAAAGTTACATGTAATTTCAGAACACCATCAACATTTAACAATTACATCCAGAAATTCAGAAGACAAACTCAGAAGTTAAAATCCATTACAATTGGATAATAAAATCAGAAATCAACAAAAAATTAACAAAAAACCATCAACAATTACCAAAATTATTTCAGAAAAATTAACTCAAAGCTAGAAAAATTAACTCAATTAGAAGGACAGTGGACTTCAACAACTGTCAGAGGATGAACGTGAAATCAAGGGTTGCTACTGTGAGTAAGTAACCGTGGGAGAGATACAGAGAGCTTGAAGAGAGAGATGCGACGGTGAGAAGAGCTCCAAGCACGGCGACAGCGAGAAAAGGGCCGATCTGTAGAGACCACTTCTGGCGGTGATGGCACGATGACAGAGACACGAGTTCAGAGCGGCTGGCAACGACGAAGACAGAGGCGGGATTGATGACCAGGGCAGAGATGGCGATGCAAATAGTAGCTCCGAGCAGATCTGGCGAGGGAAGAGCCAAGCTGACAGCGAGGGAGGAACGTCGCCGGAGACGAGAATCGAGCAACCACGAGCAGACGACGAGAATTAGGGCAAGGAGAAGATGAACGTTGAGCGACGACAGCACCCTCCCGCTAAAGAGAAGAGTTCGGCGATGAAGAGTGGATGGTGGCTGGGTGCTGCTGTGGAAAAAGGGTTGGGGTTGGGTTCACCTTTGAGTCTGAGAAACAGAGGGAGGATGGTGGTTGTGGCTTCCAAAGGGGGTTTGGGGCTGGATTCTTCTCCAGAGATCAAATTTCAGAGAGGAAGAAAGGGGTGGGATGATGGTATGGGATAGCGGCTAGGGTTTCCAATCTTCAGGGTGTTTTCTTTCATATATAGGGCACTAAAAACGACGACGTTTTGAGTGTAGCCCTGAACCGAAAACCCTTAAAAAACCCGACCGGTTCTGGCGGTTTACCGGTTAATCGCCGGTTCGGCCAGTTCTCTAACCGGTTTTTTGCCAGCCAGTTTTTAGAGTCAACCGAACCGACCATATGACCGATTCTCGGTTAACTCGGTTGAACCGACCGGTCCGGTTCGATTTTCTAAACTATGGTTTAGACTAAACAAAAAAAAATATCCTAGCAATATATCAAAGAATATTAACAAAGTTATAATTAAAAAACAAGTGATCCTTAGTTTCTAATTCTCTACCACAAAGAACACATAAAGCCTCATCAACATTCACAATATTAAATTTTATCTATCTATCTTTCGTATTTAGGACTCTTCCTATGACAAACCAAGATAGTAACTTCACTCTAGAGGAACCATACCACTCCATAGTTTATCAAAAGTAGTGTACTTTATTTGAGGTTCTCTAAGAATTAGTTGAATCGTATTTTCTTTGAAAGATTTGAAACTATATTTTTCATTAATGTTGTATTTCAAGCTGTTACATCCTTTTTACCTACATTTAGACAAACACTCAAAAAAAAATTAAACCCTTCAAAAGCGCATTTTTCTCTCTCAAAAAAGTTCCTACGCCATTGGAGGTTTCAAACCCAATTGGTTCCATTCCACATCCCACAATCTCCCATCACAAAATCTTTCATATTTGAGACAGTGTACAACTCTAAAAATTTTTTTTTTAGGCTCACATTGGCGAGTCAGATGTTTTCTTAAAATTTAATTTTCATACTATCACCAACAAATATCCTTATACCTCTGAAGCCACCTTTTTGTAGGCTTTTCACTCTTATTTATTGCTGCCATTATATTTTTTCATGATTTATTTGATTTACTGCACTTATGATCCTCCATATTAATCAATGGTTGAATCTCATAACAAGATTCCACCATTTTCTTTCATAAAGGCTGATCCTCATTTACAGATCTCCACCACCATTTAAACAGAAGAGTTGTATTCTTGATAACAATATCACCCACTTCTAGGCCTCCATATTCTTTTGGTTATTGATAACTCCATATTCTTGATAACAATATTAGCTGGAATTTGAGACTCTAAACCCTGATTTTCTATGTAATAGAGGAATAATCGATGATTATGGGCTAGATTTCAGAAAATTTGATGCAATTAACCACCCTATTCTTGAAAGTGGTACTCATAAACACAATGAGCTATGTGGTGAAGGCTAAATCATTTTGGCACCAACCATTTTGACGTATTTCTTATGTAAAAGTTGCTCTGTTGCTGTTGTTGTATTTGATTTGGCCATGCATCACTCTTAGATTTAGATACATGTTCGAATTGTATTGGAACCTTGGTATCATTTAGTTGACGTTCTATTCTTAGGGTCTAAATAGTAAGCCATGCAAGGTGTCTCCAAGTATTAAAATTCTCATCGAACTTTTTAAAGATGTGAACAAACACAAGTTTGATAGATGGTGATCCAATGATGATCAAGACCATGGTTGAAGGAAGGAAGAAGGAAAAGAAGAGAGAAAAAAATTCAAAAAATTAAGAAGATTCAAGAAAAGTTTGTTCTTGATATCATATTAGATTCAATAGTATAGAGTACGAAAACAAAGATCTTGAAATTAACACATATGCACACATACGAGAGAGAGAGAGAGAGAGAGAGAGAGAGAGAGAGAGAAAGAGAGAGAGTAGGACTAATTAGTGAAGGAAGGAAGAAGAGAGAAAAAAATTCAAAAAATTAAGAAGATTCAAGAAAAGTTTGTTCTTGATATCATATTAGATTCAATAGTATCAATAGTATAGAGTAAGATCTTGAAATTAACACATATGCACACATACGAGAGAGAGAGAGAGAGAGAGAGAGAGAGAGAGAGAGAAAGAGAGTAGGACAAAAAATGAGGAAGGAGAGGGTTCGCGATTCGAATATAGGATAACATTACTGTCGGATTTGCTGGCGGATAAATTTGACGGTAACGCTTTGCGAATGACCAAACTCTAGTGTTGCACTAATTTGGATTACCAAATTCAACGGTAATGATCGTGCCAATTTTTCTTTTTAACCTGCTAATTATTACCAGTAAATTTATCGTCGGAAAACAAAATTCGACGATAATTTTTTGCCCGACAAATTTATTGCCGAATTTACTGATAAATTTGCCGGTAAATCCGTCGCTAATATTTAACACTAAATCTAATAGTAAATTTGACAATATTCAATATTTTTTTTGTAGAATAATGAGTATATATGCAATTGTTTTATTTGGTTTATATGTTTTGTCTTGCGGATGTGATTTTTGTGACTCTAATTATCTTTGATAGCATTGTCAAGGGAGATTAATTAAGATAGTATGGATTTTGTCTTTGAGCTCTATAATCACTCCTCCGATATATATTGAGCTTGTAATCTAAACGATCAAAAAAATATTTGTTAATGAAATTTCTAAGGAAATATAACTAATTTAGTAATATGTTCTGCATAAAAATAGAGTAATATATATCGTGAAAAAATGACATAACAAAAAATGATTGAAGTATTAAAAATTTTACTAACAAATAATATTTTAAAAATAAAAAATATTATATATACATAATAAAAATCAGTCATTATATATATTATATATAATATATTATTTAATTTATTTTTAATATACATTTTATATTTTAATGTATATTTTATATTGGTGGTTGGTTTTAGTATATATTTAATATATAATTGTTTAAACATATTTACTAATTAAAAATATAAAATTACTAAAATTTGATA
>NC_029787.2:40710372-40716785 GCF_000816755.2 Arachis ipaensis | reverse complement strand
GGACTAATTAACTCATTATAGCTCCTATAACTAACATAATTGTCCTAACTTTTGTCACTCTTAAATATATTTATATGTTTAATATGTAAATCTTTATTCCAATTTTTTATCATACAAAAATTTGTTAAATCTTCATTTTCGGCTTAGTAGCAACTCTTTAATGGATAATGATTTCAAGATAATTTTAGTATATTGGAGACCAAAACTCTTGTAGCTTTATTTAAATTTGGTTATTCATTTTTATTAAATTCTGAAGACTTAACCCATGGCCAATAAAGGAATAAAGATCCAAAATCAAAACATCAACCTATATACACACCTACAATCATCATATCGCAACCATGTAAGACCACGTTCAACAAAACAAACCATAAACATTGAAAAACAAAAGATAAACATACACAAGATATACCAATACCAATAACAATAAATTATAATCACTCGAGTTTTTACTTCTCAACTTTTTTCATTCATCTATCTGACTCTCAAACACATATGCAGCAATTTATATCATCAATAATCTTCTACTTGTTAAACTCTTCATTATGGAATATTAAGCAATTTTTTTTCTTCCATATACACCAAAAAGTAGCGTGAAATAAGATTAGACACTCATTTTTCTTTCTTCAAAGGACCGGAGCATTGACCCAAACTTTCAAATAGCCTTTTGTATCACCTAGCCAAATCTATTTATAGTTCTAATAATCTAACCATTTTTCCTAAATCTCCCACACTAATTTAGATTAAAAGAACAAATGATGCATCCTTTCCATTTTCTCTCTGGACATCACATAACAACCCATATTACTTAGAGTAACTCCTATCCTGCCGAGTTTCTCCCTAGTATTTAAGTTTAGAGTAAAGTATACTTTTTCTCCCTAATATTTTTTAAAAGTTTCAAAAATATCCTTGATTTTTAATCTGTTTCAATTTTGTCCTTAACGTTTCTAGTAAATTTTAGTTTTATCCTTACTGTCAAAGTTTTGACAATAAACACTTTTTTTCTAATTTTACCCTTCTTTCAACCCCCTCCTTCCACCATCTCATACACAGATACACTACTTTCCCTCTCTCTCAACCATCTCAACAACCACAACTGGCTATCACCTTCACCATCACCATCACATTTGTTGTGTTGTTGCAAATTCTAACCACCCCTCACCACATCACAGCCCTTCCAATCCAGTACTGCATCACTCTCCCACTACATTATCATCATTATCGCTGCCTAAAGCAAACCTCCGCTTACATCAATGTTGCGAATACCACTAACCAACTCCTTTTAACATACCACTACAACCCCACAATCTCAGCTTCATCTATCACTAGCATCTTATTATTCAACAATAATAAAGAACAACAACATTCAGTTTTAAGCTTTTAATTTCTTTTAAAGAAAAAAAAACACAGACAAAGAGACAAGAACGGTGGAAGACGAGGCAAAATCGTCAGCTTGAAGGACAATGTTGATGATGCTGGTATCTTGGTGGAGGAGGAGGAAGGCATGGTTGAGGCACACAGAGTGAAGGAGGAAGGGGAGATGAACACAGAGGCAAACCGACGACAGAAAGGCAGAGACAACACAATGAGGTAAAGCTAGAAGGCGACATAGAGGTGGAGGCGGTACGACGAGGCAGATCTGGAAGGTGAACCGGCAATGCAAAGGTGGAGGCGACGCTACAAGACAAATTCCAAAATCGCGCAAAAGTCGTAGTGGAGGTGGTGGCCCAAAAGCAAATCCAGAAGAGGACGTAAAGGGGAGATGAATGGGGGTGTGGCAGTGGTGTAGGAAAGCAACAAAGGCAACAGTGGCAGATAGATGAAGAAATGACGGTGGTGGCCTTGTTCTGTCGGGAAATTGATTTTCTCCAGTTTTTTTAACACTTGAGAGAATAAAGTGTGATCTCTCACCTTTAATTCTATAAGTGAGACTGATAAACCACTATTTTATGGTTTATCTTGTGCTCAAGTGAGTGGATTTTATCAACTCTTTACCCACTTATTCATACTATTTGCATGATTTTATATTTCCTTCCTAATTATGTGTTTTGATTGAAAACTTGCTTCTTTGATCTTATATTTGCTTCTTATTAATCCCTTCTTATTACCATTAGATGCCTTGATATGTGTGTTAAGTGTTTTCAGATATTATAAGTCAGGAATGGCTTGGAGGATGGAAAGGAAGCATGCAAAAGTGGAAGGAATACAAGAAGTTGGAGAAATTGCTAAGCTGTCCAGCCTGACCTCTTCGCACTCAAACGGCTATAACTTTAGCTACAGAGGTCCCAACGATGCGGTTCCAGTTGCATTGGAAAGCTAACGTCTGGGGCTTCGATTTGATATATAATATGCTATAGTTCCTCTGACGCTAGGCGACGCGACTGCGTGATCCATGCGGCCGCGTCGCAGTGACGGAAATCAGCGCGTTTTGAATTCGAAACCAGCGAATTCTGGACTGTTTTTGACCCAGTTCGCGGCCCAAAAAACACAGATTAGAGACTATAAAGTGGGAGATTGCATCCATTCATAAGAAGGCTCAAATAATTCATAATTTTAGGAGTAGATGTAGTTTTTAGAGAGAGAGGTTCTCTCCTCTCTCTTAGGATTAGGATTTAGGATTTCTCTTAGTTTTAGGAGTGACTCTCAATCCCAGGTTCTTTATTTTTATTTACTTTCTCAATTTAATTTATGAACTCTATGTTAGAATTGATTTCTTTATTTGATATAATTTGGGGTATTTTCAGACTTATGATTGCTCTCTTTAATTTATTACTGCTCTTTGTGTATCCAAATTATTTTCATTCAAGTAGATTCTCTTCTCTTTTGGCTTTGGTTGAGTCATTGGAGACACTTGAGTTATCAAACTCATTGTTGATTGAAAGTTGGATTTCTTCATCTCATTAATTCAAGTTCCAATAACTCTAGCCTTTCTCAAGGAAAGACTAGGACCTGAGGAATCAGAATTAATTCATCCACTTAACTTACCTTCATAGTTAGAGGTTAATAAAGTGGGAGAAAAATCCAATTCTCACTACAATTGATAAGGATAACTGGGATAGGACCTCCAGTCTTACTTTTTACTTGTTTATTTGTTTTTATTTTTGCTTTTCCATAAATTAAGAGGTTATTGGTTTTTATTTAGTTATTAAAAAAAAATTTTCAAAAATTTGTTCTTAGTGTTCATCTTGATCTTCAAGCTGTTCTTAGTTGTTTTCTTCATTTTGATCTAAAAATTTGAAATTTTGTGTCATTTTATTATTTTTCTCTTTCTTCATTAAATTCAAAAATATTTTTTATTATTTTTTCGAAAAAAAAATTTCAGATTTTTATTTTTATTTTATCTTATCTTATTTCAAAAATCAAAATTCAAAATTTAAATTTAAAATTTTTTTTTCAAAATTCAAATTCAAAATTTAAATAACCTTTTAATTTAAATTTATTTTTATTTTCATTTTTAATTTTTTTTATTTACTACTATGAACTCTCACCCCTTTGGCTATGAGTCTGGTTACAATTATGTTGCAGGAAGAAGAAATTACAATGAGAGCAGGCATCAAGGTTGGAACAATCAAAGATGGGAGGAGCCACAAGGATTTGATCAACCCTCATGGCAACAACCACCTCCAATGGACTATCAACAACCACCACCATGTGCCTATGAACCCTTTCCTCAACATAACTTTGGACCACCAAACTCACAAGCCCCTTTTCGCCATTCACTTCTATATGACCCTAACCCTCAACCACCATACCAACCACCTTATGAGCCATATGAACCATATATAGAACCACCCCAATTCCAATCCAATCACTCCCAACCACCACCACTTTCTTTTGTATCATGTCCAAGTCCGGCAACCCGAGAAGCAGAGGATCGCCTAAGGAAAACAGTAATTAAATTTCAGGCAACCGTTCAACAACTGGGGCAAGTATTAATTCAATGGGCTTCTAGACGCTTAAATACACAAGGATCAGCCACAACCCCATATGGACAGTCTAGTGAAGAGCATAGCATGAAGGAGATACCAGAAACCCCAGTGGACAAGACAGAGAATGAATTCGTACTAGAACAAGTAGAAGAAACTGTCATTGTTCAACAAGAAGAAGAAGTGGTTGAAGACTTAGGAGATGCAGAACCTCCATGGGAAAGTCAAGACATAGAGCCTCCTTCCAAGACGGTTGTAATTGATGCTGAGGAGGGTGTACAACCTCCAAAGCATATCATAGTTGAAGACTTGGAAGAGGTTGATCAAGAGATGGAGATTCAAGAAGAAGAAGCACAACCTCCCATGCCCTTGGAAAGCAATGAAGAGGAGATTAAATTAGAAGAGAGCTGCCAAGAGGAAGAGGTTGAAATTGAAGAAGCTTGCAAAGAGGTGGTAATTATCAGAGAAGAGCACAAGGGAGTGGAACTTGCAATTTCATTAAAAATACCTCCCCCTAAGTTGCCATCATCCTTCACAACATTCAAGTGGGTAAAATTCATATCCCATAGCTTTCTAATCCCACTTGAATATGGGCTACTGGAGACGGATGGTCAACTTAGAGCTCTTTGTGGCATTAAGAGTAAGAGGAAGATGGTCAGGGGTAAGAATTGTCCTGCAAGGTTCATTATGGTTGGAAGCTTTAAGTTTAAACGCAAAGGTTGGTGTAAAGCTCAACTAAATGGGTCTAGGAAGTTGTTTGGCCGCTTTAGTGAGAATTCAGATTGCTTGCTACCCGGATGGAATCATGATAATCAACACAAAGACGGGTGTAAAAGCAAGATTTGGGATCCTGGAATCTGCTCTGACATCTGTTACCCCAGGAGCCTAAGAATCTGTTTGAAGCTTCTTAAGGGCTTTACATGCTTAATTTGGGACCCCGGAGGTTACTGGAAGTACAAACACTGGTGGGGATTCCTGGATCAGTACAAGCACAAGCCACCATAGCAGGAATCTCATCAAATGTCCAACTTAAGGACTATAACTAAAAGTGCTAGGTGGGAGACAACCCACCATGGTATAATCTTTCCTTTTTTTCAATTATAATTTTATTTAGTTTTGTTTAATTTTGAATTTTATTTTATTTCATTGAACCTGGAGTTTTGCATCACATTAACACTGCATTCTGCATTTGTTTTCAGATAATAATAAAAAAAAAAAGGAAAGAGAGCACGCGACGCGTCTGCATCAGCGACGCGTCCGCGTCGCAAGGAGATGAGAGAATAATAAATTGAACAGAAAGTTACGCAGGAGCAGCGCTGGAGGCGTGCCAATGGCACAAATCGTCCCACGCGACCGCGTCGCCGACGCGTCCGCGTCACATGGGAACTTTGGCCTCCCACGCGATCGCGTGCCTCACGCGGTCGCGTGACCAGGATTTCGACGTCAAAAGGGTGCATGGCCAAAAGTTGAGCTGGAATTGGGCTGGACCCGTGCTAGTAGCACAAGCCCTGCCACGCGAACGCGTCACCCACGCGTCCGCGTCATATTGGAAATAAGGCCACCCGTGCGATCGCGTCGACCACGCGACCACGTCACCCAGAATTTTGGCAAAAAGAGTTTCGAACAAAGAGTTGTGCGACCGCGAGGCTGCACTCGCGCCACTAGCACAAATCAAGTCACGCGATCGCGTGCCCCACGAGTCCGCGTCACCCAACCTTATCGCGCACCACGCGACCGCGTCACCCACGTGACCGCATCGCCAGCGTCGCACAACCTATCCAGATTAGTGCCAATTTTCTTATCTTTTCTCTTCTAATCCTAATTTCTTCCTTCTCTCTCCTTTCTCACTTTCTTTTTCTACTTCTCATTCTTTTTCACTTTCATTTTATTTTATTTAATTTAATTGCATACTTTCATTCATTGCATATTTTATTGGTGTTCAAATATTCTTATTCAACTGTTACATCTTTTCTGGTATTTTCTTGGTGCTTAGTGACTTGTTTAATTCTGATTGGGTAATATTATTTAAATCAATGCTAATTTTTATAATACTGATATTCCTTTTGCATTTACATGAACTCACATTGTCTTTCATTACTCACTCTCTTCCCCATTGTTATAAGGGGACAAAATCACCCCAATGTTAAGTTAATGAAAAATCAATGCACATGTGATAAATTAAAAAGAAAAATTTGGTACATGAGTATGAGAATCATACAAAAGTGGAAATTATGGGTAGTTAGGTAAAGTATTTTAAAATTGTATAAAATATGTGTATGTTAGGTGAGAGCTTGGCTAGTCAAAGATTCAATTTATAGCTCACTTAGCCATATATATATACCTTTACCCTTACCTTAGCCCCATTACAACCTTGAAAAAGACCTCATGATGTTTGCATTGGTATACTAAATTTTGTTGATTGGTTAGATGAAGAACAAGGTTTAGAAAGCATGACTAGAGAAGAGTAGAGTGAATAACCCTATACAC
>NC_029787.2:40708159-40710305 GCF_000816755.2 Arachis ipaensis | reverse complement strand
TGAATGGCTTGGAGGATGGAAAGGAAGCATGCAAAAGTGGAAGGAATACAAGAAGTTGGAGAAATTGCTAAGCTGTCCAGCCTGACCTCTTCGCACTCAAACGGCTATAACTTTAGCTACAGAGGTCCAAACGACGCGGTTCTAGTTGCGTTGGAAAGGTAACGTCCGGAGCTTCGATTTGATATATAATATGCTATAGTTCCTCTGACGCTAGGCGACGCGATCGCGTGATTCATGCGGCCGCGTCGCAGTGACGGAAATCAGCGCGTTTTGAATTTGAAACCAGCGAATTCTGGACTGTTTTTGACCCAATTCGCGGCCCAAAAAACACAGATTAGAGACTATAAAGTGGGAGATTGCATCCATTCATAAGGAGGCTCAAATAATTCATAATTTTAGGAGTAGATGTAGTTTTTAGAGAGAGAGGTTCTCTCCTCTCTCTTAGGATTAGGATTTAGGATTTCTCTTAGTTTTAGGAGTGACTCTCAATCCTAGGTTCTTTATTTATATTTACTTTCTCAATTTAATTTATGAACTCCATGTTAGAATTGATTTCTTTATTTGATATAATTTGGGGTATTTTCAGACTTATGATTGCTCTCTTTAATTTATTACTGCTCTTTGTGTATCCAAATTATTTTCATTCAAGTAGATTCTCTTCCCTTTTGGCTTTGGTTGAGTCATTGGAGACACTTGAGTTATCAAACTCATTGTTGATTGAAAGTTAGATTTCTTCATCTCATTAATTCAAATTCCAATAACTCTAGCCTTTCTCAAGGAAAGACTAGGACCTGAGGAATCAGAATTAATTCATCCACTTAACTTACCTTCATAGTTAGAGGTTAACAAGTGGGAGAAAAATCCAATTCTCATTACAATTGATAAGGATAACCAGGATAGGACTTCCAGTTATAATACCTTGCCAAGAGTTTAGTTTACAGTTATTTATTTATTTTACTTGTCATTTAAATATATCTGTGGCCATTGCCCAAACTCAACATTCCCCAAAAACACACTTTTTCATAATCAATAATAAGAACACACTTCCCTGCAATTCCTTGAGAAGACGACCCGATATTTGAATACTCGGTTATCAATTTCAAAGGGGTTTGTTACTTGTGACAACCAAAACGTTTGTACGAAGGGATTTCTGTCGGTTTAGAGACTATATCTACAATGCGACTGTTTTTATGACATTCTTTACTGGCAAAAATCCCAACGTCAGGGACCAAAAATAAAGAGGTGAGAGAGAACAATGAAGGGTGTGATTAAACACTGGACACCACCCAATTTTTTTTCCACTGAAAAAGATTCACTCTCATTCTATCGCTTTTAGTTTAGGAGATACTTAAGACATTAAAAGAGTAAGAAAAGGGTTTGAGGAGAAAGAAGGAGAAGGTGAGTTTAAAGATAACATTGAAAAAAAAAATATTGACTAAAAATTAACTGTTAATAAATAATATTCTTTATTCTTAATCTTACTAACATTACAAACCATTGAAGAATTTATGTTGTTCATTGTTCATTGTTCATATCTAGCAATTTTTCTTTAAATGTGCCTGCACAAGAGAACCGACAAAGAAGATACAGAAATTTAAATATCTCCATATTAGCTCATCAAACACATCACTCCTAATCCCCACCCTTCCCCAATGACCGAATGCAACTCCTTATTGGTTTTCTCCTGCCAATCTCTAAGGCTCCTTCTTCATTGTAAGCTCTAACACCAAGAAAGATCATCCCAAAAGTCATACTCATTTATAAGACACTTCTTATTTATATATTGTGACTATATACATTCAGAAATATATCCTTTAAGACACCTTCCTTTAACTATAACTATAAGTGTTGCCAAAATTTTGTCTTTGAGCCATGACCCACAACAATTTGCATTCCGCTTACATATCCCCTCTCCCCCTTCCCCTTCCCCTCCCCCTCTCCCTTACCTTCTCCTATGTTCATGATATCGTTCCAAACTCTACCCCACTTCTCTTCAATTGATTTTGCAGTATCTCTCCCTTAAAAAGATTATGACAAGAATAAATCACCTCTTTTTCTAAAAGCTTAAGTAAAATAAAATAATAATTAATTTTATTCTCATGAGTCTCAATCTAATAAGTAATTAGTCCTTTTATTATTTAAACTC
>NC_029787.2:40707517-40708143 GCF_000816755.2 Arachis ipaensis | reverse complement strand
ATCACTCAATGCTGGCCATCCAATATATTTAATTACAACAATACCCTTGTCCCTTGGAGACAAATCTTTAGATGTTCTTATTTTCCATTCATCGTCTTTAATTTGTGGGTGTCTCACTCTCAGTCTTTGGTACCACCACCATTTTTAAATTTCTTTTGGGTCAAGTGGTCCACTGTTCATTTGGATCTCAGGAATGCATAGTTTTTAGGGTAGGAATTTATGATAACATTCATCGACTACTCCTAATTAGACGCTTCTTTTCTTTTTTACCTTTTTCTGATTTTTTTCTTTTTCTAAACGAAAAAAGTTTACAAAAAGGAACATTATTACTCAATTTAAAATAAAAATAGATCCGGTTTCCTAACAATAATTTACTACCGAACATATGATCAATCGCATATCAAATACCAATAATATAAAATAATGTCGTTGATAATCAAGATCAAACTGAAACTTCACGTACAAGTAATTCAATGTTTTTACCTTTTCTTTTATAAGATCTGTTTAGATGGAGGATTTTTAGAGAAAAATAACAAAGGGAGTTATGCGTATATTTTTATTTTTAAATTCAGTAAGTTGGTCAATTTTTATAAGCGGAATAATTTATATAATTAAAAGTTTTTTAC
>NC_029787.2:40697574-40707492 GCF_000816755.2 Arachis ipaensis | reverse complement strand
AATAAAAAATGTAATAAAAAAGTTTATGGTACTGGTAGAGAAGAAATTGTTTTATTTTTTTTAACAATATTTTTATTAAACAAATTAGTTATTAGTTAATTATTTCATGGTTATTTATTTTTAATTTTATTTGTTGTTATGGTTTTTGAAAATAATATAAAAAGAATATTTTAAAATAAAAAATATTTAAAATTAATATTTTTAAATACAAAAATAAATTATATTAATATTAAAAGATAAATATGAGGTATAAGTACAAAACAAATAAAATATATAAAATAGGAGTACTATTGAATGAAGGATCAAACTTGGTAAATTAAGGCCAACCTCAACTGGAAACACGTGTTTTGGATCGGAAACATTTTCATTATTTCTCATTGAAAAAAATATTATTTTCAATTTTATACTCTTTTTCAAAAATATTTTTGCTGAAAATAATATTAAAATGTTAAACCAAAATATTTTTATATTTCTTTTTCATTTTGTTTAAAAACAAAAACGAAAATGGCCAAACCAATCGATCTTATTTGGTTTGTGTTTTTATTTTAATATTTTTATTTTTTAAATTTTGTGAATGAAAAAGTAAAAACAGTAAAAATTGTTGTGATAAGAATGGCTTATCACATTTTATGTGATGTCCATTTTTCATAAAATAGAGTTTCCCAAGGATGAATGAATTTAATGTAGTTTGAAAAAGGGAAGCCTTGCACATGTATAAATAGGAGCATATACTGAGGCCTTTGAACATACACAAGCAATAAACAATTCTCTCTCTCTCTTTATGTTGCAATACTTATTCCTCTCTCTTTATATTTCTTTATCTTATATTTGTTACCTCTTCTTTATTTATTTATTTACTTATTTTATAACACGTTATCAGTACGAAGCTCTAACGAAATTTTAGGAAGACTCCAGGTAACAAATTTTTATTATGTCGAAACTCTTTCATCTTGAATATAATGCTCTTGATATATCTAAAAATAATTATTTATCATGGATACTAGATGTTAAAATCCATCTTGATTCAATGGATCTTGAAAATACCATTAAAGCTGAAAATAATACATCCCAGAAGGATAAAGCCAAAGTCATATTTTTCCTTCATCGTCATCTTGAAGTATGATTGAAAAATGAATATCCCATATTAAAAGATCCTGCAGATCTATGGAAAGACCTTGAAGAAAGGTACAATCATGTGATACTTCCTCAAGCCCGATATGTTAGAGAAAATTTTCTCGACCTTCCATGTCTCGAATGTGCTCCTGCAGCAGCAATATCGAGAAAAAGAAATTAAAAATATTCTGAGTTAATTTCTTACCTTCTAGTTGCTGAACGCAACAATGAGTCACTTTTGAGAAATCATGAAGCGCGCCCAGTTGGCGCCGCCCCATTTCCTGAAGCAAATGCGGCAAATTATAACCCTAGAAGAGGTAAATGGCAAGATTTTGATAACAAGAAAAATTATGGAAGGAAAAGAAATTATGTTCATAAGAAAGGATCTCATCAGAAGTGGGATAAAGAAAGAAACAATGGGTAAAGTAAATCAATTGAGGATAAATGCTTCCGTTGTGGTGGAAAGGGTCATTGGTCACGTACCTGTCGTACCCCAAGGCACCTAGTTGATCTTTATCAAGTATCCTTGAAAAAGGATGACAAAGGAAAGGAAACAAATTTTGTTTCAAATTATGAAAATTCCACCATTCATTATGATGTATCTAATTTCTTTGAGAATCCTGAAGGAAATATTGGCTATTTGATCAATGATGGAATAGTTTGATATATGTATGTCTTTGTTAAGTATTCATGTGAATAATTTTACTGTGCATGTACTTTTACTCATTTTATTATTATTATTATTTGTTTTTGAAGAAAAATAGCAAGGACATATTCTGAAGATATTTGCCTTGCGAATAGTGCAAGTTCGCACACCATTCTCAAAAGTGATATATATTTTACCCATCTTGTGCCAAAAGAGGAATATGTTAATACTATTATTGGCTCGGGCAATGTGATTGAAGGCTCCGGAAGAGCCATAATTTTGTTTCCTGGAGGAACAAAATTCATAATAAATAATGCACTATTGTCTACCAAGTCTCGAAGAAACTTGTTGAGCTTTAAAGATATTCGCAGAAATGGATATCATATTGAGACGATGAATGAGGGAAATCATGAGTATTTATGTATCACAACTCATGATTTAAATAAAAAGGTTATATTAGAAAAGTTACCCTCACTTTCATCTGGGTTATATTATACCAAGATTAGTGCAATTGAATCACATGCCACTGTAAACCAGAAGTTTACCAGCCCAAATGAATTCATAACTTGGCATGATAGATTGGGTTATCCGGGAACAACCATGATGAGGAGAATTATTGAAAACTCTTATGGACATTCACTAAAGAACCAGAAGATTCTTAAAACTAGTGAATTTTGTTGTGCTGCATGTTCTCAAGGGAAGTTAATTTTAAAGCCATCACCAGTAAAGATTGGATTTGAGTCCCCTGAATTCCTAGAAAGGATTCAAGGTGATATATGTGGACCTATTCATCCACCATGTGGATCTTTTAGATATTTTATGGTCCTGATAGACGCATCTTCGAGATGGTCACATGTGTGCTTGTTATCTTCTCGCAACCTGGCGTTTGCGAGATTACTGGCTCAAATTATTCGATTAAAAGCACAATTTCCAGAAAATCCAATCAAAGCAATTCGTCTTGATAATGTTGGTGAATTTACTTCCCAAGCTTTTGATGCTTATTGTATGGCTAATGGAATAAGTGTTGAACATCCAGTAGCTTATGTTCACACACAAAATGGGTTAGCAGAATCACTTATTAAACGCCTCCAATTGATTGCTAGACCCTTACTTATGAGAACAAACCTCCCAACTTCGGTTTGGGGGCATGCTATTTTACATGCCGCAGCACTTATTCGTTTGAGGCCAACGAGTTACCATAAGTTCTCTCCTATGCAATTAGCTTTTGGCCAGCAGCCAAATATTTTCCATTTAAGAATATTTGGGTGTGCGATATATGTTCCCATTATACCACCTAATCGCACCAAAATGGGACCCCAAAGAAAATTGGGGATATATGTTGGATATGATTCTCCTTCTATAGTGAGGTATCTTGAGATACAAACTGGAGATGTATTTAAAGCCCGGTTTGCGGATTGTCATTTTGATGAATCAAAATTTCCAACATTAGGGGGAGAGAATAAGCTTCCTGAAAAGGAACTTAATTGGAATGCATCATCGTTGATGCATTTGGATCCTCGATCAGGGCAATGTGAACTAGAAGTTCAAAAGATTATACATTTGCAAAGAATAGCAAATGAATTGCCTGATGCATTTTCTGATACAAAGAGGATAACCAAATCTTATATTCCAGCGAAAAATGCCCCAATTCGAATTGATGTCCCAGTAGGACAAGTAGCCACTGAAGCAAATTCACACCAGAAGCGTGGCAGGGCGGAAAATGCCCCAATTCGAATTGATGTCCCAGTAGGACAAATAGCCACTGAAGCAAATTCACGCCAGAAGCGTGGCAGGCCTGTCGGTTCCAAAGATAAAAATCCTCGAAAGAGAAAAGAGGTAAATATTCCTATTGAAAAAGACATAGTAAAGACACCTGCAGTTGTCCAAAATTCTGATATAACGCCAGAAGACGTTTAGGTACTTGAAAACTGTGAAAATGATGAGATCTCAATAAATTATGTCTTTACAGGAGAGAAATTGGACCGAAATAAGACAATTTTCAATGAAATATTTGCATATAATGTGGCATTGAATATCATGCATGAAAGTAAGGATCTTGAGCCAAGATTATTCGAAGAATGTCGACAAAGGAATGATTGGCCAAAATGGAAAGAAGCCATGAAGGCTGAGTTAGACTCACTTGCAAAACGTGAAGTCTTTGGACCTGTAGTCCGTACACCAGAAGATGTAAAACCTGTTGAATACCGGTGGGTATTTGTGAGAAAACGAAATGAGAAAAATAAAGTTGTGCGCTATAAAGCCCGACTTGTGGCACAAGGTTTTTCACAAAGGCCCGGTATAGATTATGAAGAAACGTATTCCCCTATAGTGGATGCGATAACATTGCGTTATTTGATCAGTTTATGTGCATATCATAAATTGCATATGCATTTAATGGATGTGGTAACAGCCTATTTATACGGCTCATTAGATCGGGATATCTATATGAAAGTCCCTGAAGGACTAAAGATATCTAAACCATCCAATGAATATTCACAGGGGTTATACTCAGTTAAATTGCAAAGATCTTTATACGGTCTAAAGCAATCTGGACGAATGTGGTATAATCGTCTTACTGAGTATCTGGCCAAAAATGGATTCAAAAATGATGATATTTGTCCATGTGTTTTCATAAAGAAAACTGCATTTAGATTCCTTATAATTGTTGTGTACGTTGATGATTTAAATATCATTAGGACTCCTGAAGAGATTCCAACAATTATAAAAGCTCTAAAAGAAGAGTTTGAGATGAAATATCTTGGAAGGACTAAATTTTGTCTCAGACTGCAGATCGAGCATACAAAAAATAGGATCTTTATTCATCAAGCGTCATACACAGAGAAGATCTTGAAGAGATTTTATATGGATAAGTCACATCCATTAAGTACTCCAATGATCGTAAGATCTTTGGACGTGAAAAAGGATCAATTCCGTCCTAAAGAAGAAAATGAAGATATCCTTGGTCCTGAAGTACCATATCTTAGTGCCATTGGAGCGCTAATGTATCTTGCCAATAATACGCGACCTGACATATCATTGCGGTGAATTTACTAGCAAGATATAGTTCCTCTCCAACCAGAAGACATTGAAGTGGAATCAAACAGATCTTTCGATATCTTCATGGAACGGTTGATATGGGATTGTTTTATCCCTATGGATCCAAGTCACAACTAGTTGGTTATGCAGATGCTGGCTACTTGTCTGATCCACATAAAGGGAGATCTCAAACAGGATACCTGTTTACATATGGTGGAACAGCTATATCATGGAGGTCCACGAAACAGACGATAGCAGCAACCTCCTCTAATCATGCTGAAATACTAGCGATACATGAAGCTAGTCGTGAGTGTTTTTGGCTGAGGAGTGTGATCCAATATATTCTGTCTTCATGTGGACTGATTGATCAGAAGATAGCTCCAACTGTTCTGTTTGAAGATAATACAGCATGTATTGCTTAACTTAAAGGCGGATATATCAAAGGTGATAGAACAAAGCATATTTCTCCCAAATTCTTCTTCACTCATGATCTTCAAAATCAAGGAACAATTGATGTCCAACAGATCCGCTCAAGTGATAATCTGGCAGATTTATTCACAAAGTCACTCCCAAAATCTTCTTTTGAAAGATTGGTACATCAGATTGGGATGCGCCGATTTCGAGATATAAAATAATGTCGACAAGAGGGGGAGACTGTACTCTTTTTTCCTTGGTCATGTTTTTTTCCATTGGGTTTTTCTTGACAAGGTTTTTAATGAGGCAGTCCCCATCACAAAGGATATTGTACTCTTTTTTCCTTTACTAAAGTTTTTTTCCCATTGGGTTTTCTTTAGTAAGGTTTTAATGAGGCAATAATCCTAAATGGTCATCCAAGAGGGAGTGTTGTGATAAGAATGGCTTATCACATCTTATGTGGATGCCTATTTTCCATAAGATAGAGTTTCCCAAGGATGAATGAATTTAATGTAGTTTGAAAAAGGAAAGCCTTGCACATGTATAAATAGGAGCATAGATTGAGGCCTTTGAACACACACAAGCAATAAACAACTCTCTCTCTCTCTCTCTTTATGTTGCAATACTTATTCCTCTCTCTTTATATTTCTTTATCTTATATTTGTTACATCTTCTTTATTTATTTATTTAGTTATTTTATAACAAAAATAATAAAATTTTGTTTTTTATTTTCACTTTTTATTTTTATTTTTTTTACAAAATTTAAAAAATAAAAAATATTAAAAATAAAAATAAAAAATAATACAAACCAAAGGCATTCTTAATTTTCTAAAGCATACTTCTTAAAATAAACAACTAATTGTATTTTCCTTTTTCTTTTAGCAAATTAAAACACCTTCAAATCAATCTATAAACTCAAGTTTATGTGATATTAGGGATGGCAAAATTTTTCGAGAGGATTGCTCCGAATGGGGATCCGATTATGAAAAAAAATTTTCGCGGGTATGGAGATGGGGGACAAAATCCCCTCGAAGCAGGCGCGGGGACCCGAGCGGGCATCCCCACCCCGTCCCCGTTATTTCCCAAAATTTATAAATTCCTTGAATTATCCTTAATAGTTTATTTCTCATATATGTTATTTAGTCATTTCTCACACACATATATATAGAAACCCAAAACTCCTAATCTTTATTTGCATAACCCTTCTTCAATTCAGAGATCCCTAACCCTAAGACTGTCCATACTCCATCCAATCTCTCTGCAGCCACCCCTCGTCACACTTCTCATCGCATCGTCACACGTCACGGTGCCATCACCCTTACCGCGTCGTAATTTCTATTTGTGGCGTTCCTTTTCGTAACTCTGTTGTCGTGTCCATTCACCTCTCTGTTACCGCATCTCCCACCTCGTCCACTGCTTTTTCCTTTGGCTCGTCGTTGCGTCCCCCCATTGCGTTATTTCAAAAGAAGTCACCATAGTGTCATTTAGACTTTTTTGTATAAAATCTTGCAGTTTTTGTATAAGATAAATACTTACAACTCTATTCATATGAAAATTAATAATTAGTTAGAACTATTACGTAGATGGGGAATGAGGTTCCCGCGAAAAATGGGAATGAGGAACAATATTCCTCCACAGCGAAAAATGGGGGAAGAGATAGAGAGCAAATCTGAGGACGGGGATGGAGAATAGGAAGGCATCCCTCGCCCCGCCCTGCCCCATTGACATCCTAATAGTAGCTGATAAAAGAACATTTTATATTTTAAAACAAGAACTGAAGTTTAAAATGTAGATAAACCTTTTTTGATTAATTAGTATCGCCATCAAATCTTATTAGTTAGCAGTCTTGTTTGGTCCAAACTACATTTATTATCTTTTGAAAAAGGCAACAATTTTTGTTCGACTTATAAGAATATTCTTCTGTAAAAAAAAAGACATATAAACGTAAAATACTCTTATCATGATAGAATTAGTAGCTTTTATTAGTAACGTTCACAAAATTTTAAGGGATTGGAATAAAAGAAATATGATAAATACTAATGTACTCTTGAAAAAAAAAAAAGAGTGGAGTGTTTTTTAAAAATGATCTTGTTATTAAAAATAAAAATATTTTAAATTTAAATTTAAATTTTAAATATAAATTATTGATATAAAATATAAATAAAATATTAAAATTTATTTAATTACACTCTTTATTTACTTATTAGTTATTTAATAAAGAGTGTTTACCAAGGAATCAATGAATCATATTAATGGTTTAAAAAGTTACAAATATTATTCACAAGATGCGGTCCTTCTTCCTCTCCATTATGATAATGGAACAAGTGAAGGGAAATTCATGGGACACGATTTATAATAAGTGCGGTGACTCGACATTAATGTTCACGAATTAACTGCCAATTTCACCTTCAAAAAAAGGCATTCAATGTTTTTTCATTATGGCCTTCCTTCAATTTCTTAAGAATGGGGCCAATTTTCACGAAATAACTCTCTTAAAGTTTTATTTAATTTAGGTATTGAATTTTCAATTTATTGATTACAAAAAATTATATACTAGGTCATGAATAATCTATCTCTTATCAAAATTAAAGCTATTAGATAAAGTACATAAATAATTATATATTTAACGAATTTTACAATTAATTTTTATGTATAAAATTAGATGACTTTATATTAAATTATGTCTATATTTCTAATCAATAAAAGTATGATGACAAATATAAAGAAAAGAAGAAAAATTGCTTTATTAAGTGATAAAAATCATCATCATCTTATAAAGGATTTGCTTTTTGTCGATTATATAAAAAATAATGAGATTTCTGATTGGTGTAATATTTTCCACTTATCTACAAAGTATACTCTAGTCCAATTGGCATCAAATGTTGTTACTTTTCAATTTTATTTCTGATCCAAAAGAGTGGAAAGAATGGGATGAAGGGTGAATAATTGCCTAATCAATTTTACCGTATTAATCTTCATCACTATATATACACGCAAATATGATTGGTTAGGATCCTTTGCTTTTCTCTTAAACAACATGCAGTAATTTAATATCTTTAAATATTATGTATATGTCACAAAAGTCAAATTAAACCATTAATTAAAAGAATTAAAAATAATTGAAATATGAAATCCATGTGGGAGTAGTGATTGATGACGTGTCAGAAGCAGTTTTTGACACATGGCACAGCTTACCATCGATAAATCACTATCTGAAGATGGCCAAAAGGGAAGGAAAAAAAGCAACTAGGCAACTTCCATTGAATTGAGATCAAAGTTTGGTAATAATCCTACTCTCCCACTATACGGATTAGTTATATATTTATATTCTTGATTAAACCACTAATCTCTTGTTAAAAGACAGAATAAACTACTAATTAACCATTCTTATACGGAGATATATCAGAACATAGAAAATAAGATTTATGTTTACAGTCAAAATAAAAATAAAAATAAAAGTATAAAGTTAGTGGCTCATTTTTTGTATTTATAAAATACTTAGTTATATCGTAATTAAAAAAATTAATATAAAATTTAATCATTCTATCTTAATTCGATTATTTTATTGATTTCTTTGATTTTTTTTAAATATAAACAATATATATAAATATATGCATTATATTAATACATAGTGATTACTTTGTAATATTTATAAAACATTTTTTTTTATCATTTTTATAGGTGCATCTGACATCCATGATCCATTGTAGCGTTTGGTGAAGAGATAGAGACGGAAAGACTGAGACTGAGAGACAGAGACTAAAAGACAGGGATTGAAATAAATCTCAGTACTCAGTTTGGTGCAAAATGGGAGACATGAATTGAAACAAGAATGAAATTCTAATTTAATTTGCACAAAGGGTAAAATTGGAATTAATTAATTGAAATGAAAGTATTTTAGGTATAAAATGTTATTAAAGTTTCAGTCTCCATCTCTAAAAATTCCAATCCCCTGTGTCCCTACTTTTTGAAGGTACTGAAATACTGAAATTTTAGAGACAGAGACAGAAATTTTAGTACCAGAGACAGAGACAGAGACAGAGATATTAAATCCAAATTGAAGAAAGATTTGATATATAAATTTTTATCTCTAGAATACTTTTTATTATATATATAAACAAAAAATACTTTTATTATGTTTTAAAACGTTTAATTTTAATGCATTGATATCTTAAAAGAGTTTTATACTATCAACAACCAAATTCACGTGTTTATTTCACACTTTTTAACTAATGAATTTGAAAATTAATTATTTTAAGTTTAATTATTTTTGTTGGTCTTTATAATTGTAATTAGGTTCTTATATTTTTTTAAGTAGATCTCTACACTACTTTTAATTTTATAATTAGATTCTTGCGAGTATAAAAAATATTAGAATTAACGAAATATTTTTCTGCAAATTGAAGGTGTTCACAATTAAGATTCTAATTAAATCTTTGACTATATTTTTTTAGGAGAAATATTTCGTTAATTTTAAAATTTTTGACACGAAAAAGATCTTATTACAAAATTAAAAGAAGTACAAGGACTAAATTAAAAGAAAAAAATATATAAAGACTTAATTATAAATTTGGTAAAATGATAAAGACTAATAGAATAATTAAACCTTATTTTTACTTACATGACAATACACGATCAATTATTTGTGTAAAACTCTTTTATATTGATAAATATTTTTTAAAATTTAAACCCAAATTTTTTAATAAAAA
>NC_029787.2:40689190-40697527 GCF_000816755.2 Arachis ipaensis | reverse complement strand
TTTTTTAATAAAAATATAAATTAATTGGTAGGTAAGTGTTTAGAAAAAAATTTAAGTATATCAAAAACACCAGTGTTCCAATTATTTTAACCGTTAATTTTAATTAATATATATTATATATATTTTTTATAATTCAAATCAACGGTTAATACAGTATTTTCGGTACACTGGAACTCTTCTAAGTGTTTATTACTAGTTAATAATAAAATAAGAGCATGAACATAAAATAAAATAGAATAAAAACCAACAGTACTGTGCTCCTGGAAATCCGTGTCCCACCCCAACTGCCTCTGTGAGGGAGGGAGAGAGGGTCATATAATCATTCATTTATTATTATTTTTTCTTTTCTTGAGTTACCTTAAAGTGTGTATGGATTGTTCAATACACAAACTTAATAATTTTGTTTATTTTCTTTGATTCAGTTTCAAAACTTTTTTGCTCTTAAGTGGAAACACTTCAAACTCTTTTTCTGCTTTCAATTCCAATCTATATTTCTCTTCTGCCATGGAAATGTTTCCTCAACAACACTCTCTTTGCAAATTATTCCAGTTCTCATGTTGTTCTCAAGAGACACTTGTTCTTACCCTTTGCACCAAACACTCTTCTTTTTCTTCTTCTTTGTTGCTCCATAACTTTCCTTCTCATTGCTATGGTGTAACTTCATGAGGTTCTTCTTCAATTTAAGACCTTTCTATTCTTGCTTCAAGTGGGTACCTTCCAAATCTCTGATTTGTTTTCTCTAGTTTTCCTTATCTGAACTTGCTTCTGAGGTGGTTTCTCTTTGGAGATTGGTGTAATGGGGGTGGGGGTAGTTTTGTCATTGACTCTTCAGCTGGTGAAGCTCTTCATCATTGGCTCTGTTGTGACACTGCAAGGATCCAAAGGTAGCAACTTAATCTTCAGAACTCAGTGTTAAAGTTAGTCTCTTTTTTGTAGCCAAAAAGTAATGCTTAAGCTACAAGAACTTGATCTGGATCAGCTCACTTAATTTTTCTGCTTTTACACTGTTGGTATTGTAATTTATTCTATAGAGACCCTGAACTATCATTGTGAGTTTGATATCAAATTATTAGCAGAAAAAAGAACATATAAAATAAAAAAAAAAACTTATTGTATCATCCCAACATCAGGCTGGTTGAGTGGTAGGCAAGTTTCCTTCTCGGTGTTTGTGAGTTTGAATCTTGGGGTGCAAAAAAACTTGTATTGGGAGAATCAGACGTAGTTTCTTTAGTTGGATTAGTCCAGTTCTTGGGGATCAGGTCCAGATACTGAAATAAAGAAAAAGAATTGGCTAGGATCACCAATCACCAATTCATTAATCTAAGGCAAAGTTGTTTCAATTCTCTTCTAATTAAGCTAGGTGCTAGGTTATGATTGCTTGATTAATATGAGGGAATATTCTCCTCTAATAATACAATTTGATGCGTATAGATTTTACTGATTTATTTATGGTTGTATTTCCCACCATCATTGCAAGACGAAATTAGTGAGGGTAATTTTACCCCTGCATTCATTGCTTTTTGAGCCCTATGTAAAAAGTTAGTGTTGTTTCTTATTATGAATCTGGTATATTTGAAGTTGTAGATGTAGAAAACATGAATTCAAAATTGTTTCCAAATTTGTCTCTTAATTGGCCGGAGATGCTTTATCTATAAAATGTTAAATATTGCTGATGAGAGTAGTAGATATGCTTGGTTTATTAAGTTGTTTGAGTCATCTCTTTGATAAGTTTGAACTAGCTGAACAAAGATTTAATCATTTAGCTCCTTTCCTCACATGGGATTTTCGGCTTTCAAACTGATGCCGTCTTCTTAAAGGGTCTGTTATATCCCCATCTCCGGCATTCGCTCCGGTCATTCATCCCAGAGGAGAAACACTTGGGCCTATCCATCATGGACACTGGAGAAGCAATGCACCGAGCTCCCCAGTGGATCCAGATGGTATATCTAAATATATTACAAAACTGGTTTGAATTTTGAGCTTTTCAAACTTAATTATTAACTTTCTTCACAAGTCACTGGTGCTATTTGACACTTGTATTGCTTCATTCAGGGTTTCTCCTATCCCCAAATCCAGCATCTTTGCCCATGAATCCTTCACCTAGAACCATTTCTCCGAGCTCTCCAGAAGTATCAAATGGTAACCTTACTTTAGTTCATTAATTCATCCTAGGATCATCTGATAAAAATATTGAATTTTTCGACATCCAGGGTCGTTCTTGCCTACTCCAGTTTCATCTCCTATTCCTCCTCATAAGATTAAGGGAATTGAACCATCCATATCTCCCAGTAGTAGTCCAACCACCATAACATTATCACCATCGAACAAGGCTGCGCCTATATCGGCAACTGGTCAAGGGAATGCACCACCACTGCAATCAATACAACCAAGTCCACCTCAAAGGAAAGCACCTCCTATTAGGCCTCCTGAATCATCTCCAATTTCTAGAGGTAAAACATCTCTTCTGCCTACATCTTTCAAATGATATTGACCAAACTCTGGCCTCATGATTGCATTTTGAACAGCTCAACCTCCAAAATCTTTTGGCAAGTTTCCAAATAATTCACCAGCGAGCCAACCAATCGAACCCGGAAGTTTTCCCCCTGTGGTTGAGAATAGGAATGCTAGCAAGAGTCACACCCCGAACCCAATTTCACCAGGTATGTGAAAAAAGTGTTGTCATGTAATTCACAGAATTTTTACTGCATGTACTCACCAAAATTGTGTTCTTTGATTGATTATATGCACAGCTCCAACTGCAGTACCATCTACCAACTTGCCTACATCTTCACCAGTAAGTCAACCAGTTGAAAATGGCAGTTTCCCCCCTAATATTCACACAGAGGGTGCAAAGAAGGGTCATTCACTGAAACCGGTTGCACCGGGTATGCGATAAACGATACTCTTGTTAAATGTTTCTGAAATTTCCTCTTTCCAATTGGTATTCACCAAAAGTATGGTATTATTCTGTGTTGTAAACAGCTCCTCTTGCAGTCATTTTGCCCAAACTTTCACCGAGTCAGCCACCTGAACATGGAAGCTTGCCTCCAACTACTCAGAAGAGTAATTCCAGTGACAGTCACAAACAGGATCCAGTTTCACAAGGTAACTCTTCTAGATTCTTCTAACTTCTTTTTCATTGCCACTGTTCAGATGATATTGAACCTAAATATATTTTTTTATGTCATTTTGAATAGCTCCAGTTGCATTATCTCCTGCAACTTTGCCAGAAAATTCACCCAACGTTCATAACAGAACTGTAAATAAGGGTCTTGCTCACACTCCAACCGCAGAGCCAGCATCACCAAGTATGTTATGTCGATTTATTGGTCTTTATCATCTATCAGGATTCAACTAATCAACTGTATAGTTCCAGACTTCTAGACACATTCATTTTCCTTCAAGTGCAGATTCTTTTGCATCCCCGCCATCAAAAATGGAAAATAACCAACCAGTAGGCCGTCCTGTTCTTCCAAAAGTAACTCCATCTATATCTCCTGGTAAATCTTATTACCTTAATTTGATGGAAGAGGAGGGAAACCTAAATTTATACTCTGACCAGAATGATCACTTGGATTTTTCTAAATGCTTTTTTACTTGCAGCACAAGTTACACCACCAAAAAGTGCATATCCAATAAATCCACCACCTTTCCACCCCGTTATACCAGCAGCATCTCCATCAAAATTACCAGGTGCATATTTCAACAATAGATTCTGTTCAATTATCCTTCCAATCTAATTTAGTTATTTGTATCCAAGGATTGCACAACTACATTTTTCATTTAGTCATTTAATTTATTCATTTTTAAATTTATATTCTCTCAGCACTTAAAATGATGAAGGTATAAAGCACAAGGTTAAATATACTATGTTACTGGCTTGAATTACAAGTGTTGATATACCCAGAAAGAGATATGATCTTTTATCCTTAACATGTTGTGTAACAATTTGCCATTGAGTTGAGACATTATGGAATTAGATTCACTAACAATAGAATGGAGACTAAAAGTAATGATCATGTGTTACTGATATGAAATTCTTCCTTAACATTCCTAATTAATTAATACTCCATACAAGTTACAAAGTGTAACAATAAAAGAATGATCATATGGTGCAGCACCTGCTGTCTCTCCCACACTAACACCTTCCAGAAAATCTGATTGGAAAAGTAACGGCAAACCAGTTTCAGCACCGTTGTACAAAGCACCAAAGCCATTACCAGCTATAGTACACTCCCCTGTTCAAGGTAACATAGAGCTACTTTTAATTCTTGACTTGTAATTTTGAGCTGGTATTCATTGACCCTAAATATATTTTCCAATTGCATTTCGAACAGTCCCAGTTGCGTCACCTCCTGTGAATTTGCCCGAAAATTCACCAGTTCGCCAACCTATTCATCAAGGAAGTTTAGCTCCTGTTGTTCATAACAAAACTGAAAATAAGGGCCATATTCACACCCAAGAGCCAGCATCACCAAGTATGTTCATATATCGACTATCATATCTTCTTTGAATTCAACTATATTATTCTAAACTTCCTGGTTTTCATTGAAGCACAGATTTTCTTGCATCCCCACCATGGAAAATGGAAAATAACCAATCAGTTGGCGGTCTTGTTTTTCCAGAAATAACTCCTTCCATATCACCTGGTAAATCTTATTGCCTTAAACCATCTAACGGTTTACAATGTGATCTTCATGTGAAGACATCATCATTGAAGTATCCACGTTTCTTCTTTGATCAGAATGATCACTTGAATTTGCCTAATTATTTTTTCTTATGTTGTATTCATGCAGCACAAGTTGCACCACCACCTTTCCACCCAGTTTCACCACCAACAGTATCTCCATCAAAATTGCCAGGTTCATAGTTTGACAAAAGGATTCTATTTAGTTATTTCAATAGTGCCTCTAACGAAATATCTGCTGTCACGAAAAATGTACGGGTTTCTCATATATTCAATGGTCCTAGAATCTTAAACATTATATCTGATTGCTGTAATTTCTTCCTTTCTTTTCTGTTGAAAAGTCTATTCTTCTATACTTTTTCAACTTGTGAATACTTAAATGGTGCTAAACCTGTGGTGCAGTACCTGATGTCTCTCCGGCAGTACCTGTTGTTGTCTCTCCGGCACTAACTCCTTCCAGAAGCTTCGATTGGAAACGTAGGGGAGAACCAGTTTCGGCACCATTGTACAAAGCACCTATGCCGCTACCAGCTGTAGTACATCCCCCTGTTCAAGGTATATATGGTAAAATTGATCTACTTTTGACATAGTGCATTTTTAGAATTGAGGCTGGTGAGTTATACTAACAGCATAAAGTTTCTGTAACAATATTATTCAAGCTTCAGATTATTCGAGTAATTTACAAAACGGTTTTACTTCTATAAATAAAGACACATATGACATACCTCACTTCATTTATTTATGTTGTTCTTTCTGTTGTAGCCCATGCTGTACATAATTCAAGGCAGTTTCATCATGCTCCTGCCCCTCCGGCGTCTCCTCCTAAATCTGCATCAGAAAAAGAATATCATTCTCCTGCATCTTCACCATTAACCACATCTTATAAACATCACTCTAGGAGTATAGCCACCAGCCCTGCTCCTACATCATCATATTCGGTTTCCCCTCCGACTTCAGAACACCAAGGTTTGATGTGTTACCTTACCTGATCTATCGAATTTTGCCAGTATTTTAGCTGCAATTTAATATAACTTTCTTGGTTATTTTATGTAGATCACCAAATTCCTCCACCACTGCCGACAACGGAACGAACACATCATGCTTCGCCACCAGCAAACACAGGTTCCTAACAAAGAACAGTGATTTGTAAGATATTTCACTAAATAAATGATATGTAGAAATTTTAAATTACCGAACCTTTTTCCACATGGTAGGCTCTACACTTTCCTCACCAGCCAGCCAGGTTTCTCCGGCTCCTTCTCCATGGTTCATAATATCTCCTCACCCAACCAAAAGTAAGAAGTTCTGAAATTCCATACTTACTGGAACTACTTAACAAAATCTTCTATTTTCATCATTCTCATCTACTTATCCTTTTCAACATTCGTTATGTTTCTTTGCAAGTTCTATTTCATCCTCCTAAAGTATCTCCTTCGCGGTCTCCTGCGGAGAGTCCTAAGAAGCCAGTCCTGCCTCAAATTCACACACTGCCTCCACCACCTCCTAATGAAGGTTAGCTCTTTTATTTGCATATTTTCTTATTGCAAGGTTTATATAATTATATTTACTAATACCTACGTTCTATGTTGTTTCAGATTGTTTATCAACTATTTGTTCAGAGCCCTACACAAATTCTCCACCTGGAGCACCATGCAGATGTGTCCTTCCCATGAAAGTTGGTCTTCGCCTTGATGTTTCTCTGTATACCTTCTTCCCTTTGGTTTCAGAGCTTGCTTCCGAGATTGCTGCAGGGGTTTTCATGACACAAAGTCAAGTTCGAATTATGGGAGCCGAAGCGGCAAGCCAAGATCCAGATAAAACTGATGCTCTCATCTTCTTGGTACCCATTGGGGAAGGCTTTGATCACACTACTGCCTTATTGAATTCTGAGAGATTTTGGCAGAAGAAGGTTGCAATAAAATCTTCTTACTTTGGTAGCTATGAAGTCTTGTATGTTAGCTATCCAGGTATATACTTATATATATATATATGGATTGGATTCTCAAATTCTTGCATTTAAAGGTGAAAACTCACATGCAGTTGAAATTGACAGTTAGATATTTTGACATGTGTGATTTAATTGTCACCTAACAATTCTCAACTATCGATTTCACATGAAGGCGGTCACCATTCTCTTTTAGGTGGAACTCAAGTTCTTTATGTGAAGTTGATAGTTAAGAATTGTGAGATTTTTTGACATACTTGACTAAATTGTCATCTAACAATTCTCGACTATCAACTTCGCTTCACACGCAACATCGAGTGAGTTGTCACCTTCTCTTTATGAGTATTTTGGTTAGAGAATTTTTCATCGGTTCCTTTGTTTATAGGTTTACCACCACCTCCTCCTCTACCACCTTCAAGCATTTCGTCGATATACGGTGGTCCATATTCAAATAATGGCAACAATGGAAGAATGATAAAGCCCCTTGGGGTGGACATACAGCAGAGGCATCACAAAGATGGACTTAGTAGGGGCATCATTGCTATTATTGCTCTCTCGGTTTTTCTTGCTCTTGTTTTATCATTGGCTGCTGGTTGGGCCTTGTTCAAGTATAGACATCATGTAAGCCAGCCAACATCAACCCCGCGTGTTTCGCCACGTTCTGTTACCAAAACACAAGGTAACGCTGCTTGTAAGATCTGGTTATATGGTGAATTAGTGCAGTACTGTCCTGTCATAAACTATTTCTTGGTTTTGATCATTAAACACTACAAAATATTCCAGTAAGAGAAACGGTACAAATTACAATCCAGGCTTTTGCAAATGGAATTCTATGCAAAACTTAATCATTATTGTTAAAATCCATTATTAACCAATAAAATACATAAGCAAATAGTAACTCAGCAGATGAGACAACGAATATATTTGTATGTTTGATTTAATCAAAATATATATATAAAATCAAAGTTGTAAAATGAAAAGGACTGTAACACAACAATACCTAATTAGCAGCCACAATTTCTTAAGATAAAGGTACTCATACTTTCATGTATCAGCCTCTTGATTATGCAACGAACATATGAATTAGTTAACCTAATCAGAAATTCAGAAATTCATTAACCTAATCATAAATTCACAAATTCAAAACTCAGAAATCCAGAAATTCAAAACACAGAAATTCAGATTAATTGGAATCTCATTAATTCAGAACACAGAAATTCGTTACCCTAATTCAGAAATCTAAATTCAGAAAAGGGAATGGAAGACCAGCGAAGACCAGGGCTAACTTACCTGAACCTGACGGAGAAAAGGGGGAGGAAGACCAACGAAGGCCAACAATGCGAAAAGGAGAAGATGACGACCCGCGACAATTCTGTCGCGACCAGGAGAAGAGGACGACGTTGCCGAGTCTGCTGCGACCAGGAGAAGAAGACGACGTTGTCGGAGCCCGCGACGGTAAGCTCGACTGCCTTGACACCTTCAGTGAGCAAACCAAGCCACTCAAGGGGTCTTGGGTGGGAAGCGGCGCTGAGGGACCAGAGGGTGGAAGGCGGCGGGTGACGGTCGGCGGTCGATGGTCAGCGGGAAGGAGCCAGGAGGGGCTGAGGGTTTGAGGAGGAGTGGAGAGTCTCAGTTCAGTTCTTGCTCTCTATCTCTCTGAAGTAAGGGAAATGGGGAATCAGGAATGTGACGGCTAGGGTTAGGA
>NC_029787.2:40680799-40685315 GCF_000816755.2 Arachis ipaensis | reverse complement strand
TAAAACAAAAAGGGTTGTAACACAGCAAGACCTAATTAGCAGCCACAATTTCTTAAGATAAAGGTACTAATACTTTCATGTATCAGCCTCTTGATTATGCAATGAACATATGAATTTCACAGGAACTACTGAATCATTAGCAGCTGGGGGAATTGCTTCAGCCTCATCATCATTTCGATCTAGCATTGCTGCTTATAAAGGATCCGCTAAGACTTTCAGTGCAAGCGACATTGAGAAAGCCAGCAATAACTTTAACGATTCAAGGATACTTGGAGAAGGTGGTTTTGGTCGGGTTTATAGTGGTATTTTTGAAGATGGGACAAAAGCAGCAATCAAGGTTCTCAAAAGGGAGGATCATCATGGTGACCGTGAATTCTTAGCTGAAGTTGAGATGCTTAGCCGCCTTCACCACAGAAATTTGGTTAAGCTTATTGGTATATGCACCGAGGTTAGCTTCCGCTGCCTGGTCTATGAACTCATCCCAAATGGCAGCGTGGAATCCCATTTACATGGTACTTATCTTTTCCTGATTTGCTTCCTTCGGCCTTAAGTAACGTGCCGCTTGTTTATTTCTTCAGGTTAAATACTTGTTTAGCTTTGATTTTATGCTTGGTAGGTGTTGACAGGGAAAACAGTCCACTTGATTGGAGTGCTAGGATTAAGATTGCTCTCGGTGCTGCGCGTGGTCTGGCTTATCTGCATGAAGATTCAAGCCCCCCTGTCATACACAGGGACTTCAAGTCTAGTAATATCTTGTTGGAAGATGATTTTACACCAAAAGTATCTGATTTTGGATTAGCTAGAACTGCGGCCGACGAAGAGAACAGACACATATCAACCCGTGTCATGGGAACTTTTGGGTATGAAGTTTTTCTTTCTTGATTCTACTCTCTAGAATTCGAAACTTGAAACTCGATTGTGCACTCTGTAATATCTATTTTCTTCCAATGTTTGAAGATATGTGGCTCCGGAGTATGCAATGACTGGCCATCTTCTTGTGAAGAGCGATGTGTACAGCTATGGTGTTGTTCTTCTTGAGCTTCTAACAGGAAGAAAACCAGTAGATATGTCGCAAGCACCCGGTCAAGAGAATCTCGTTGCATGGGCTCGTCCCTTACTCACAAGTAAAGAAGGATTGGAAGCGATAATAGACCCGTCTCTAGGGACTGATGTGCCTTGGGATAGTGTGGCCAAAGTTGCAGCCATTGCTTCAATGTGTGTTCAACCAGAGGTTTCGGACCGTCCTTTCATGGGTGAAGTTGTTCAGGCTCTAAAACTTGTGAGTAATGAATGTGATGAAGCAAAAGAAGCAGGTACAAGAAATTCTAGCCAGGAGGATTTATCTCTTGATTTGGATAATGTTTCTAGTCAACTACCAGATCATTTCCAATTCCAACGCCAATTCTCTGCCGCCAACTATACTTCTGGAAGTGATATCGAAAAAGGTTTGTCATCATTTGAGATATTCAGCTCCTCAGCAAGATTTGGAAGGCAAGATTCGGGATCTTTTCGACGTCACTCCTATTCGGCTCCTTTGAGAACCGGAAGAAAGCAGCAGTTGTGGCAGGTTATTAGCCGGCTTTCGGGTAGTGTAAGTGAACACAGAACCATCTCCAAGTTATGACCAGGTTCAAATTGAATCATTACATTTTCTTTTTTCCTTTGAATCTTTGTTTCATAACTCGACATAACTCACTCACTACTCTGATTGAACCCTTTTTGAGGTTTGAGATGGGAATAGAAGCAAGTTGTAAATAGGATGTGACATGTTTTTTATTCTAACTGCAAAATCTTGTGTAACTATTACTGATTCTGAAGAGGGAAAGCATTAATATAAATGACTTAATTTAGTTTGATGATAAATGAGTGAAGTTGGCTCTTTTTCTTTAGCGACACTTATCACTCAAATACAGATACAATATACATAATGTTAAATATACGATCATTCTTGTGTTTTTATTTAACTGTTTAAGTTTTGCGTTAAGGGATTTCATGATACATAATATAATCCTTGCCGTTGCAGAATCAAGTACGGGTTTGTTTGGGTGAGTTTTTACGAAAAGATTTTTTTATTCAAGTGATTTTTTTTAAAAGATCTTTTAAAAAAGTAAAAGTAATTTTATGTTTAGATATCTCATATAAAATATTTTTTTCTTCGACCTTTGACTTTCTCATTGCAAATACATGTTTTAAAAAGAGAGACAAACATCTTATAACATATAAGAGTGGCATGACAAGCTCTCAAATCAATTTCTTCTTGTTGAGGAGAGTCGACCGAAAATTTTGCATTAATTGTAAAATTATCTCAGAAGAGTTTAACAACACAACATAGGATGCTCGTTATGGATTTTTGCGTTGAACAAAAGTTGAGGAAAAGACATCATACGAAGAACCCAAGAATAAGGTGGTGGCGGATGAAAGGTGAAGAACAAAGAAGCTTCCTAAGACGGGTAGGAGAAGAGGCAAAGTGGGATGAGAATGGAAGCGCGAAAATCTAAAGGGATATGACCAAGAGACAAGGAATCCTGGTGGTGGAATTCGAGTGTACAAGAAAAGATAAAGATAAAAAGGGAGTGCTTTAAAGAGTGGTCTTTGTGCCGCAATGCAGATAATTGGAAAAAATATAAGGCGGCGAAGAAAGAGACAAAAGTGATTGTAAGTGAAGTAAAACAAGAGCATATGAGGGTCTCTACCAGTCTCTAGGCACGAAAGAAGGAGAAAAAGGTATATATAGAATCGCAAAGAGTCGTGAAAGAAGAACGAGAGATTTGGATCAGGTTAAGTGCATAAAGGATAAAGACGGAGAGGTGTTGGCTCAGGAGGAGAAGATTAATGAAAGGTGGAAGAGCTACTTCTACGAGTTATTTAATAAAGGGCATAAGACTCTTCCAAGCCTTGGTCGGTTATACACAAAGGAAGAAGATCAAGACTTTGATTACTACCGAAGGATTCGAGACTTTGAGGTAACAGAGGTTCTAAAGCAGATGAAAAATGGCAGGGCGGTAGGACCCGATAATATCTCGATTGAAGTTTAGAATGGCCTTGGAGAAAAAGGTATCAATTGGTCAACCAAACTTTTTAATTAGATTTTAAGGTCAAAGAAGATGTCTGATAAGTGGAGAAAGAGCACATTGATACCTATCTACAAGAATAAGGGGGATATACAAAGTTGCAAAAACTTTACAGGGATCAAGCTCATGAGCCATACCATGAAGTTATGGGAAATGATGATAAAGCGGAGGTTGAGAAAAGAGACACAAGTAACAGAGAACCAATTTAATTTTATGCCAAACAAATCCACCGTCGAAGTAATATACCTGTTAAGAAGGATGATGGAGAGGTATCATAGTAATAAAAGGGATCTACATATGATGTTTATTGATTTGGAAAAAGCATACGATAGGGTGCCAAGGGAGGTCTTATGGAAGGTTTTAGAAAAGAAGAGAGTAAGAATCGCATATATTTGTGCAATTAAAGCATGTATGATAGAGCCACAACAAGTGTGAAGACTCAAGGTGGTGTGACAGAGGAATTTTCTATTGGTATAGGATTACACCAGGCATCTTCCTTAAGTCCATATATTTTCACATTAGTTTTGGAAGTACTCAGAGCACATCCAAAAGCCTGCGCCATGGTGCATGCTTTTTGCTGATGATATCATTCTTATAGGAGAGTCAAGAAAAGACCTAAATAAGAAGTTGGACTTATGGGGAGAAGCTCTAGAAGTGTATGGTCTGTGTATAAGCTGTAGCAAGACGAAATATATGGAATGTAAGTTCGGTTTGCGAAGGAAAAATCCTAAAATAAAGGTGAAGATTGGAGAAAATATCATACGAAAAGTTAAAGTTTTAAGTATCTTGGATGTATCATACAGGATAATGGAGAGATTGAACAAGATGTAAATCATAAGATCCAAACAGATTGGTCAAAATAGCGGAGTGCATATGGTTTTATATGTGACAAAAAAGTGCCTTAAAAAGTTAAAGGTAAATTCTATTGCACTGCTATAAGACCGGCTATGCTTTATGGTACAGAGTGTTGGGCGGCTAAAGGGGAGTACGAACATAAGCTAAGTGTGGCAAAGATGAAGATGTTGAGATGGATAAGCGGTAGGTCATACGCGATTGGATAAAATAAGGAACGAAGATATAAGGGAGAGAGTTAGAGTCACACCCATTGTGGAAAAGATGGTAGAATCCCGTCTCAAGTGGTTTGGACATGTGAGAAAAAGACCGACAGAACACCCAGTCAGGAGGATGGATGAGACGGAGGATGGACAAGGGGTGAAAAGTAGAGGAAGATCTAATAAGACCATCCATGAGGTGGTCAAACGAGATCTACATGTAAAAAGTCTCGCTGTAGACATGATACATGATAGAGTTCAATGGCGTCGTTTAATTCATATAGCCGACCCCATCTAATGGGACAAGACTTTGTTGTTGTTGTTTGTAACAATTATGTTTGGGTACAATAATATAAAAACATTTTTTTACTTATTTATTATGTTAAAAACATC
>NC_029787.2:40664384-40680739 GCF_000816755.2 Arachis ipaensis | reverse complement strand
GTTAAAAACATCTTTTTTTTTAATCAAAAATATTTTTTTTAAAAAAATATAAATTATAATTTCTAAAATATATACATTTTTTATTTTTTTTAATATTTTTATTTTTGGTACTGAAATTTTGTCAAACATACTAAAAAATTTTTTTTCTAACAACTTAATAGAGTTCAAATAAGCTCTAAATTGAGTTATAATTTTTGTGGTGTCTAAATTAATTAATACCCATCCTGTCAACTTCCAAGTGTTTTTAAAGTTGGTACAATGAATAAGAAATGATAGATTAGCTAACTTTTTAAGCATTACATAATTAAATCATTATTGGAAAGTTTAGATTTTTTAAGTTTTCAATAAAATTCAGTGCATAAAAAGTTCTAAAAGAAAATTATATCCTTGCATCTTTAACGAGTGCTCTGGGGTTTGGATGATAAAGTCATTACTTTCTGCTTGAAAGCCATTTTAGATAAAGAATACGCTTATCATGTTTTCATTGTTTTATCACTTTCTGTTTTTCCTACTATTATGTTGCTATTTAAACTATGGCTTATTTCTCAGAACATATTCTACTAATGTTGCGTGAATTGCCTGGTTTGTGTTTTGTGTGTTCTAGTTAAATTTGGTATTTGTATGATGTAATGATGTTAAATTTGTGTTTCAAAACTTGTGAAGCATATGGGATTGTTTGGTTTTCGTTTTTTAATTTTAAGATTTTGCAGAAGAAAAAATAAAAATGTAATTAAAAGCTAAACATAAAAGTTCCAACTAAAGAAGCTCTGATTTTTATACTCAAGGGTGATATTTTGTTGTGGTAATTCCCATTTTCATGTGATCTACACATTTAGAGTTACCAATAGATTCAACTAATGATTTAATGGTGGACATGAATGATAAAGAAAGCGTAAACTTAAACAATGATTTGAAATATTAATGTGCTAAAGAAGTTCTAAAAGTTAGTATTAATTTGACAAAATTAAAATAACTAAATAAGGGAGATACATTTTTTGCAGATGTTGCAACTTGCAACCACTTCGATTTCCTCTATCACTTGCCATAACAACGTTTGTCTTTCTATCATTTTGCTCACTATTGTCGACTTTTGCGTTACCCACTTCTATTTATGTTTTATTGTTGAATCGATTTTGAAATTTATTTTGTGAATGATTGTTGTTGTTCTTGGTATTATCGTTGTTAGTGATGCATTGCAAGATTGTGGTGAGTATTCAGACTTCAGAGGAAGTGAAGGCAGAAGTGAGATAAAAATCAACTAGGGAAATAAATTGAAAGTTCTTTGTTGTTGTAGTAATATTTCCAAACTGAAATTTCACCTCAAATTTGAAATCTAAAAAAGATGGTTACAATTCAAAATCAAATCGTGAGTTTTAATTCAGGTGGTCCTCCAAAAAAAGCAAATTGTAATTGACCATGAGATCAGAGTTTTTATGGTTAACAAATAAAACTAAAACAAGTAATAAAATAAAATAATTAAAGACAGAGAAAAAGATAAATAGGTCCCTAATCTTTTTTTCTACGGACATTTTTGTCCTCAAAGAATGAAAAATACATTCATGGTCCTGACCCTTCCAAAATGTGCACAAATGTGCACATCCATTGAAGTCACTCTGTTGGATTCGATGGAAAAGTCCGACGTAGCTCCCGTAACACTGACCTTCCTGTTACGGGATCACACGTGATCTGTAGCTCTTGAAAACATGACATATTAGTCCCCATGCACCAAAATGACGCTGTTTCACTACCACCCCCAATCTTTCAAATTCTTGAGCCCTAATCCTTCGAATGCACAGAAATGGTGAAGTGGGTGAACGAAGAAAGGAAACATTTCATCTCATGGCATCCGATGGAGTATCATCAAGCTCAAGAAGTAGAGGTGGAGGAAGACAAGACCAATGCGCTGCGAGCTCGGTTCCTAACGGGAAGGATGACAAAGATAGCGTCTCATCAAAGTGCTTCTGTGGAGAAAATGCAATCCTGTTCATGTCGTAGACGAGCAACAATCTTAACAGAATATTTCTGGAGTGTCCGTTTTATAAGGTATGTAAAGCAACTATGTGGAACTGTATTTGTGTTAGGGCTTATCCTCAAATACTAGATTTTTTCTGAGTTCTGTGAACTGATTTTTTGTAGGTAAGACAACCATATTGCAAGTTTTTTTTGTGGCTTGATAATCACATTGCAAGACTTGGGATGACTGATACAAGGTATCTGGGAGAGAAGGAAATTGGGGATGTTGAAGAGCATCACGGGAAGCAATTGAAAAGAAGAATTACATGTTTGGAGAAGAGGATAGTAGTTTTATAGATGAAAAAAACCCAATAGGATGGTATATTTGTGTTATTTTTATTGTCTTGAGTGTTGGTGTTTTAAGTCGTAAGAATTGATCAATGGTTGAAAATGATAAATGTGGTGATTTCTTGCAAAAAATTTAACACGTCCTTTGTATAAATGATTTGAATACCCTGTATCAGTTTTTAGCTTGTATGTTGTAATGTATGTCTAAATTAAAGTTGGCAAAATAATAGGTAATCAAACATTCAAAAACTGACATTAAAGCTGTATTAGTAAACATTCATGTTTAGAACTGACATAAAAAAAGGAAACCAGTTTGCCAATAATGTAAACACATGTATGGCATGCTACCATTAACAAGTTTTCACTTGACCAATAACTGGTAACCAAAAAACAAGTAACAAAAAAGGGAAACTGTATCTAGAATTTGCCATTAACCATTACAACAGCACACATTTATCCCAAAATAACATAATGGCACGATTCTTCACTCCTTTGAATCCTTAGATGTTAATGCACTTGGTAAAGTTGTTGGTAGAGCCTCCTGATTCTGTGCAGCAGGTTGTGTGTTAGATGGAGTTGGTCCTTGGGGAAGTTCCTGAACTGGTGCTGCCTGCTGTGTGTTAGATGGGATTGGTCCTTGAGCAAGTGGAGCTGGCGACTTGAAAATCTTCTGCTTTGACAAACCAAGGTGAGAAGAATAGCAACTCAATGTTCATGGTTGGCTAGTTTTCTATGCATGCTACAATCATAAAAGAAATGTAAATGATTGATGCTTCTATCTAGCTCATTTTATGAAATCTTTTCCTTATATTTCTTCCTTGAGACAAGCTTTTGATTTTCTTTTTATCTTCTCCTTTTGGGTGCTTTGCCCCATGAGTTGATAACAAAACTACGATTCTAAATGCTTTGTTTTCAAGTATTACCACTTGATACATAAGTACCACAAACATTTAATTAGAGGACTTCATTAAGCTCATTTGTTTCTTTTCTTGACTCTCTAATCATTGATGCTCAGAGCCTTGAGCTTTGCGGGAGTGCATTTGCACTTAAGCCTAACATTGACTCTAAGTGTTTTGTTTTCAAGTTTTTTGCCTGATATATAAACACCACAAGTACTTAACAAATGGATTGTCATTGGTACTCAGAGCCTTCAGCTTTCTCATTCTTTCCTTTTTGCTTTTCTTCCCTTAATTGCATTTGCTTCTTCAAGATTTTCATGATTTCAAAAATTTCATAAAATGTCCTAGATGAAAACTTCAATTAAATAAAATCTAATGCAATTGAGCAACAGTTAATCATACTAGCCTTCCAATACTTGTATGCACATGCTAAGTTCTTCTTTAATTCCTCGTTTGTTTATGATCATGATACTTTATTGCTTTTGAAATCACAGAATTCAAGTTGGTAGTCATGATGTCACAGCAAGATGTTACAAATCAAGATTCAGGCTATGCTTATTCATACCACACATGCATATAGGGAAGATAAAGACAATCATGCTCTTTAAAGTACTGGAAGAAAGTAAGAGGAAAAAGAACTTTACCACCTTGTAGTTCATCTTCACTATTGTTTTCATTTTCCTCCTATTTTCCCCCTTCCCATACCAACTTAGAGTGTTTGCTCGTCCTCAAGCAAAGTGTCTTACACAATGAAATTTTAGTAGTACATGTGTTTAAGCAAGCAAAATGAAAAATAACAATGAAGGCACAGGAAACAGAGACATTGTGATTGCAAAAATAAGAGGGTGTGCATGATACATTGCATAAAAGATACGTGGCACACCAAACTTAGTGTGACACTTCCACTTGGAATTAATGCAAGTATCCAGTAAAGATTGGAAGCAAATTTTTGTTGCATAGCAATACCAAACTTAGAATGCAACCATATGTCAATTTATTTTAACTAAAACAAAGGCAACTGTTATATGTTAAATACAATTACCAAGGGAAGAATCTGTCATGAATAAGAATTTCTTGGTAAGGTATTTAACAGAAATAGTTAGGGAGCAAAATAAAAGAAAGCATTAAAAACAAAGAAATTACTAAAGCAAAGAGGAAAATAAAAAAAATCAAACCAAAAGAAAGACAAAACTGCAGAGGCAGTATGATTATGCAGACAAGTGGTGTTGTTGAATAAATTGCATAGAAAATAAGTGGCACACCAAACTTAGAATCTCAGTGTGACACTTTCATTTTTGATTTGATGCAATTTATCCAGAAAGATTGAAAACAAATTGTTGCAGGGCAACACCAAACTTAGAATGTAATCATATGCCAATTTATTAAAATTTAAACAAAGCATACAGAGAAAATAAACTAAGCAAAGGAATGAAATGTTACCTAAGGTTGGGTTGCCTCCCAACAAGCGCTCTTTTATTGTCATTAGCTTGACATGTTGTTCTTCACTTTCTTCCTCTTCTTCCAGTTTGTTAAGAGAAATGACCTCAATGGGGGAGAAGATTCAGCTATTGTCCCTTGTCTTGGTCTCTCCTCAGCAAGCTTCCTTTTGTTAATGGCTTGATTGAGCTTGCTTGCTGGATCAAGGGTAGGATCGGTGCTCTTGTTAGTTGCCTTCACTTCTTGGATATCAATACATGGTGGTTGTGTGATGGTTGGGGCATTATCTTCATCAAAAGCCTTTTGAATTTGTATTTCAATGAGCCCTTCTTCTATGCAACTTTCTGCTTCACTTGAGTTTGGACTTCCTTGATTGTCTTCCTCACTTTCTTATTCTTCCACTTCCTCTTTTGCACTCAACATTTGATGTAACAGCACTTTTATAGAGGATGTTTGTTGATCTTCCCAAGATTTCTTCATCTCCTCTTCATATCTTTCAATCATGGATTCAAGTGCTAAGACGTTTTGGTTCAGGAAAGTTTGTGAGGGTTGTGAGTTTTCATGTTCCCTTGTCATCTCAAATGGCTTCTGTGGATATGCACGTTCAGGTTCAATTACCTCCATCACCTCCTCTTTCTTCACTGAAAATTTACTTGACACAGATGCCTTTTGCTCTTCCACTTCCTCCTTTACATCCACCAATTGGTCTTCCTCTTCCTTGCTTAGCAGTTCTGAGTATTTCTTTATTTTCTCCAAGTACTCATCCATCTTTTAAAGAAGGATTTTTTGTTCTCTCCAGGATTGTTCTTGCCTTTCTAATAATTCTCTGGACTTTTGAAGGGGATCCTTAGCTACTAGCTCAAAAGATGAAGGTTGAGAGAAATTTTGTGGATATAGATGTGTTATGGTGAGGTTGTTTTGAGTGGTATGGAATGAATCTTGTGAGTTGTGGAATAAATTTTGTGGTTGGTGAAATGAGTCGTATAGATCTTGAAGGGAATTTTGTGTTGATGCCTAGTCAAATGATGAAGAACTTTCAAATGAGGAACTGGGAGGTAAGGTTGGACAAGTTTGCATAAATGAATTGAAGGTTTACTCAAGTGATGATGGCTCTTGATAAGTGGAGTATGAATTGTTAAATGCTCTCTGATTTTGGTCCTCCCAACCACAACTTGAATCATTGTTGAATTCATTATAGTATAGATCATTTTGTGGCATTGGAGAACAATCTTGCATGAAATTATTGAAAGCACACTCCAGTGATGATGTTTCTTGATGAACAAAGTATGGATAATCAAGATCCCTGTGATTTTGCCCCTCCCAGTCACAATATGAGTGGTTGTTATAGCAGTACGAGTCATCTTGTGGCTCTGGGAGGTGTTCATACTCTTTCATTCCTTGTTGATACTCCCATCTTCCATTAGTATAATGACCTGAATCATTTTGTGGTGGTGGAAAATATTCCATATGATTCTCTTGCTCATCTTGTGGCTCTGAAGCATATCTCTATTGGTTGGAGTGCTCAGAATCTGTGATTTCTTAGTGATATTTTCAGCCACCATTAGAATAGTCAATTGGTGATGGTGGGTAATATCCCATGAAATTTGTTTGATCAAAAGATGAGTTGAACTCTATTTGAATTTTGTAAAACACATCACCAATGAAAATTGAAATTCATGTCACAGAGAAGAATTTCTTAGTGAGGCAATAACACAAACACCTTGGTTTCAGCAGAAAACAGAAAATTGAAAGAACAAAAACAAAGAAAATGCTTAATCTAGACTTCTCACCCACTTAATCATTGTCGATCTAGATCAATCCCCGGCAACGGCGCCAAAAACTTGATGAGGAAAAAACGATTCCACACAAGCTCAACGGCAAGTGTACTGGGTCGCATCAAATAGTAATAACTCACAAGAGTGAGGTCGATCCCACAGGGATTGATGGATCAAGAAACTTTAGTGAGGTGATTAGTTTAGTCAAGCTAACAGTATTTAATTGAATGAAATTGAACTGGCAGAAAATAAATTGCAATGAAATGTAAAGTGCAGAATGTAAATTGCAGAAGCTTAAATGACAAGAAAAGTAAATTGCAGTAAATGTAGAGGGAATTGGGTGCAGGAAAATTGAAGAAAGCAATAGATCAAGCAATTGAAGAGAACTCAAGAATAAGTAAAAGGAAATTTAAATTTGCAGGAAGATTAAATCAGATCGAATCATGAGCAGAAATGTAAAGTTGCAGAGAAATAAAAGTGCAAAAGATTGCAATAAAAGTAAATTGAATTCAATGCAATTGAAATGTAGAAGTGTATCAACTATACTAAGCTCTCTGAAGTCTCTAATCGTCCAAGAGAGATCTGGAGTCTCTAATCCTCCAGCCTGAGCCTTCTATTCTAATCCTACTCCTATTGTGCGCTCCCTTTTTTCTAACAGAACTAAAGCCTTTTTATAGGCATTCCTAAATTACAAATGAAATTCAAATTAAAAACAAATTATAATTAAATGCAAAAATCCTATTCTAGATGATCCTTGTGCCTTTGAGTGATGTCAATTGGACTCTGCTTGCTTTGGGGCTTCAATGGGCTCGAATTAGAATTAATTGAACCAAAATTCTGCTCCCAGGAGAACATAGCGTTTTAAAATTGAGCGCAGCGTTCATTCACCCACGTGTACGCGTCCTCTGTGCGTGCACACACTTTTTGCATTTTCGCCCATCGACGCGTACGCGTCCTTTGAAGCGTTCTTTTAATGAGCGCTACGTTGGCTTAGTGAGCGCTACCCCACGCGTGCGCGTCATGTACGCGTGCGCATGGGTAGCAAAATCTCAATTCCACGCTTCAGCGCCAGCCATGCGTGCGCATGCCTTGTCCTAGATGCACCATCGATGCGTGCGCGTCAAGCACGCGTGCGCGTCGTTTGCAAAACTTTGCCTCCAAATTTTAACTTGCCCGAAAACGCTCGGTAAGTAAACATAGCGCTTTCTTTGCAAATGAGCGCTCTCTTTGCTTATTTCATGGGCCACGCTTTTAAGGCATCAAAGTGTGGTCTAGTTTCAAAGTGTGCCCAAAATTCTTCGTTTTTCCTTTTTAGCTTATTTTGTGCTTTTTTTGCTTCTTTTTCTTCTTATTTCCTACAAAGTTTATAAAATCAAAAGATCAAGGAAATATATCATTTAAGCACAAAAGCATGCAATATTTATGCATTAATCATCAATTTCTTGTATGAAAAAGCCTAGAAAAATATGACATGATGACATGTCATCACCGAATTGCTGAAGAAGAAAACGTCAGGAATCGTCTGTGTCTCCTAGAACTCCAACTGGCCGAACTCGAGGGGAAGAGGAACTACGTCACCATCAACTTCTATCGGACAAAAGTAACACCAACGTGTAGAGGAGGAGGATATGAACACTTTTACTGGATTAGATTTTTTATTGGAGTTGCGAATTAAAAGAAATCGAAAAAGGAAGCTTCACGGTCCCATGGCCTCACATTTCACTCTTTGGACTTTTCTTTCTCTTGTTTTTCTTTCTTTTGGTTCGGTAGTTCCAGGAAGCAAATGAAGGATGATGATATGCTTAATGAAATAAAGGAATAGGTGTCACGTTTTTATATACGTTTTTATATATATATATATATATAAGCCACGTTTGGCTTTATTTCCTTTGGTTTCCTTATGGCATTCAGCCAAGAGAAGGAATCAAGATGAATATATTAAATATTGATGCTAATTGAAAGATATTTGATGAGCTAAATAATATATATAAGGTTGAATAATATAAAATAATAGTAATATATATAAGATTAAATATATATGAATTATTAATATAAATGACATTAGTAACTTAACGATAAAAGATATTTGATCTCATATCGGCAGATTTGAAACTTGATAATAATAATAATATTAACTAAACTCTATTTTTAAATTAAAAATATCAATTACTTAAATTAAAATATACATATAATTTTTATTACTTATGAATTACTAGAATTAAAGTTTTAATTACGTAACAAGTCATAACCACAAAATCTCATTGACATATACAAACAACATCATCAATTCACCATTATTAATTCCAATAACACATTCTCATTAATTCCATTCATCTTATGACCATTAATTCCAACACAAGCCTAATCATCAAGTTACCATCAACATCACAAAACTAACCATTTAATGCTTAAAACCATTACAACTTATCTTATAGTTCTCTAGCCTAAGTTTTCACACAACCTTACATATTAAACGCACGAAACCTAAACCATACCTTAGCCAATCACTTTATTTAGTCCAAGGCAGTCCCTCAAGGTCACAACACAGCCCCTCAAACTTAGAGAAACCAGCCACAAGCTTAGCCTCAATCACCACCAAGCTTCCAAATGCTCACTTTTCAATTCCAATGCTTATATACAAACTTAATTCACACCTAATTCACATATATATTCTAAATTCAGATTTTACATAATAAAATCAAAATTGGATTAGGGTTTAAGTGATCTTTACCATATCCACACGCATAGCAACTCAAACCCAATAAGCTCCGCAAGCTAAATCGAACCTAGAACACCAAAATTGAACAATTTTCAACATAATTGTTCATGAATTTTCGAAATTGGGGGAAGCTGGTTGAGAAGAAAATAGTGGTTTACATACCAAATTGTTCCACGGGTTTCATAGAGCTCGTCGTGATGAACGCGTAGTCGCAAACAGTTCGTCAATCGGAGCTCCGGATAAAAAATTATCTTTGTTTGAAGATCAACCTCGGTTTATGTTTGTGAGAGAGTTCCTTCCCCCTTCATGCTGAGTTTCAGCGTGAAAATGAATGTCACAAGTGAGGAGGGTGCTGTTTTGCTTAATTGGGCTGAGTTGGGTTGGGCCTTGGTCCAAATTCTTTGAAATTAGTGTCAAAATTCTTATTTTAATTTGCTCTATCCTATTTTGCTATAAAATTTACTTTTCCAATTTATTTCATTAAAATTTAATTTATTGACAATTATTCGCTAATTTTACGGGGTTTACATCCTACCCACCTAATTAGAAATTTTGCCCTCAAAATTCAGATTCAGTTATCTGAAAAGAGGTGTGGGTAGTCCTTCAGCATATTCAAAATTTCTTGAAGCTGATCCCGTTACTCGAAACATCCATCTCCTTTCATTTAAACTGGTTTAGGTTGTAAGACATGAATTTATTTTAGAAGCGTGTTTCAGAAGTTATGAAATATGGAGTATGTCGAATAGGTTCAAAAGGTACGGCAGAAGACTACTTGGCACGCCCCTGACGACCAAACTCTCCAAAAACTGGAATGGGCCAACATAGCAGAGTTTAACTTCTTAATTTTTGATTGCTCATCCGATTCCAGTTCGTTGAGGTAATCTTCAGAGATAGGTATTCTCTTTTCTTCCAACTTGAGAAATCTTCTTCTTAAATCTACCTAATTCTTTTGTCGGCTTACATGGTGAGAATCCTAACTCAAATTTGCGTACTGTAAAGTCTCACTTTCTCCCTGATGTATAGTCTCGTTATGTGTTTCGTACTTCATCGATACCACGTTGTAACCTAGCAATGGATTTAGACCGACACTTCCAACCGCACTCTCACTCTTTCAACTTAGAAATTTAACTCATCTAACATTTTCTCCTTGGGAATTATCGTCCAAGAATCTCTTAGGAACTTCTTGCTTAGGGCGTCTACCACAAACTCACGGTGTTGCATCAACACGCATCTTAAGTCCTCCAATAATACATCATAGTCATTCCCTAAATGGTTTATTTTCATGTTCAATAGTCTTGCCTTAAAGAATTGACACTAATAATTGCATCTAAGAATTATGCGTGACGCAACATCCAATACGAGTTGATTTTCTCCGAGAAATGTTATGTTCAAAGGGACGAACGAGTAACACGAACGGTGTTCACGAGAATTCAAAAAGAAAGTCTTGCATACAGTTAACTAGAGTTGTACGAAACTAATGGAGTGCACAAGAAGAGAAACCTAGTGGCATCTCAGGAGAGAAGTTCGAATCAAAGCTTGCATAGAAAGAATAAGGCATGTCAAATTAAATAGGTTCTAGTTGGCTTTAAAGGAATGCGAGTTTCTACAAGAGAACAACTCCACGCACCGCAGGTCTCCAGAATTCAAAGATTACGTGATTATATTAGGATGAGTTCAAGCTTATTCCAAGAGAGGCAAGCTTTATACAAGTAAGGAATAAAATCAGGAGAACGATGAATTGGGCTTTTACAGGAAAAGATTCAAGATAGAGTTTTCAAGGTAAGCCGTAGAAGAAATATTAGATTAAGTTGTGAAAATTAGTTGGCGCACTCTCGCAAGGAAACACTTAGTTGGAAGGTTCTCTCTTCCAATACTCCCTTCACTCGGCCCTGAGTTCTACTGATTATAATGATGTCTTCACTTGTGATGCAAACAACACTGATCCGGCTTTTGGCATTAATTCTATCGCAAACTCACGTTCTCTCTCTAAGGTGGAAATTTTGGTACATCTTCAAGAATGGTCTCAAAAACTCTCTCATATAGAAATTTGGTCTCACCTTTACTTGTCTCTTAATCAATTAGCAACTTAAAGGTTAAATTCGCTCTATTCCTCTTCCTTAAAGTCTTAACGTCATTGGGTTTCAAACGGTAACTCCGCACAGCTCTCGACAGTTCCAATTCTTTAGTTGTAATCCAACCCACTTCACTACATCACTCTGATTCTTATCCTTTAAGAACCTAGTCACTTCTCTAAGTTAGCTAAGTATCGCTCCATGTTAACAACTAATAGTCTTTGACTAACCATCGGCTCAGACTCCACGATCATCAAAACTTGTCATGCTTCGCAAATGGATATTACACATTAATGATATGCAAGGTAGCTAAAAACTCAACTGCTAGTTCATGGTTACCTCGTGTCTGTGAATCGGATTCGGCTGCATCCCGGTGTTTCCTATCTGGAGCTGTCTCTGCATAGCCTTCCTCTAGCATTGCCTACTTTATGGAGTAATCTTCTGCGAATTGACTTTTCTTAACCAATTCAGTGAAATTCGTTAACCTTTGCGGATACACGTAGTTGAAGATGTCTCTCCTAAGTCCTTTCTCATACTGAGCACACTTTCACGCCTCATAGTCGGATGGATTTTCTTAACACGCTTTTGAGAGACAACACAGGTTGTCAAATTCACGGGTATAGTCAGCAACAGACATATCCTCTTGCTTCAGCTGCATTAACTCCAACTCCTTTGCAATACGAAGTGCATGTAAGAAATATTTCCCGTAAAATTCAGTCTTGAATCTATTCCAAGGGATATCTGTTAACTCCATCTGCAATGTGTTATAACTCCTGCCGCCGTTTCTGAGCATCTCCCTCCAACATATAAGTCACTATTTCCACCGACTGTACTTCCGGTATGTGCCAAGTGTATAAAAACCTCTTCACATCTCGAAACCACCGATCAGCCTCTAACGCATTGGCATTTCCATTAAACTGAGGTGGACCACTCTTGAGGAAATCAGTAAGGGTCATAGACCTAAAGTATTGACCTATGTTGCTTGTACCAGCACCCAAGCTTCCATCTCGAGGTCCTTGCATCGGTTCGGTCCTAAGTTTTTCCTTCCGAATACCTCGCTCAGATCCGTGAGATGACATTTGGTCCTTGTTCACACCAAACAATTGATAGTAAGGTGATTAGTCTTAATATCTCTAGTTTAGTGCTTAAGAGTCCCAAATGCATGCTCATGAACATGTATGCTACACATATCAGTTAGATATTGATGAGCGAATAATTTATACCCTTTTTGGCATTGTTTTTAGGCAGTTTTTAATATGTTTTAGTTACTTTTTATTATATTTTTATTAGTTTTTTATGCAAAAATCACATTTTTGGACTTTACTATGAGTTTGTGTATTTTTCTGTAATTTCAGGTATTTTCTAGCTGAAATTGAGGGACCTGAGCAAAAATCTGATTTAGAGGCTAAAAAAGGACTGCAGTTGCTGTTGGATTCTGACCCTCCTGCACTCGAAGTAGATTTTCGGGAGCTACAAAAGCCCAATTGGCGCGCTCTCAATTGTGTTTGAAAGTAGACATCTTGGGCTTTCCATAAATATATAATAATCCATACTTTGCCCGAGATTTGATGGCCCAAACTGGCGTTGAAAGCCAGACAAAAACTTTCTGGCATAAAACACCAGAACTGGCATATTTCTTGGCATTAAACACCCATTTTGGCACCCAAGGTGGTGTTTAACTCCAACTTGAGGCATATGCACGTGAAAGCTTGAGAGCTCAGTCCAAACACTCACCAAGTGGGTCCTGGAAGAGGATTTCTGCACTGTCTACACTTAGTTACTCATTTTCTGTAAACCTAAGTTACTAGTTTAGTATAAAAACTACTTTTAGAGATTCATTTTGTAACTCATGACATTTTACACTTCATATTGTATCTTCTACGGCATGAGTCTCTAAACCCCATAGGTGGGGGTGAGGAGCTCTGCTGTGTTTCAATGGATTAATGCAATTACTACTGTTTTCTATTCAATCACGCTTGATTCTATTCTAAGATACTCACTCGTACTTTAATATAGAGAAGATGATGATCCGTGACACTCATCATTATTCTCAAACCTATGAACGCGTGCCTGACAACCACTCCCGTTCTATCTGAGCTCAACGTAGTCATTGGACGACAACTTGAGTGCGTATCTCTTGGGTCTCTAATCCACGGACCGAGTCCGGAGGTTAGAACCTTCGTGGTAGAGGCTAGAACCAATTGGTAGCATTCCTGGGATCTGGAAAGTTGATGAGCGGATAATTTATATGCTTTTTGGCATTGTTTTTACATAGTTTTCAGTATAATTTAGTTAGTTTTTAGTATATTTTTATTAGTTTTTAATTAAAATTCACATTTCTGGACTTTACTATGAGTTTGTGTGTTTTTTTGTGATTTCAGGTAATTTCTGGATGAAATTGAGGGACTTGAGCAAAAATCAGATTCAGAAGTTGAAGAAGGACTGCAGATGCTGTTGGATTCTGACCTCCCTACACTCAAAGTGGATTTTCTGGAGCTACAGAACTCCAAATGGTGCGATCTTAATTGCGTTGGAAAGTAGACATCCAGGGCTTTCCAGCAATATATAATAGTCCATACTTTGATTAAGGATAAATGACGTAAACTGGCATTGAACGCCAGTTCCATGCTGCATTCTGGAGTCAAATGCCAGAAACAGGTTGCAAAGTGGAGTTAAACGCCAGAAACAGGTTACAAACTGGCGTTCAACTCCAAGAAAGACCTCTACACGTGTAAAGCTCAATGCTCAGCCCAAGCACACACCAAGTGGGCCCCGGAAGTGGATTTCTGCACTATTTACTTATTTCTGTAAACCCTAGTAACTAGTTTAGTATAAATAGGACTTTTTACTATTGTATTTACATCTATTGGGATATCTTTTTGTTCATCTCTGGACGTTTAGTTCTGGGATCATGGGGGCTGACCATTCGGCCATGCCTAGACCTTCATCACTTATGTATTTTCAACGGTAGAGTTTCTACACACCATAGATTAAGGTGTGAAGCTCTACTGTTCCTCATGAATTAATACAAAGTACTACTGTTTTTCTATTCAATTCAAGTTTATTCTGCTTCTAAGATATTCATTCGCACCCAAGAACATGATGAATGTGATGATTATGTAACGCCCATCATCATTCTCACTTATGAACGCGTGCCTGACAAACACTTTTGTTCTACAAGCAAACAAGCTAGAATGAACATCTCTTAGATATCTAATACAGGGGACCAAGTCCGAGATATTAGAGTCTTCGTGGTATAAGTTAGAACCCATGAATGGCCATTCTTGAGATCCGGAAAGTCTAAACCTTGTCTGTGGTATTCTGAGTAGGATCTGGGAAGGGATGGCTGTGACGAGCTTCAAACTCGCGAGTGCTGGGCGTAGTGACAGACACAAAAGGATAGTAAATCCTATTCCAGTATGATCGAGAACCGACAGATGATTAGCCATGCAGTGACAGCGCATTGGACCATTTTCACAGAGAGGATGGGATGTAGCCATTAACAACGGTGATGCCCTACATAAAGCTTACCATGGAAAGGAGTAGGAATGGTTGGATGAAGACAGCAGGAAAGCAGAGGTTCAGAGGAACGAAAAGCATCTCTATACGCTTATCTGAAATTCTCACCTATGAATTACATAAGTATCTCTATCCTATTTTAATTATCTTTTAGTACACTATAATCTCTTAATACATTTGAATCCTCCTGACTGAGATTTACAAGGTGACCATAGCTTGCTTCAAGCCGACAATATCCGTGGGATCGACCCTTACTCACGTAAGGTTTATTACTTGGACGACACAGTGCACTTGCTGGTTAGTTGTACGAAGTTGTGAAACAGAATTAAGAACATGAACGTGCGTATTGAGTTTTTAGCGCCGTTACCAAGGAAGGAATGATCACGATTTCGCACACCAAGTTTTTAGCGCCGTTGCCGGGGATTGTTCGAGTTTGGACAACTGACGGTTCATCTTGTTGCTCAGATTAGGTAATTTTATTTCATTTTAAGCTTTTTGTTTCTTATTTTTGAAAAATACAAAAAAAATTTTTCTTCTTTTTCGTTTTTCTCAAAATAATTTTCGAAAAAAACCAAAAAAATTAACAAAATCATAAAATCAAAAAAAATATTTTTTGTGTTACTTGTTTGAGTTTAGAGTCAACTTTTAAGTTTTGTGTCAATTGCATATTTTTAATTTTCTAAAAAAAAATTTTATTTTCAAAAATTTCATGCATTGTATTCTTCATGATCTTCAAGTTGTTCTTGGCCAGTCTTCTTGTTTGATCTTCATATTTTCTTGTTTTGTGTCTTTTCTTGTTTTTCATATGCATTTTCAATTTGTTAATATCTAAAGATTAAAAATTTCTAAGTTTGGTGTCTTGCATATTTTTCTTTTCTTAAAAAATTTCAAAAATAAGTCTTGATGTTCATCATGATCTTCAAAGTGTTCTTGGTGTTCATCTTGACATTCAAAGTGTTCTTGCATGCGTTGTTGTTTTGATTCATAATTTCTATGTTTTGTGTCAATTTTGTGTTTTTCTCTTTCATCATTAAAAATTCAAAAATAAAAAAATATCTTTCCCTTTTTCACTCATCAAATTCGAAAATTTGAGTTGACTTTTTCAAAATTTAAAAAAAAAAAATCTAGTTGTTTTTATAAGTCAAATCAAATTTTCAATTTAAAAATCTTATCTTTTTTTAAAATCTTTTTCAAAATCAAATCTTTTTCGATTTTCTTTTCATATTTTCAAATTCCTTTTTAAAATTTTTCAAAATCTTTTTCATTTTTTTGAAAATATTCAAATTAATTTTCAAAATCTTTTTCTTATTTTATTTCTTAATTTTCGAAAATTTTATTAGCATTTAATGTTTTGATTCAAAATTTTTCAAAGTTGTTACTTGCCTATTAAGAAAGGTTCAATCTTTAAACTCTAGAATCATATCTTTTTAGTTTCTTGTTAGTCAAGTAATCAACTTTAATTTTCAAAATCAAATCTCAATGCAAGGAGGATGCTTGGTGACTTCACTGCACCTAATTCCAATTTACATGGAAGAAGCATCTCAATCCCTGCTATTGGAGCAAACAATTTTGAGCTTAAACCTCAATTAGTTTCTCTGATGCAACAGAACTGCAAGTTTTATGGACTTCCATC
>NC_029787.2:40662729-40664187 GCF_000816755.2 Arachis ipaensis | reverse complement strand
GACTGAATTCTTGCAGATCTGTGATACTGTTAAGACCAATGGGGTTGATCCCGAGGTCTACAGGCTTATGCTTTTCCCGTTTGCTGTAAGAGACAGAGCTAGAGTATGGTTGGACTCTCAACCTAAGGATAGCCTGAACTCTTGGGATAAGCTGGTCAAGGCTTTCTTAGCCAAGTTCTTTCCTCCTCAAAAGCTTAGTAAGCTTAGAGTGGATGTCCAAACCTTCAGACAGAAGGAAGGTGAATCCCTCTATGAAGCTTGGGAGAGATATAAGGAACTGACCAAAAAGTGTCCTTCTGACATGCTTTCAAAATGGACCTTCCTGGATATATTCTATGATGGTCTGTCTGAGCTATCAAAGATGTCATTGGACCATTCTGCAGGTGGATCCATTCACCTAAAGAAAACGCCTGCAGAAGCTCAAGAACTCATTGACATGGTTGCAAATAACCAGTTCATGTATACTTCTGAAAGGAATCCTATGAGAAATGGGACGCCTATAAAGAAGGGAGTTCTTGAAATTGATACTCTGAATGCCATATTGGCTCAGAATAAAATATTGACTCAGCAAGTCAATATGATTTCTCAGAGTCTGAATGGAATGCAAGCTGCATCCAACAGTACTCAAGAGGCATCTTCTGAGGAAGAAGCTTATGATCCTGAGAACCCTGCAATAGCAGAGGTAAATTACATGGGTGAACCCTATGGAAACACTTATAATCCCTCATGGAGAAATCACCCAAATCTCTCATGGAAGGATCAACAAAAACCTCAACAAGGCTTTAATAATGGTGGAAGAAACAGGTTTAGCAATAGCAAGCCTTTTACTTCATTCACTCAGCAACAGGCAGAGAATTTTGAGCAGAATCCATCTAGCTTAGAAAATATAGTCTCTGATCTATCTAAGGCCACTTTAAGTTTCATGAATGAAATGAGATTAGAAATTTGGAGGCATAAGTGGGCCAGCTGATGAGCGGATAATTTATACGCTTTTTGGCATTGTTTTTACTTAGTTTTTAGTATGATTTAGTTGGTTTTTAGTATATTTTTATTAGTTTTTAATTAAAAATTACATTTCTGGACTTTACTATGAGTTTGTGTATTTTTCTGTGATTTCAGGTATTTTCTGGCAGAAATTGAGGGAGCTGAGCAAAAATCTGATTCAGGCTGAAAAAGGACTGCTGATGCTGTTGGATTCTGACCTCCCTGCACTCAAAGTGGATTTTCTGGAGCTACAGAACTCCAAATTGCGCGCTTACAATTGCATTGGAAAGTAGACATCCAGGACTTTCCAGCAATATATAATAGTCCATACTTTGCTCAAGGATAGATGACATAAACTGGCGTTTAACGCCAGTTCCATGTTGCAGTCTGGCGTCCAGCGCCAGAAACAAGTTACAAGTTGGAGTTCAACGCCAGAAACAGGTTACAACCTGGCGTTGAACGCCCAAAACAGCC
>NC_029787.2:40659740-40662389 GCF_000816755.2 Arachis ipaensis | reverse complement strand
CGAAATAAAGAAGACAAAGCATCTCCAAAACCCCAACATATTCTCCATCATTGCACAATAAGTATTTATATTTATGTCCTTTGACTCTTTATAATTGAAGTTGAAAAACACTGTTGTTGGCATCCTGACTAAGAATAATAAGATAACCATAGGTTGCTTCAAACCAACAATCTCCGTGGAATTCAACCCTTACTCACGTAAGGTATTACTTGGACGACCCAGTGCACTTGCTGGTTAGTGGTACTAGTTGTGAAAAGTGTGATTCACAATTCGTGCACCAAGTTTTTGGCGCCATTGCCGGGGATTGTTTGAGTTTGAACAACTGACAGTGAATCTTGTTGCTTAGATTAGGAAAAATTTTTCTTTTTAGTTTAGAGTCTTCTAATATTGTTTTTGGTTAAAATTTTAGAATCCTTATTTTTTTTCTTTCAAAAAAAAAATTTTTTTTTCGAAAATTATATTTTTATAATTGAATTTTTTTTCTTGTTTGATCTTTAGTTTTACTTGTTTTGTGATTTTTCTTGTTTTTCTTGTGCCTTTTCAAAACATTAGTTTTCAAAAAAATAATTTTTTCATTCTTAGTTATTTAAAAATACTTCTTCAAAACAAGTGTTACATTTATAACTCAGTTGGCTAGAGCGTTAGTCTGTGAAGCCAAGAAATGAGCAAACTACCCAAATTCCATCTGAGGACAGTAAGAGCCCAGGGAAAAATAATTATGGCGCTAAAACGCCAGAAATTGGGTGGAAGGCTGGCGCTGAACGCCCAAACCATGCTCAGGACTGGCGTTGAACACCCAAAGGAAGCACAGTTCTGGCGTTCAGACGCCAGGAACAGATGAGGAGTTGGCGTCTAACGCCACTCCAGCTTCCAACCCTGGCTTTCAAATGCCAGTGAGGGATCAGACACCTGCAAGTGCTGATAATAAATCCCTCAAGAAGGCTTCTCAACCTACCTCTGTAGGAAATAAACCTGCAGTAACTAAGGTTGAGGAATACAAAGCCAAGATGCGTTATCCTCAAAAACTCTGCAAAGAGGAGCAGGATAAGCAATTTGCCCGCTATGCAGACTATCTCAAGACTCTTGAAATAAAGATTCTGTTTGCAGAGGCACTTGAGCAAATACCCTCTTATGCCAAGTTCATGAAAGATATCTTGAGTCATAAGAAGGATTGGAGAGAAACTGAAAGGGTTCTCCTCACTGAAGAATGCAGTGCAGTCATTCTGAAAAGCTTCCCAGAAAAGCTTAAAGATCCCGGGAGCTTTATGATACCATGCATATTAGAGGGTAACTGCACCAAGACAGCTCTATGTGATCTTGGGGCAAGCATCAACCTAACCCATGCATCCACTATCAGAAAGCTTGGCTTGACTGAAGAGGTCAAACCAACCCAGATCTGTCTTCAACTTGCTGATGGCTCCATTAAATACCCATCAGGCATAATTGAGGACATGATTGTCAAGGTTGGGCCATTTGCCTTCCCTACTGACTTTGTAGTGCTGGAAATGGAGGAGCACAAGAGTGCAACTCTCATTCTAGGAAGACCATTCCTAGCAACTGGACGAACCCTCATTGACTTCCAAAAATGGGAGATAACCCTGAGAGTTAATGAGGATGAGTTTAAGTTGAATGTTGTCAAAGCTATGCAACATCCAGACACATCAAACGACTGCCTGGGCGTTGATATTATTGACTCCCTGGTGAAAGAGGTCCATATGATTGAGAGTCTCGAATCAGAGCTAGAGGACATTTTAAAAGATGTTCAGCCTGATCTGGAGGAACCAGAGGAAACAAAAGAACCTCTGAAAACTCCTCAGGAAGAGGAGAAACCTCCTAAATCCGAGCTAAAACCACTACCACCATCCCTGAAATATGCATTTCTGGGAGAAGGTGACACTTTTCCTATAATCATAAGCTCTGCTTTAGGGCCACAGGAAGAGAAAGCACTAATTCAGGTGCTAAGGACACACAAGACAGCTCTTGGGTGGTCCATAAGTGATCTTAAGGGCATTAGCCCAGCCAGATGCATGCACAAGATCCTATTGGAGGATGATGCTAAGCCAGTGGTTCAACGATAGAGGCTGCTAAATCCCACCATAAAGGAGGTGGTGCAGAAAGAGGTCACTAAGTTACTAGAGGCTGGGATTATCTATCCTATTTCTGATAGCCCCTGGGTGAGCCCTGTCCATGTTGTCCCTAAGAAGGGAGGAATGACAGTGGTTCATAATGAAAAGAATGAACTGGTTCCTACAAAAACAGTTACAGGGTGGCGTATGTGTATTAACTACAGAAGGCTCAATACAGCCACAAGGAAGGATCATTTTCCTTTACCATTCAAAGACCAGATGCTAGAGAGACTAGCAGGTCATCAATATTACTGCTTTTTGGATGGCTATTCAGGTTACAACCAAATTACAGTAGATCCTCAGGACCAAGAGAAAACATCATTCACATGTCCTTTTGGAGTATTTGCTTACAGAAGAATGCCTTTTGGTCTGTGCAATGCACCTGCAACCTTTCAGAGGTACATGCTCTCTATTTTCTCTGATATGTTAGAGAAGTTTCTGGAAGTCTTCATGGATGACTTTTCAGTATTTGGAGACTCATTCAGCTCCTGCCTTAACCATTTAGCACTTGTTCTGAAAAGAT